>NC_080417.1:72180312-72497812 GCF_029873635.1 Malania oleifera | reverse complement strand
TCTTCCCTTCACTCTTTATTTTCAGCATTCCATTTAAATTGTGTATATTGCATGCATAGGTAGGATAGTTATACACTTAAATAATTGAGTAACAAGAATTTATTGGTAAATATAAAAGAAGGGGTTAAGCGCTAAATAAGTGTCAAAGATTTTTTAAATACCCAATTCACCCCCCCCCCCCCACCTCTTGGGATTACACCTAATTCAACATGGAGGACTTTGGTAAAATAGGGCAAATATAATCATCCAAGTAAGAAGGATGTGTGACAGCTCGTTTGGTATGTGAAGAGATGGGTGAACGGGTGGTGGAGAAGGGGGTGAGGGTGTCGGTGAGGATACCAAGGGAGATGGAGAGAGAGGTGAGGGCCTAGGGGTAGGTTCTGTTGATTGGGTAGGTAAAGTATAGGAAGGTTGTATATCAAGTATAGGAAGGGGAAGGACGGGAGAAGATGTATGAGTTGGAGGTATGGGATGCTAGGGAAAAATATTTTCTTCAAAGGTGACATCATGGGAGATAAATTTTTTTTTTTTTGTTTTCAAGATTGTATACACGATAAGCCTTATGGTGAGCAGGATAACCTAAGAAAACACATCAAAGAGCACAAGAATAGAATTTATCACAATATTGGTGAGCGGTTTGGGCATAGCACAAGCACCAAAACACTCACAAGTGTGTATACGATGGTGGTTTCTGAAAAAGAAGTTCGTAAGGGACTTATGATTGAGGCTGGGTGAAGGAGTGCAGTTAATAAAATAGGTGGCTGTGAGAATGCATTCGCCCCAAAAAGAGATGGGAAGATTAGCTTGAAAACATAAACACCGAGCCACATTAAGAAGATGGCGATGTTTACGCTTGATAACACCATTCTACTGAGGTGTTATCCACACATATGCGCTTATTAAAAATGCTATGGTCATGGAAAAATTTTTGAAGCGGGGTGGATAGAAATTCTCGACCATTATTAGTGCGTACGTGCTTAATAGTGCAATTGAAATGACTTTTGACCATGGCGCAAAAATTTTTAAGGCGAGTGAAAGTATAAGATTTCATGCGCATAAAATAGACCCATGTAGCATGCGAGTAGTCATCCATGATTGTTAAAAAATAGTGTGCACAAGAGAGTGAAGCTGTAGGATAACCACCCCATATATCACAGTAAATTCGATTAAAACAAAAGGTGCTCTTATTTGTATTCAAAGACAAAGGTAAACGAGTGTGCTTTGCTCTAGCACAAACATCACAAGGAAAATGAGAACAGGAAATATTTAAAGTTTTTGGAATACATGAAATGGAAGGATGACCAAGACGTTGATGTCAAAGAGTAGTGTCAAAAACATGCTAAGAGTGAAAAACTGAGGCGGAGGGAGGTTTATTGTGGTAAATTCCATCTCGTACTTCACACGTTCCAATCATCCTCCTCGTTGATAGGTCCTCAACAACACAAAAGGTAAGAAAAAATATAGCAACACAATTGAGATCAGTGGTAAGTTTACTGATGGACAATAAATTAAATTTAAATGAAGACATATAAAGAACATTAGAAAGAGAGAAAGTAGGAGAAAAACGCATAGTTCCGGTATGAGAAACAGGAACAATGTCACTATTTGGAAGCTTAATGGGGCATGATTGATTAAGAAGTGTAATATTAGCAAGAGAAGACAAATTAGAAGTCATATGATCAGAGGCACCTGAATCAACAATTCATTTAGTATTAGAAAAAGAAGCAAAATGACAAGAAGCAAGGCTACCAACAAAATTGGCAAAGTTGGTGAGGACGATAAAAAATCCAAAAGTTGATGGTATTGTTCGCTGGTGAGACCAAAGAAAGCAATCTCGAAAGAAATTGAAGAACCTGTGATAGTATTTGTAGCCATTGAAGAACCAAATGTGATGTTGGACATAATACCAGATCATTTCATATGAATCAAACTGCAAAATCGGGTCAGATCCGATCTCTGTGACGGTTAAAAAAATATAAACCTTTAATTTGATAATCTTATTGTAAGAACTGAAAGGCAAATTCAGGGATTGCTTAATATGAGAATGCCAAAGAACATATACAACGCCGGAGAATGAACAGTGCACTGGGGTGAGGCCACAGAAGGTAGGTCTAGCCGGAGACCACCCAGAGATCACTGAAGAGACAGAGAGCATGCTAGAGAGGATAACAGAGCTCCGGAGAAACTGCTGCGAGTACTAGCAATACAGGAGAAAACTAGCTGAGAGAGACGGACACTAGAGAAGATGAAGCTGGGACAATGGAAGAGACCTGCAACCCAAAACAACAAAAGATAACAGTCGAGACAACGGGAAAAACTGAGAACCAGATGGGCAGCGATGCCGAAAAGGAGAGAGACCACGAAAGACACCAGATGGATCAAATCAACTCCGAGTTGCCCAATCCATCCAGAAATTTGCCCTTAGCAAAGGGATCGAATGATGTCAAATGTACGACTAGAAAACCATCATATGCAGACAGAAAAAGTAGAGATAAGCCACTTGCTTTTAATGCCTTTAGTCTTTTGTCAATAAATTAGGTTTGCTTTCAAGCACAGAGTTCATACTTCAGAAGAAAAGTTTCACAAAGAAACAACTCAAAAGTTGTGCTTTAATGGAAGAAACAAAGACTTTGAGAGAGAGAGAGAGAGAGAGAGAGAGCCAGAGACGAGGGAGGAACGACCACGACGATGGCGATGAGGTTCGAACACCGAACAACGTGTGTAGGGAATGATGACGTCTGTAGAGGAAGAACGTCGAACAAAGACTGAATGCCGAACTGAGAAGAGATCGTCGAAGCAGACAACTGGAACAAAGCAGAGATGTCGCTGAAGAAGACAACCCAAGGTTGCTGCGAGCGCAAAGGTGACGACGGCTAAAACACTGCCAGAGAAGACGAGAGAGGCACATATTTCTGCTCCACCATAGAGAGAGAGAGAGAGAGAGAGAGAGAGAGAGAGAGAGAGAGAGAGAGACTACGACTGAGAACTAAAAAAAACATTGGCGAAACGATGACTGAGACTGAGACGACACCAGAACGAAGAAGAACCGTAGAATATAAAAACTAATTACTTATAAATTATGGGCATTAAATCAAATAAGTCTTAAAAAAATAAATTGCCTTATAATGCGTTGATGGAAGCAGACGTAGCTGTTAGCTAGGGACTATTTCACCAAAAGAATTGGCAAACCCTATCACTTGCTATAATTAACTCCATCTAAAACACAACAAAAAGCAAGCTAGCTACTGCTAGCCCATATAATAAATGAAATTTGGATCCTATTGAGAGCGCTAGTGTGCAGTTCTCTAGCTTCCAACGTGGAGATTTAATGGAGAAGGAGACAGAAATGGAAGAGGCGCTGCTGCCCCGGACGACCGAAGAAACGGAGAAATGGGTTGTGGTTGCGAAGGAGCTGAAGAAGCTGATGAGCGTAACTGTGCTGATGGTGGGGGTGACGGTGTCGTAGTACCTCGTGGAGGTGGTTTCTCTCATGATGGTCGGCCACCTCAGCTAGCTCTCCTTGTCCTGCGTTTCCATAGCCACCTCTCTTTGCACCGCCTCCAGCTTCAGTGTTCTTGTAATTTCTTGTTCTTTTATTTGTTCTAAGTACAATACTTTCCCTTTTGTTCTCAATTATATTTTTGTCACATAAAAAAAAACAAAACAAAAATCACATGCATAAGATAATATTTACGTGGTTTGGTAATTTTACCTCCGATTGCAGGGATTTCTTTATTATCAGGAAGAAAAATTCAGAGAGTGCGGCAGTACAATATTTTCTCTCTCTCAAAACTACAACAACAACCCTAATCACCAAAATAGTGATTTTTATATCCTTCGCTCCATGGACTAAACCTTAGGATAAAAATCTTTCATTAAAAGACTATGCAACATTATTTTGGGTCAGGTCATCATTCATATCAAACACAATTAGGCTCTACAAATCCCAACAAATCTCCCACTTTGAGACTAGTTTAATCATCAACATCAACTACAATCCTCCAAAGGAACAATCCTTCATCCCTGCAACTCATCCTTCTATCCTCAAGCTAGAAGGTCAATTAAAGCTGCACATACCTTCAACTTCTCTATAGTGACACCCTTAGTCAACATGTCTATTGGTTTTTTAGATTCACAGATAAGTATTACCAACTTATCTTCAACAAGGTAACAAATAAAGTGGTATTTTGTCTGTATATGTTTCGATTTTGAATGAAAATTCAAATTTTTAGTAAAGAAAATTGCACTCTGACTGTCATTGTGTAGAATGTCTATCTCCTGCTTCTTACCCAATTCATCTAAGAAGCCATGTAGTCAAATCATCACTTTTCCAGCTTCAGTTGCTACAACATACTCAACTTCTATAGTAGACAAAGTAACAATCTTTTGTAAATTTGAACCCCAAGATATAGTTGTACCACCCAGAGTAAATACAAACCCAATAATACTATTTCTACTATCAATATCACCAGCGAAATCAGCATCTACATAACCCTACAGTTTCAAACTTGCACTTATGAAGCAAATATATGTATTTAATGAACCCCTTAGATATCTTAAAATCCACTTGATTGCCTCCCAATGTTGCTTTCCTGGCCTACTCATGAATTTACTCACAACTCCCACTATATGTGCAATGTCTGACCTTGTGCACACCATAGCATACATCAAGTTGCTAATAGATGAGGCATAAGGCACCTTGCTCATATGGTCCCTTTCTTCTTTTGTATTTAGTGACTGTTCTTTGCTTAGTTTGAAATGACTACCCAAGGGTGTGCTCATTGGTTTAGCTTCATTCATGTTGAACCTGCTGAGAATTTTCTTCACATACTCTGACTATGAAAGCTTCAATGTACCATTAGTCTTGTCTCTAATAATTCTTATACCAAGGATTTGCTTTGCAGCTCCCAAATCCTTCATTACATATTGTTTTGACAATTGCTTCTTTAAATTATTAATCTCCTCAATGCTAGACCCTACAATGAGCATATCATCTACATATAATAGTAAAATGATGTAAGAATTACCAAAGAACTTAACATAGCAATAGTGATCAACTTCACATCTCTTGAACCCAATTTTATGCATAAAACTATTAAATTTCGTGTACCACTGTCTTGGAGTTTGTTTTAGACCATACAAGCTCTTTCTCATTTTACAGACTAGATTCTTTTGTCCTTGAACAATGAACCCTTCTGGCTAAATTATGTAAATGTCTTCCTCCAAGTCACCATTAAGGAATGTCGTCTTCACATCTAATTGCACAAGATGTAGGTTTTCTGTAGCCTCCATTCCTAGTATCAGTCTAATTGTTGACATCTTGACAAATGGAGAAAATATTTTTGAGTAGTCAATGCCCTTCTTTTGCTCGAACCCTTTTACAATTAATTTGACCTTGTAACGCTTGCTACCATCATGCTTATTATTTATTTTGTATACTCACTTGTTGTGCAAAGCCTTCTTCCCTATTGGCAATTTAGTTAGTTCTCATGTCTGATTCCCCAACAAGGAATCCATCTCATCCTTCATGGCTAAGTCCCACTTGCTCGAATTTTCATTGTGCAAGGCTTCATCATAAAATTCTAACTCACCAATATCAATCAACAGGAGATAATTTAGAGCAGGTGAATAACGTTGTGGAGGTCTAACGATCCTAGAAGATCTACAGACTTCAATTACATGTGTACTCTGATCTACTTGTGATTCTACATTCTCCTTATCCTCTTCACCCTTTTCTCGTACAATACTTTCAGTTAATTCATCTAAGTTGACAAACTCAGATTTCTTTTGATGTATCTCTATGACATCTGGCTCTACAGTTGACCTGTCCTTATATATAACCTGTTCATTAAATATCACATTTATACTTCTAATAAATTGTATGTTTTGTTCATTCCCAAACTGATAGCCAAATTTCTCATCACCATAGCCAATGAAAAAACATATTTTAGACTTTGCATTAATTTTACTACGAGCATCAAAATCAATATAAACATAAAAAACACAACCAAAAATTTTTAAATGGAAAAACTTTACCTCTTTATTGTTCCAAACCTCTTCAGGAAGTCTGAACTTCATGGGAATTAAAGGTCCTCAGTTTATTAGGTAAGTTGCAGTACTAACACCATCAGCCCAGAAAGTTTTTAATAGTACATCATGCAACCTTATACTCCTAGCATGCTCATTTAGAGTTATGTTCTTGCGCTCAGCAAAACCACTTTGCTGTGGTGTCCTAGGAATGGTCTTCTCCATCCGGATTCCATGTGCAACACAATACTCACTAAACCCTCCATCTATGTACTAACCTCCATTGTCTAACCTCAAACATTTTACTTTCAACCTGTTTTTGTCTCAACCATAGCCTTCCACTACTTAAAGGTCTCAAATACATCAGATTTATTTTTCAGAAAATAAAATCATATCTTTTTGGTTGAGTCATCAAAGAAAGTGATGTAACACCTTGAACCTCCAAGAGATCCAACTAGAGAAGACCCCCACAAATCAGTGTGTACTAACTCCAATTTTTCAGCCTTCGATGTCTTGCCATTTTTCAAGATGCTTACCTTTTTTCTGCTTTCTTAGGATGCAACTTTCACATATGTCAAAATCAACGGATTTTAGTTCTAGTAGTTTACCTTTCGAAAGCAACATCTTCATGCCTTTCTCACTTATATAACCAAGTCTATAGTGTCATAAGCTTGTATCAATACTTGTTTCAGCAACTGCAATTGTGTCTCTTAGACTTGAGGTCATATATAGACTACAAGACTTCTTTCCATGAGCCAATACTCTGGCTCACTTTGTAACCTTCCAAGTACCATCAACAAACCACATTGCATGCTCTTCATCTTCAATTTTTCCAATAGGAATTAGATTCCTCCTCAGGTCATTAATATGTCGAACCTTCTCCAATAAACAAACAGACCCATTAGGCAATGATATTCAGACATTTCCTATACCCACAACATCCAAGGTTGTACCATCAGCCAAATACACCTTACCAAAATCACCTACAACGTAGTTCTGTATGATTTCTTGGTGTGGAGTGGTATGAAATGAAGCTCTTGAGTCTAAAACCCAAACCTAATCATCAAGTGGACTGTCTATTGCAAGAATGCATCTTGTACCTCTTCTGTTACAATATTAGCAATATCATCTTCATTCTTCTTCTTAAGACTTTTGCATTGCCTCCTAAAATGACATGTTTTCCCACAGTTCTAACATTGTACTTTTTGGCCTGGTCTAAATTTAATTTTATTCTGATTATAATTTTTGGATTTTGATCTGTCCCGATTTGAATTTCTATCATTACCTCTGCCTTTTGTCTCAAGGTTTAGGGCAAAACCATATCCTGAGGTTTCACCTGCATCTTTTCTTCAAATCTCATTAGCTAGAATTAAATCTCGTATGTCTTTTACTTCAGTTTTTCTTTTCTTATAGAATTGCTTAATGCCATACTCATTGGCTCTTAACTATTTGGCAATGAAGGCAAAATGATCAGTGCACGAATCTCATCATCAAAATCAATTTCTACAAACGACAATTGATTTGTGATAGTGTTAAACTTGTTCAGATGTTGTGCAACTGATGCAATCAATGCCATCTTCAGATTGAACAGTTTCTTCATCAGATGCACCTTGTTGTTTGCTGACGGCTTTTCATATGTACTAGACAAAGCCTTCATCAGATCTGTTGTGGTATTCTCTTTTACAACATTGTGTGGAACAAACCTAGAAAGAGTTAACCTGATAACTCCCAGTACATGTCTGTCAAGAAGAGTCCATTCCTTATCCTTCATAGTCGCAGGTTCTTCCCCTAGAAGCAGTAGATGCAACTTCTTCCTATAAAGATAATCCTCGATTTGCATCTTCTAGAATCCAAAGTCTGTGCCATCGAAATTTTCTATTCCAAGCACCTTTCCTGCTTTCTCTGTCATTGCTCCCACTCAAACCTAACTCTAGTCTCTGATACCAGTTGTAAGGAATTAACACGAAATTCTCAAATCCCGTGAGAAATAAAATAGAGAAAGAAACACACACCAAAGAAAAAAATAATCACACGCATACGACAATATTTTTATGGTTCAATAATTTTTCCTATGTTCATGGAGTTATAGGGATTTCACTATTATTAGGAAGAAAAATATAGAGAGTGCGGCAGTACAATATTTTCTCTCTCTCAAAACTGCGATAGCGACCCTAATCACCAAAACATTGATTTTTATATCCTGAACTTTCGTTTTATGAACTAAGCCTTATGATAAAAATTTTTCATTAAAAGACTACACAACATTATTTCGAATCATATCATCATTCGGATCAAACACAACTAGATCCACAAAGCCCAACTTCGCACTTGATTCCTTGAGTATAGATTTCAGCTGATATTTGAATGAGTGAGACTGGACATAAGCTCAATCGGATCATTAAAGGCAAAACGGCTATATATCTGTATAGAACATATTAAAATCATAAAAATCCACTTGCCTACAAGTGCTCTGTTTTTGACAGTGTTTCGCATGGACGTACATCTTCGCATATTCTCTTCCCCGTTTGATTAGGATTACCATTTGATTGATTTTGCAGTGGAAGTCGATTTCGTCCCCTGCTGCTTAAATCACACGACAAATTGATGTGTTTGGAACCAAGTCCTGACTCAGCTCCTTTTCAAGTGATGAAATGTAGGCCGAAGAACATAAGGCGTTGATGTCTTCTTTGCGATGGAATTAATTAGTTACTCTGCTAAATGGCTTGTCAGCCGAAGTAGGAATGACGGCTATTGATTTAGTTAGTTAATTAACAAAATGAAGAATTGTACAATAAACCATTACAAATAGACTTAGCTGTCCGGAACAGAGTCAGGAATGGAAATTTTCAAATGTCCCAACTTTTATAGCTATCTTACTGAAATGACTAAAGGCGGGGGAGAACTGCTGAAAGAACGCGGAAATGGGAACATCATCAAGTTTTTTACCTCAAACGTTTGGAGGGTTTGAAGCTATTTGTTATTTGTAATAAAAAAGAAAGCGGAAATGGGAACATCATCATGTTTTTTCCCTCACAAACGTTTGGAGGGTTTGAAGCTATTTGTTATTTGTAATAAAAGCTTCACCAAAATATGTTTTTTTATTTCATTTGTTTTTGACTCCTGACTTTGAGCTTGTCATAGAATATAGATCAATTACATTCCAAAGTGAGCTTATGCATTTGAAACATCATGGATTCAGTAGTAAGTTCTACATAAGTTATAGTAGTCTAATTATGACTTGGCAATATTAACTGAAAATTTGATCAAACAAGAATGGCTAACCCACCGTCTGTCAAATACAGGATTTGTGCCTTCTTTCTGAAGTTTTGTTAGTCTCTCTGGAAACTAATTGAATTTTGTGACTTGAGCAGTTGGGAATGGCTGGTGCGTTGGAAACCCTTTGTGGGCAAGCATTCGAAGGAGAGCAATATGGCAAGCTTGGAATTTACACACACTGCGCCACTGTCTCTCTCATCATAGTTTGCATTCCACTTTCTTTGCTGTGGATTTTCATGGATAAATTGCTAATATCCATAGGCCAAGACTCCACAATCTCACACGAAGCTGGAAAATACGCAACATATCTCATCCCAACATTACTTGCCTATGCAATTCTTCAATCTTTGGTTCGTTACTTCCTCTCTCAGAGCCTGATATTTCCAATGTTCATGAGTTCATGTGCAGCTCTATTGTTTCATATACTTATGTGTTGGGTTCTAGTGTTCGACTTGGCTCTAGGGAACATTGGAGCAGCCTTAGCCAATGGCCTATCATCTTGGTTGAATGTGATCATTCTCGGGTTTTACATGTATTACTCTTCTGCATGTGAGAGAAGTCGTGTGCCATTCTCAAAGGATGTATTCCTAAGAATGGGGGAGTTCTTCCGCCTTGCCATCCCTTCAGCTGTAATGGTTTGGTAACGTTTCCTTCATTTGCACTGCGGAGAAATGGTTTTCTAGCTTTTCTATTATATATATACACACTCGCTCACACCCAGAGTCTACCTAATATTTTGTTCACATGTCAATGAAAACAGTCTAGAATGGTGGTCATTCGAGCTGCTCGTTTTGCTTTCTGGACTTCTATCAAATCCGAAGCTAGAGACTTCTGTGTTTTCTATATGGAATACATCTCCTCATAGTTCTACATGATTTGAAATTTCATCAAGGGAAAGCTTCTAATTTCCCACAATATCTGTAACCAGCCTTACAGTTACTTCATTGCAATATTTCATACCATACGGGTTCGGCGCTGCTGCAAGGTTTGCTCCATAACCTATTTCTAACACATTTGCTTCATGTACATTGTACTGTTTGTATTGAAAAGAATGCATTGACCATTTTTGTAGCACTAGAGTTTCGAATGAATTAGGTGCTGGAAATTCACAAGCGGCTCGGGTTACTGTTTGGGCAGTAATAATCCTCGCAATCATTGAGACAGTCATTGTATCTGCCATTCTTTTCTGCTGCCGACATATTTGGGATAATTTGTTAAAATTTATTGTGTAAAAAAATCAACTAATTTAAATGAATAATGAGATATCATATCACTATTGATTTAGTCTTATAATGTTATTTCTAGTCATAAACAGCAAAACTTTTCTATGTTTGGATAAGTCTTGAATTTGAAGTTGTATTGAGATAAAATATGAAATTTGTTTGAATCTGTTCAAATTCAAATTTAGGATTTAAAATTCATACTTCAACAATAGATCAAATTTTTATTTATAGTGAGAAAATAGAATGAAAATGAATCTTCTTTCTTTTCCCTCTCCAATAAAATCTTTGGTTCTAATGGAATTATTGCCTTCAGAAAAATACTAAGCTTTGCTTACAAAAGAATGCAGTGATGTACACATAACAAAAACCAGTTGATATTTGCCTTATCTTAAAAAAAAAAATTGGCCAGAACATGATCTAATAAAATTTTAAATAAAAAATTTAACTTTCAAAATATTTTAAATTTATTTAAAAATAAATAAAATTTATAATCATAAAATAATTATTAGTTATTTACAACATAAATAAAAAAATGGACACTAATAAGAGTGCAGTAAGAATTGAACAACTCTTTGCTCTAAATAGGATTAAAAAGGAAAAAAAATGCAAATAGCTTAAATAGATAAATAAAGTACTATCAAGGGACCATGATACAAAAGCCCAGAATTATAAAGCATATGTATATCGAGCAACAAATACAAACTTAACAAGTAGCAATAGAACAAAAGATCTTTATTGCAGCGTATATAACGAGGGAGAGCATACTAGGTTGCTAGTAAGGTGGCGGGGGGCGGCTCCAAGGCGGAGGAGGTCCATAGCCATAGGGATCTGCAAACGGTGGCGGAGGAGGGCCTGGCGGTCCAGGAGGAGGATAATTTGCATACGGCGGAGGTGGCGGTGGACCGGGTGGGCCAGGCGGCGGAGGGGGAGGTGGAGCATAGAAATCAGCAGGACGAGGAGGCGGTGGCGGCGTAGCGAAAAACCCTGGCGGCGGAGGCGGTGGCGGAGCGAAAGGAACTGGTGGCGGCGGCGGTGGGGGAGGATGTCTCCGGAAGGCCATTCTTTATTTTTCTTGAAGTCAGCGTTTCAGTTGAGGATAAGAACTGAGGACTAACCAGTTTTTTTTTTTTTTTTTTTCATTTTTATAGAGGGTTACGTGTCAGTGGAAGGAAGAAGGTTCCAGATGTGGACTGGTTGTTAAATTGAAGAATGGTTGTTGAATACACGAGGAATAATCTTACGCGTGCAGTCGTCTTATTGGGCACGTGTCGATCATAAACCTTACCACATGTCATAGCGGGGAAATTATACAGCGAGCTGGCCAAAATTTCAATATGACTAATTGATTTCGTAAACTCCAATCCCATCTTTCTGCCTAATTTCAAACTAAAATAAATATTTTAAAAATGAAAAAAGTTTCGAAAGAATTTCATTTTTATATATGGATATAAAGAAATGAGAAAAAATAATAGTATATGCTAAATTAATAAATAAAAATTTTATTTTATATATTATTAATATTTGATTTTTCTTAACTTGTATATTATTTTTTTTTACTTTTATTAGTATTTAATATAAAAATAAAATATAGTAAAAAATGATTTCTTTTCTTTTTTTTTATTTTTCTTTTTTCAAGCAAAATTGTTGATAAAAATCAAAATTGGCATTGAAATCTTTTTCTTAACAAAACCTGGCACTGATAATCACTTATTTTATTTTAACACAATCATACTCCACTTTGCTTGTGAAATCAAGATGATAAAATGTAAAGGCTCGAAAATTTAAAAGAATTAAAATAATTTAAAAAAAAAATATAAACAAAATAACGGATAAATAAATAAAAGGAATGGCGGAGGAAAAGAAAAAAATATATAAAAATAAAAATTAAAGAAATTAAATTAAATTAAGATAAATTAAATAATAAAATAACTAGTTGTCAAATTAAATATTATTGTATTGGATTTAAAAATAATAATAATAATTAAAATAAGATATATATATATATATATATATATATATATATATATATGAAAAGTTAAGTTACTAACAGAAGAGATAAGAAGAGAAGAAAGAAGAAAGAAGAAGGAAGAAGAAGACAGGAGCTGCACGCCTCCCCCCTCTGAAAAATATTTCTGCGTGCCAGCTACTCCGTTTTCGTCTCTCTTCTTCTCTCAATTACTTGGCGAGTTTGCGATGGATCGGGAAACGGAAGGTGCCGTTGGAATTCTGGTTCCACTGCCGACATTTCTACTCGAGCAGATTTTTCATGGAAACGGCTTAGGCACTGCTCCTGGGGAAAGGTAATTTTTTCCCATTTTCTCAATTTTGCCGTTAATATGTAAATTGATGAACAGACACCACCACGGGGTCCTAGTCGTCGTCATCGTCATTTTGACATAAGTAATTTTTCAATTGGAATTTTTTAAGCCCTACTCCAAAGCGAGAGTGAGATTTGAGAAATTTGGTAATTTGGCTAAATTTAAGGGTATTATTATTTATTTAGGAATTATGGCCTTAGGCAATATTTAAATAATATTTTATTTAAGAATAATTTATTGGAACTAGGAATTTAACTTCAGGCTCCAAGTGAGAGCCGCAGGTATTTTTCAGAGTCCCTTTTGGCGTAGTTCAAGAAACCAGGTAAGGGAAAAAATATATATTAAATCAGAATTTTTATGAATTTAAAGGAAAAATAAATTGTGTTATATGAACGTGTATATGTTTCGGTATGGGTAAAATGTCAACTGTTTAAAATATATTTCCTTCGAGTTTAGGGTTGTTTATTAGATATGTATATGCGAAAATGAACTGATGAAAGTGAGAAATATTTTCAGGATAATTAAGTAAGAAATGAAAGGTATTTTCAGTATATAAACATTAAATGTTGGTTGGCTTATTTTATAGGCAGTGTATGAATTTTATTGCTAAATTATGTAGCATTAGATTCTGTGCAAATATATGTTAAACGTATGAGATGTATGTTAAGTAAGTAAAGCAATGAAAATAAAATATGATATGGACAATGTTGCTTGTATGTGTTAAATGCAACCATGTAAATGTAAGACAGCTGAAAGACAGCCATGTTAGCAGAACTAGCACACTTCTGTGTAGACTAACTGATGACAGTTAAAAGGAGCTATATAAGCAGATCTAGCACGTTTCTACATAGACTAACTGATGATGGCTAAAGACCAGCTGTAGTATGAAGTAATGAAATGAAATGTTATGCAATGAAATGACGATGAAATGACGATGAAATGACAATGAAATGAAATGACAAATGTAATTGATGTAAATGGGAAAGAGTCACTTAAAGTGAAACGAAATGCAAAGTTAAGTTATGAATAGGAAAGAATGTGCATGAATGTATAATGACAGAAAAGAATGATGTATTATGATATTAGAAGTATATATATACGTAAAACATGTTACGATTGGGCGAGATGTACCTTTCGCTTGAGGGCTTGTTGAGTAAGGCGAGTGCACTAGTAGCTACAGATGTGGCAGTAGCCACATAACGTACTAGGGCAGAGGGAACCTACTTGTATGGATAGGTAGATTTCCCTATCCTTAGGGCCTTTGCCGGTAAGCTATTGTTAAATAGTGTGAGTACGAGATTAATTTATCACTTAAGGGCTTATTGAGTAAGGTGAGTGCCCTGGTATGCTTTAGTTGTGACCTTTGGGTTGTCAAAAATATCAGAGCAGAGGGGTGCTACTTGTATGGGCGGGTAATCACCCCTATCCCCGGGTAATCTTGTGAGTTAAACATTTGCATGTGTTTGATTAGGATCAGAGAAAAATTTCAAAAATTATGTTAAGGATTTTCAAATGTTAAATATTATGTTATATGTATAATCTCATGATGGCCACACGCTGAGTTTAATATATTGTTTCTTCTCTTACTGAGATGAGTCTCACCCGAATATGAATTTATTGTTTTTCAGGATTTCTTCGAGATCAAGCTTAGACAGCTCGAGGTTTTTATAGCTTTATTGGGAAATATAAGAAAAATGGTATAAACATTTTAATGATGTTTTTGTAGAAAGTAAATATTTAAGTTTTATGTCTTTATGTTTTAAAGCTATTGAGTAAGAAATGATTGTAAAAATACTGAATTATTTTGGGAGTTATGTAGATTTATGGAAATGCAGGTGATGGATGATTTAATATAGATTATAGTTAGAATTAGTAAACTCTGGTATTATGTTACATGGAGATTATGATTATGTTTTCCGCTGCGTATGTTAGGTTTAATTATGATTTATCAGGAATATGATCAGGTATAACGCACCGGACCCGGGTTTAAGGGTTCGGGGCATTTCATTTGGTATCAGAGCAATGTCCAGCCGAAAGTGTGATTAATTTCACATCGCCTGGATATGGAAATGTTAGAGTATTAGGTTAGAGATGATTTATACCAGAGTATAGGAAACAGTTAGGATAAGGATGCAAGATGGATAGGTTAGATTAGGTGTTGAGAAGTAGGTATGGTGTAAGGAAGTATAGGATTTTGTCTTATAACTTGGAGACGGAAATCTCTTGACGGACTTCTGTGATTTTTTGATTCATTCGAAAGTTTCTGAAAACCACGGTAAATCCATCGACGGTGATGTTTCTTAGCCGTGAGATGGGTCCTTATATGGAGAACTTGGCAGTGTACTGGATTTAAAGTATATAATTGTGTTGTTGAGATTATGGTGTGGGATATGGTAAATCATGGAATTATGGGAATGAAAGACTGGGTAACAAATTTCGAGGACGAAATTTTTTTTTAGGAGGGGAGAGTGTAAAGACCTGGAAATTTAAAAGGATTAAAATAATTTGAAAAAAAAATGATAAATAAAATAACAGATAAATAAATAAAAGGAATGGCGTGGGAAAAGAAAAAAAAATAAAAATAAAAATTAAAGAAATTAAATTAAATTAAGATAAATTAAATAATTAAATAACTAGTTGTTAAATTAAATATTATTGTATTGGATTTAAAAATAATAATAATTAAAATAAGATATATATATATATATATATATATATATATAAGTAAGTTAATATATATATGTAAAGTTAAGTTACTGACAGAAGAGATAAGAAGAGAAGAAAGAAGAAAGAAGAAGGAAGAAGAAGAAAGAAGAAGACAGGAGCTGCACGCCCCCGCCCCCCCTGAAAAATATTTCTGCGTGCTAGCCACTCCGTCTCCGTCTCTCTTCTTCTCTTAATTACTTGGCGAGTTTGCGACGGATCGGGAAACGAAAGGTGCCGTTGGAATTCTGGTTCCACTGCCGACATTTCTACTGGAGCAGATTTTTCATGGGAACGACTTAGGCACTGCTCCTGGGGAAAGATAATTTTTTCACATTTTCTCAATTTCGCCGTTAATATGTGGTTAAATCGACGAACGGACACCACCATGGGGTCCTAGTCGTCATCATTGTCATTTTGTCGTAGATAATTTTTCAATTGAGATTTTCTAGGCCCTACTCCAAAGCAAGAGTGGGATTTGGGAAATTTGGCAATTTGACTAAATTTAAGGGTATTATTATTTATTTAGGAATTATGACCATAGGAAATATTTAAATAATATTTTATTTAGGAATAATTTATTGGAATTAGGAATTTAATTTCAAGGTCCGGGTGAGCGCCGCGGGTATTTTTCGGAGTCCCTGGTGGCGTAATTCAAGAAACCAGGCAAGGGAAAAAATATATATTAAATCAGAATTTTTATGAATTTAATGGAAAAATAAATTGTGTTATATGTACGTGTATATGTTTCGGTATGGGTAAAATGCCAACTGTTTAAAATATATTTCCTTCGAGTTTAGGGTTGTTTATTAAATATGTATATGCGAAAATGAACTGATGAAAGTGAGAAATATTTTCAGGATAATTAAGTAAGAAATGAAAGGTATTTTCAGTATATAAACTTTAAATGTTGGTTGGCTTATTTTACAGGCAGTGTATGAATTTTATTACTAAATTGTGTGGCATGAGATTCTGTGCAAATATATGTTAAATGTATGAGATGCAGACTAAGTAAGTAAAGCAATGAAAATAAAATATGATATGGACAATGTTACATGTATATGTTAAATGCAACCATGTAAATGTAAGATAGCTGAAAGACAGCCATGTTAGTAGATCTAGCACACTTCTGTGTAGACTAACTGATGACAGCTAAAAGGAGCTATGTAAGGAGATCTAACACGTTTCTACGTAGACTAACTGATGATGGCTAAAGACCAGCTATAGTAGGAAGTAATGAAATGAAATGTTATGCAATAAAATGACAATGAAATGAAATGACAAAGGTAAATGATGTAAATGGGAAATAGTCACTTAAAGTGAAACGAAATGCAAAGTTAAGTTATGAACATGAATGAATGTGCACGAATGTATAATGACAGAAAAGAATGATGTATTATGATATTAGAAGTATATATGTATGTAGAACATGTTACGATTGGGCGAGGCGTACCTTTCGCCTGAGGGCTTGCTGAGTAAGGCGAGTGCACTAATAGCTATAGATGTTGTAGTAGCCGCATAACGTACTAGGGCAGAGGGAACCTACTTGTATGGGCGGGTAGATTTCCTTATCCTTAGGGCCTTTGCCGATAAGCTATTGTTGAATAGTGTGAGTACGAGATTAATTTATCACTTGAGGGCTTACTGAGTAAGGTGAGTGCCCTGGTATACTTTAGCTGTGACCTTTGGGTTATAAAAAATATCAGAGCAGAGGGGTGCTACTTGTATGGGCGGGTAATCACCTCTATCCTCGGGTAATCTCGTGGGTTAAACATTTGCATGTGTTTGATTAGGATCAGAGAATGATTTCGAAAATTATGTTAAGGATTTTCAAATGTTAAATATTATGTTATATGTATAATCTCATGATGGCCACACGCTGAGTTTAATATATTGTTTCTTCCCTTACTGAGATGTGTCTCACCCGAATATGAATTTATTATTTTTCAAGATTTCTTCGAGATCGAGTTTAGAGAGCTCGAGGTTTTTATAGCATTATTGGGAGATATAAGAAAAAGGGTATAAACATTTTAATGATGTTTTTGTAGAAAGTAAATATTTAAATTTTATGTCTTTATGTTTTAAGGCTATTGAGTAAGGAATGATTATGAAAATACTGAATTATTTTGGGAGTTATGTAGATTTATGGAAATGCAGGTGATTGATGATTTAATATGGATTATAGTTAGAATTAGTAAACTCTGGTATTATGTTACATGGAGATTATGATTATGTTTTCCGCTACGTATGTTAGGTTTAATTATGATTTATCAGGGATATGATCAGGGATAAGGCATCGGGCCTGGGTTTAAGGGTTTGAGGCGTTTTATTTGGTATCAGAGCAATGTCCATTCGGAAGTGTGATTAATTTCACATCGCCTAGATATGGAAATGTTAGAGTATTAGGTTAGAGATGATTTATACCAGAGTATAGGAAACAGTTAGGATAAGGATGCTAGATGGATAGGTTAGATTAGGTGTTCTAGGGAAGTATAGGATTTTGTCTTATAACTTGGAGGCAGAAATCCCTCGGCAGACTTATGTGATTTTCTGATTCATTCGAAAGTTTCTGAAAATCACAGTAAATCCATCAACGGTGATATTTTTTAGCCGTGAGACTAGTCCTTATATGGAGAACTTGGCGGTGTATTGGATTTAAAGTATATAATTGTGTTGTTGAGATTATGGTGCGGGATATGGTAAATCGTGGAATTATGGGAATGAAAGATCGGGTAACAAATTTTGAGGACGAAATTTTTTTTTAGGAGGGGAGAATGTAAAGACTCGGAAATTTAAAAGGATTAAAATAATTTGAAAAAACAAGATAAATAAAATAACAGATAAATAAATAAAAGAAATGGCATGAGGAAAAGAAAAAAAATAAAAATAAAAATTAAAGAAATTAAATTAAATTAAGATAAATTAAATTATTAAATAACTATTTGTTAAATTAAATATTATTGTATTGGATTTAAAAATAATAATAATTAAAATAATATATATATATATATATATATATATATATATATATATATGTAAAGTTAAGTTACTGACAGAAGAGATAAGAAGAGAAGAAAGAAGAAAGAAGAAAGAAGAAGGAAGAAGAAGACAGGAGCTGCACGCCCCCCCCCCTCTGTAAAATATTTGTGCGTGCCAGCCACTCTGTCTCCGTCTCTCTCCTTCTCTCAATTATTCGGCGAGTTTGCGACGAATTAGGAAACGGAAGGTGCCGTTGGAATCCTGATTCCGCTGCCGACATTTCTACTGGAGCAGATTTTTCATGGGAACGGCATAAGCACTGCTCCTGTGGAAAAGTAATTTTTTCCCATTTTCTCAATTTTGCCGTTAATATGTAGTTAAATCAATGAACGGACACCACCACGGGGTCCTAGTCATCGACATCGTCATTTTGACATAGGTAATTTTTCAATTGAGATTTTCTAGGCCGTACTCCAAAGTAAGAGTGGGATTTGGGAAATTTGGCAATTTGGCTAAATTTAAGGGTATTATTATTTATTTAGAAATTATGGCCCTAGGAAATATTTAAATAATATTTTATTTAGGAATAATTTATTGGAACTAGGAATTTAATTTCAAGGTCCGGGTGAGCGCCGCATGTATTTTTCGGAGTCCCTGGTGGCGTAATTCAAGAAACCAGGTAAGGGGAAAAATATATATTAAATTAGAATTTTTATGAATTTAATGGAAAAATAAATTGTGTTATATGTATGTGTATATGTTTCGGTATGGGTAAAATGCCAACTGTTTAAAATATATTTCCTTCGAGTTTAGGGTTGTTTATTAGATATGTATATGCAAAAATGAACTGATGAAAGTGAGAAATATTTTCAGGATAATTAAGTAAGAAATGAAAGGTAATTTCAGTATATAAACATTAAATGTTGGTTGGCTTATTTTACAAGCAGTGTATGAATTTTATTGCTAAATTGTGTGGCATGAGATTCTGTGCAAACATATGTTAAATGTATGAGATGCAGGCTAAGTAAGTAAAGCAATGAAAATAAAATATGATATGGACAATGTTGCCCGTATATGTTAAATGCAACCATGTAAATGTAAGACAGCTAAAAGACAGCCATGTTAGCAGATCTAGCACACTTCTGTGTAGACCAACTGATGACAGCTAAAAGGAGTTGTGTTAGCAGATCTAGCACGTTTCTACGTAGACTAACTGATGATGGCTAAAGACCAGCTGTAGTACGAAGTAATGAAATGAAATGTTATGCAATGAAATGATGATGAAATGGCAATGAAATGAAATGACAAAGGTAAATGATGTAAATGGGAAAGAGTCACTTAAAGTGAAACAAAATGCAAAGTTAAGTTATGAACAAGAATGAATGTGCATGAATGTATAATGACAAAAAAAAATGATGTATTATGATATTAGCAGTATGTATGTACGTAAAACATGTTACGATTGGGCGAGGCGTACCTTTCTCCTAAGGGCTTATTAAGTAAGGCGAGTGCACTAGTAGCTACAGATGTGGCAGTAACCGCATAACGTACTAGAGCAGAGGGAACCTACTTGTATGGACGGGTAGATTTCTATATCCTTAGGGCCTTTCCCGGTAAGCTATTGTTGAACAGTGTGAGTACTAGTTTAATTTATCACTTGAGGGCTTACTGAGTAAGGTGAGTGCCCTGGTATGCTTTAGCTGTGACCTTTGGGTTGTCAAAAATATCAGAGCAGAGGGGTGCTACTTGTATGGGCGGGTAATCACCCCTATCCCTGGGTAATCTCGTGGGTTAAACATTTGGATGTGTTTAAGTAGGATCAAGGAATGATTTGAGAAATTACGATAAGGATTTTCAAATGTTAAATATTATGTTATATGTATAATCTCATGATGGCCATACGCTGAGTTTAATATATTGTTTCTTCCCTTACTGAGATGTGTCTCACCCGAATATGAATTTATTGTTTTTCAAGATTTCTTCGAGATCGAGCTTAGAGAGCTCAAGGTTTTTATAGCATTATTGAGAGATATAAGAAAAATGGTATAAACATTGTAATGATGTTTTTGTAGAAAGTAAATATTTAAGTTTTATGTCTTTATGTTTTAAGGCTATTGAGTAAGGAATGATTGTGAAAATACTGAATTATTTTGGGAGTTATGTAGATTTATGGAAATGCAGGTGTTGGATAATTTATTAAGGATTATAGATAGATTTTAGAAAACTATGGTATTATAATTGTGAGATTATATTTATGTTTTCTGTTGCGTATATGTTAATTATGATTTATCAGGGTTATGATAGGGAATAACGCACCGGGCCTGGGTTTAAGGGTTCGGGGCGTGACATATAATCTCACCGCTCTCTTCTGGCACCTGCCATTGACGAAGTCTCCTCCATCCTCTTTCACACCCCTCTGCTCTCGCTTTTTTCCGTAGGGCCAATAAGAGATGAGAGGTTAAATAAGGCTAATTAATTTTGGAAAATATTTTTATTTCATATTTTAATTTTTTAAGAAAGATTATAAATAATATTTAGATGAAACAATGAAAAATAATATAAACTTTATGCACTTGCTGAAAAAAAATTTATTTTTGAAAAAAATCTATTTTTTATTCTTAAGTTTTTAATCAATTACTTTATATTTATAAGTTTTAAATTTATATATAAAATTTGAAAAATACAATTTTATTATTTTCTAAATACCGAATTTTATCATTGGATTCAAGCGTTTGAAATTCAAATTTTAAATTTATATATATTTTAATTGAATTAATTTTTTTTAAAATTCACTCGAATTGAAATATGAGTCCAAACTTGAGACACTATTTTCTATAAAAGATAAAAGGGAGGAGCAAGGAAGAGGCTGCAAGTGTATTTAGTAGTTGAGCCACCAATAGTTGTCATGGTTATACTATTGTGGCAACAATTACAAAAGGACAGAGGAACAAGTTATCATAATCCAATTTTGTTTGAATTTGCTATGTCATGGAATGCTCTACTAAAGGCATCGTCCTGATGTTATGCATGGAACAAATTGAAAAGAGAAAATTAGAATAAAAAAAAATGGTTTATGTATTTCGATAGTATGTTTATGTTCACAAAGTCTCTGTACAATTTTCATTATTTCGGTAATCAAATTGTCATAGGATTTCAATTCTAGGCTACAAATATGTATTTATAGCTTCCTATGTGAAAAACTCCCAAAAGCCTTCAAGTGAATAAAAACTTTCTAAATCTGAGTCATGACTTAACAATCTCTCTTGTTAAATATTCACTTCATTTGAATTTTTATATCTCTACTTTAAAATGCACATCACTAATTCAATAACTAGCAATATGGAAGAAGTTCAAACAATACAAAACTTCTTCTTATTAAAATCCTTCATCAACCTATTAGCTGCGTTTTGTTGTGTTTCCGTCTTAGCCCATTGAATCTCATTAGTACCAATGAACTATATTATTTTGTGATATTTGACTATAATGTGTTTCTATATTCATTGCTTAGTAAATGACACTCTAACAAACACAACAAAAATTAATAATTTTTTTATCTATGTCAAGTTTAGTTACTAATTCCTTCTATCAAATAGCTTCCTTTGCAACCTCTTTTTAACTGTACTTTGTTTCGGTGGTAGATAATGCAATAACTAATTGTAACAAGGATTTCCAATAAATAGGTTTGACTGCCATAGTATATACATAAATTGTGGTGGATCTCCTATAATTCAAATTTCCTACATAATATATGCATCAACGAATCCCTCAACTAAGATGAATATTGTTTTGTACCAAACTCAATGTCAAGATTTGTAGTGCCTTTTGAATTGCTTGAGAAATCATTTCAAAGCAATTCAATGCTTCCTTTCCTCGATTTTCCATAAACTTACTTATCATACTAATTGTATGTGCAAGATCTGAACAAGTGTAGACAATTGCATACATTTACATTGGCATATGGTATCCTTAGCATCTCCTCTATGCCCACGTATAATTGTGGACACTATATTAAAGGTAGTTTGAAATGATTTGCCAATGGGGTAGACACTGACTTAATGTAGATCATGCAAAATCTCTCTAACACCTTCTCTATTTAAGCCTTTTTAGAGACCCAAAAGCTTATAATCTTTCTTATCTTTCCATATTTTCTTCTATATAACCTTCTTTTCAGCACAAAGATCCTCCATCTCAAACTCCTTACTTAATAAGGATTTTGAAACACTAATATTGGGCAAGTAGCTACCTCTTTGAGTAGGAGAGATGAGGGTAAGTTGTCATAACGTTTTCTATATGACTCCAAATTGGACGTTATTGGTATCAACAGAAATCTAAGAAAAAATACCACAACTTTCATGTTGAACACTCTTTAAGATAAAAAGTTATGGATTGATAAAATTGCTTATTTCTACCATTCGATCGACTAGCCGATCGACTGACCCCTTTGTAAAAATTAGTTTTTGCCTTCTTTTGACTTCAAAACTGTTTTCAAACGTTTGTATATGACATTGGAATGGCTTCCCAAGAGGGGGGTGAATTGGGATTTAAAAATTTTATTCCCCTTTATCTTAGTTCTTTTGAGTTATAACAATAATCAAAACTTAAACACAATCACAAAATTTATCTAGAGTAATCACAATCAAATCAATGTAATCAATCACTCAATACTTGTAATAATAGCCCTATATCAATATGAAAATTTGCTGAACTTGTATAAGCCTTGTATCACACTTTGTATAAGCCTTGTATCACAATCACACTTCTTTCTAATGTTCAGCTTTTAAATAAACTTTCAGATTAATGAGTCAAGGATGATTAACTAACGTAGTCCCTTTCGGTTTCCGCAATTAATACTGATCAATCCAAAACAAATTACCTTTCGGCCTATTTGACAACCGAACACTCATAATTTATAAATTTAAAAGCAACCATACAGATTGTATCTTTTGCTGAAAAGTAAAGAGTATGGAAGAGAAAGAAGAACACAGGGTTTTACGAGGTTCGGCTTCAACACAGCCTACGTCCTTGCCCTTGGCAAAACCACCAAAGGATTCACTATCACCGTTCCTTTACCAGGCGGAACAATACCAGTTACAACACTCCTTGGGTAAGGCTAGAGCCTGCCTTCTCCAAACAATATCCCCTTGTTTGGTCCAAGGATTCAGCACTCGAATCGTCAATCAATTTGTTACAAAGATTCAAAACAAGGCGTATAAGAACTTGCTCCTTAAATAGCTGATTAGTACAAGTTGAAAAACTATATACTTTAATAAATTCAAAATATAAATTTCAGAATGAAGCTCTAGAAATTTATCACCATAGGTATCTTTCAATGGATGAAAGAATCAACAATTGATGAACAAACACAGTGAGAAACTTAGCAAGACTTCAAATATTTTTGTGAGTGATGAGAGTAATAGAGAGCTTTCAAAATTTCAGTAAGCTTTGAGAGAGTATGAGAACTGAATTGATTTCTTGGTGTTTAAATTGATGAACCTTGAGGGTATTTATAGACGAAAAAAACTTCTTGCTTGTTCCCTAAATTTACTTGGAGTAGGGTCCAAGTTGTAAATTAATTTGGGCTTCAAATAATTTAAATTTCAAAAATATGCCCGTTGAGAATTTTGAAAATTGCCGTGAGCCAGACGACTGTGAAGTCACTAGCAGTCGTCTGTCCATGTATAACGTTCATATTTTTTCAAACAGAACGGTGGCAGTTGGCTGTCCTTATGTTGGCAGTCGTCTTACACTAGAATAACTCAGTTTTAAAACAACTCAGAAGGGTGGCAGTCGGTTGTCATGGTGGCAATTGTCAGTTACTAAAAAAATCTATTTTTCAAAAAACACACAGAAGGTTGGCAGTCGGCTGGTAGAACACACACAGATGACTCACTGGTCACTGGTAGTCGCTTGTCAATTTGTTGACAGTCGTCTGTCAAGCTTCTGTTCTTCTTAGTTTAGGTTGTTTAACTTGCTAGTCGTCTATCCTTACATAGACAATCATCTTTCAGCTGGTTGTAAGTCATTTTTGATTTCTCTCTCTTTTGTTTATTTAACCTTGGAATTTTAACTTGTTTTAATTTTGAAAAACATGTTCCAAGATTTTAAAACTTCAGATTTCTAAATGTCTTTGCCTAATGAGCTTCAAAATGAAAATTCATATTTGAATCAACTCTGAAGTACTTACAAAGCTTGTTCTATAAACACATTTAACACATCTTTACTTTGAGTCCTTTTAATGTTGCTCTTTAATCTTTCAGATTTCTATGAGGTTTCATTATGGATCTCTGGTATTCATATGTGACTTCCCTTGATCCTTGATCCTTGTAAGCTTTCATGTCAGGGTATGTGAAATTTGAGCAAATCATCTTTGCCTGAAATAATATCACTTGAAAATTCATTAAATAACTTTATTTTGTTATCATCAAAACCAAGAGTTTGTAAGCCTAACTAGGCCAACAATCTCCCCCTTTTTGATGATGAAAAAGAACGAGCAAAGATATAAAATTAAAATTAATGCTCCCTCTGTCAATAAGCATAGATTTAAAATAATCTCATTAAGACATAAGTTCAAAAGTTTTGAAAGTTCTAGGATTAAAGCATATATATTCATAAAACTCTTCATAGAACTCGTAGTACATTAGACTAGAAATACTACACACGTAGGTTCAAATTTTAGAACTGGAAATAAATACATAGAAATAAATACGTACATAAACAAATACATACATAGACTCATAGACTTTGTTCACACTCATACTCTCCCTTTTGACATCAACAAAAAGACATATAATCAGAAACTAAGACATCATTCTCATTGCTCTCTTTATCTGAGTCAGTGACATTCTTTGTGACATGGTGCTCTATTTTGGCAATGAGATTATCTAGCAAAGTGTATTTTTCATCAATGTTTGAGATCTTATCCTGAAGAGAAGCAAAATTTTCCCTCATTTCAAAACTGAAGTTAGTATAATTCTGATAAAATGGAACAAACCATGGAGGCATATATGCTTCTTCTAGTCTTGGGTTAGGTTCTTCTGGTGCTAGTCTTTCCGGTCTATTTCCCCTAAACAACCATCCCTCGGTATACTTTTTGTAACCCATTCTTTTTAGTGTAGTAGAAGAGAAGACATGGTAATGGGTTTGCTTCACTATTTTTGAAAATGGAGTGAGGACTTGAAAATGAGCGAAGACTAAGGAAATAATGTCGCTATACAGAAGCCCAATTCTATGGGATTCGAGCTTCATTACCATCCATTTTAGTATAAGGCTAGCTAAATCTAATTTCTTCCCTTTTAATATGCACCACATTACGAAGCAATCAAATAAAGACACATGATCAAAGGATCCTGACCTCGGAATTATATTGTAAGAAATGATCTTGTAAAGGAGTTGTGCTTGGAGATTAAGCTATTTGTATGGTGGTGGATGTCCAAAATAGACGGGTTGATCATTCATCACAAGAGGCAAAAATTCTTGTGGTGAAAAACCCTATTCCATAGTCCACTGTTTTTCTATTGGATTACACTTAAAATTTCCATGCTTGATACGAAGTATTTTCCGTAATGAGTGTGGAGTAAGTGTTATCTTTTGGCCAAAAACTTCAGTATCAAATCCAACGTCTTTCTTCACCAAGTTTGAGTAGAAAATTTTCATCCGGCTAGGATAGTATTCCTTAACTTGGTGAAGAATGAACTCATCCCATCTTATATTTTTGAATAATTCAAGAATCTCAGGGAAATTTTCTTCAAAGAAGGTAACATCCAATACCTTACAAAACATTGGATTGATTGTTGAGATGTGATTTTGATAAAATGCTTTTTCGTGAGATGAGACCAACCATTTTTCTATATCGTTGTTGCTTGCAACCTTTGAAGAAGATGAGGATGCTTTGTCCTTTTTCCCCACTGTTTTGGTACGAACCATTTTGATGAAGCTGAAATTCAGGAAACCCTAGGTGTGAAGGAATTAGGGTTGTGGTGTATGGACGTTGGGAGGAGGTTTGGAGAGAAGGAACTTCTAAGAGAATGAAGAGGAGTTGGTTTAGAGAACGGGAGATGAATGGACAGGCGTCTGGGGGTTTTAAAAAGAGTGTTTTTATATTAAAAGAACATGACCCTCCGCGAGATAGTTAAATTACCGAGGGTTACAAATATTTTTTAATGAGGCTCTAATGGTTATTCCTTTTGATGGTTCACAAAAAATTTGATCTTTTGGGTGACTTTTAGCATATCTCCATTCTTTTGGTAATTCTTGATTTTCTATGATGTTTTCATTTGATGTTTCATTATTGTTTTTTTCTTTTATTTCAATATCTTCCTCTTTTTGTGATATATCTTCTTTTTCATCATTCTTAACTTCATTATTATTTGATTCATCAAACGTTATGTGTATTGATTCAATAATAGTAAGAGTCCTTTTATTATTAACCCTATAAGCTTTACTATTTGTTAAGTAACCTAAAAAAATTCCTTCATTAGATTTTGCATCGAACTTTCCTAGATCATCTTTAGTATTAAGAATAAAGCATTTGCACCCAAATATATGAAAGTGGGAAATGTTGGGTTTTCTACCTCTCCATAATCCATATGGTGTTTTGTCTATTTTTGATCTTATGGATGAGTATTTATAATGTAACAAGCTGTATTCACAGCTTCTGCCCAAAAGTATTTAGGTAGATTATTTTTGTTTAACATGGTTCTTGCCATTTCTTGTAGGGTTCTATTTTTTTTTTACAACTCCATTTTGTTGTGGATTCCTAGGTGCTGAAAATTACATAAAATTAGGATAGCTTCCCAAGAGGGGGTGGGGGGTGAATTGGATTTTTAAAATTATTTTCTTTTTAATACTTTGTTTTATATCAACAATCACAACAAGTAAACACAAACTCAAGTCAACCACATCCAATCGATAAAAATAATCAATATCTTAATCTTTGTATCAATAGCCCTATATCAAAGTGTAAAGCACACTGAATTTATGTAAGCCCTGTGTTATTCCAAACTCACACTTCTTCTTTGTATTTAGTTTTTAAACAAACTTTCAAATTAATAAGTTTAGGATGATCAATCAACGTAGTCCCTTTTGGTTTTCGTATTCAATGCTGATCAAACCAAAAACGAATTATCCTCCGATCTATTTAACAACCATACACTCAGAATTTAACAATATAAAGCATACACGCAGGTTGTAAGTATTGCTAAAAAATAAAGAGTAAGGAAGAAAAGAGAGACACAAGGTTTTATGAGGTTCATCTTATACGCACCCTACGTCCTCGCCTTTGGCAAACCACCAAAGGATTCACTAGTTTAGTTCCGTTGATGGGTGGAACAATACCAATTACAACCGCTCCTTCCGTTAGGCTAGATCCTGCCTCTCCAAACAATATTCCCTTGTTCAGTCCAACGATTCTACAACCTTGAATTGTCTACAAACAAGAACCAAGATAGAGAAAAGTTTGTGTACAAAAGACACTCTCATAGCAGAGTAGGTTAGTACAACATTCAGCACAAGTATACTTCAAAGTAAATCAAATATAAAGGGATTGAAGCTCAATACTGAATTTAGATCGCCAAATATCTTCCAAGTATTGAAAGATTCAGACTTTGAAGGCTTTACTTCGAAATTTGTATCAGTAGTAACACAGTAGTTGAAGTAGAATGAACACAAGAGAGTTTGAAAGCTATTTGGGAATTTTGATTGCTGGAAAATTTCTTGGTGTAAAAATCTTTGAAGTTTAGGGCTATTTATAGATGTTTAAAAGTAATTCCTTGCCCCCTGAGTTTCCTTGGAGTAATCACCAAGTTTTTCAAAAGAGTAGTGCCCAAGAAATCCATTTAAAAAATCTTCCCATTGGAGTATTTTAAACAAACGTTCGAGTGGCAGTCGCCTGCCACGATCTGGAAGTCGCCTGCCATAGAAGAATTTTAAAACACAGAGCACTGGCAATTGCCTGCCAAAACCCAGGTAGTCGCCTGACATGACCACCCAGGCGCTTGGCTGTGCTCAGGTAGTTGCCTGGCACCCTACTACCTCTTTGAAAATTCTTCATTTAATTTGGGCAGTCGCTTGCCATATGGAGGCAGTCGCCTGGCTCTTCAAAAAAACTTTTATTCTTTTAAACCCTTCTTTTCTTTAATTTGAAAAACATACTTTAAGGTTTTTCTAAAAATACATTTCTAAGTTTCTTTTGATTTATGAGAGCTTCAATTCAGTTTATATCTGAAGTTTACTTGAAGTACTTACATACAATCATCCTTAAAAACATATTCTTTTGATCTTCAGGTAAGTCCTTATTCTTCTATCTTCTTTGAGATTCTGATCATCTTTCTTTCTTAATATTTTTGAATAGTACTTTATCATCCTTTTGAGCTTTGAACTCTCTCTAAGCTTTGCCACTATCTTTAAGCTTTGCCTTCTTCCTAAAAAACTTTCACTTGAAATAAACCATATTAAACATATCATGATTTGTTATCATCAAAATAAGAATTTTAAACCTTGTTAGGCCAAAAATATCCCCCTTTTTTATAATGACAAATTTAGAGCAAAAAATAAGAAATAATGCTCATGGCTCCCCCTTTCAACAAGCATATACTAAATATATTGCATATACCTCATGGCTACCCTATATTGAATATACCAAATATATTTATACAAATCATGTCAATAAGAAATAATACTTTCATTCAACACGCATTCCATTACATATGCATTCTTACAACAAGCATTCCATTACATATGCATCACATATATTGCATATACCTCATGACTCCCCTATATTGCATATACTAAATATATTTATACAAATCATGTCAATAAGGAATAATAATTTCATTTAACATGCATTCCATTACATATGCATTCTTACAACAAGCATTCCATTACATATGCATCACATTGTTACAAGCCCATAGCATATTTCTTTTTGCATTGCTTTCTCTTAAACACTCTCCCCCTTGGAGATCAATCAAAAAGGAAAAGAGAGCGATACAAACAAAAATATAGTGAAGAGCTGTAATACATAGGACTTGTAGATCTGACAAACACAAAGGAAATACTATCCGATGAAGTACTCAGAATTACTAATACATAAACAAAAGCGTTAAATATCATATAGATGAAATACATCAATCGGAGGCTTCCATAGACCCACTTTCATCTTTCTCTTCATCTTGTTCACCAGATTGTTCAGTAGATTCATCATCACTAGATGGAGTAGAGCTGATATCCATCTGAGATTTGCTTTTGGAAGAGCTAGCCAAATGTTGCTCAATCTTGTCAACACGTTGAACAAGGCTTGAAAAATGAGTTTCCACAGTAGAAACCTTCTCCCTAAGTGTACCAAGTCCAGATTGCATTCCAACACTGAAGGTCATATAGTGATTATAAAATGGAACGAACCAAGAAGGAGTTTCTAGGTCAAGCTGTACTGAAGGGGCTGGCATAGAAGGCTGAGGAGGTGGTGCAGATGAGATGTGACGATGTCGTTTGTGAAACCACCCTTGAGGAGTTTGCTTATATTCCATACGCTTAAGAATAGTATCAGAAAAGATATTGTAATGGGTTTTTCTAGTGAAATTAAATGATGGTGTGAGAACATTGAAATGAGCAAATACCATATTTAACATCCCAGCATATGGTAGAATGACACAAGGGGCATCAACTTTCATAATAATCCATTTGAGAAGTAAACTTGGAAGATCCAACTTTTTTCCTTTGAGAATACACCACATAACAAAACAATCTAAGAAGGAAATATGATCTTGAGAACCGGAACGTGGTTGGATATTATATGTAATAAGTTTGTGCAGGATTAAAGCTTGGAGATTGAGCTATTTTTAAAGAGGTGGATGCCCAAAAGAGATAGGTGTATCAGTTATTACTAGCGGTAAAAATTCCTCTGGAGTAAATCTTTGGGCCATTATCCATTGTTTCTCAGCAATGTGAACCTCAAAATCTCATGGCTTGACTCGAAGAATTTTTCCCAAAGATATGGGAGTAAGATGAATATTTTGCCTTAGAATATTTGTTTTGATCCCATTTTCAAACCTCTCCATGTTAGCATAGAAAATCCAAACCACATTTGGATAGTATCCTTTTGCTTGAAACCGTTCCCACCCAATTTCCTTAAAAAGATCCATGATTTCAGGAAAATCAGAATTGAAGAATGTAACATCAAGTATTTTACCTAGGATGGGTTCAGTTGAAGCGATTTGATTCCTATAGAGATTCTTAGCTTGAGGAGTTACTAACCACTTCTCTACTTCATCATTGTTGATCCTTGTAGAGAAGGAGGAACCCTTGTTACCAATCGATTTGATCCGTGGCATGATTGGTTTGAAGAGGGAGGCTGATAAACCCTAGGTTTTTATGCGATTTGATGTGGAGATTAGGTTTGATTCACGGTTTCAGGTTGATTTGGAAGAGGAATTTGTGTGGAAAAGAGTAGGAATGAGGATTTTTGGAGAGAGAGAAGAAGTGGCAGGCGCCTGATGGAAGTTAAAAAGACATAAAACAGGGCTTTAAACCCTACCCACCGCGAGGCAGTCACCTGCTAGGATAAGGTAGGCACCTGTCAAACAAAAAAATAGAAAGCCAGTAGCCTAGCACCTAGGTGGCAGTCGCCTGCCAAGCAGAGAACTTGTTTAGTTTGCTTCTCGTATATGCATCATTCCTAATTCTCTTCTAATGAATATAAATCGCTCTTCAGAAAGTGGTTTTTTGAATATATATGCTAATTGGTCATTTGTATTTACAAATTCTAGCATTATGTCTTCATTTTGCACATGATCTCTCAAGAAGTGATGTCTTATTTCAATATGTTTTGTTCTTGAGTGAGATACCGTATTTTTTGAAATATTTATGGCACTTGTGTTGTCACATTTTATTGGAATAGTTTGATATTGAATTTTGAAGTCTTTTAGTTGTTGTTTCATATACAGTGTTTGGGCATAGCAACTCTCTGCTGCTATGTATTCTGCTTCTACTGTGGATAATGCCACATAGTTTTGTTTCTTTGAAGACTAGAAGACTAAAGAGTGTCTTAGAAAATGACAAGTTCCACTAGTGCTTTTTCTATCTATCTTGCATCCAGCAAAGTCTGCATCTGAATAGCATATCATCTCAAATTTAGTTCCCTTTGGATACCATAAGCCTAGTTCAAGCGTGCCTAATAGATATCTAAGGATTCTTTTAACTGCTGTCTAGTGTGATTCCTTAGGAGCTAATTGGAACCTAGCACACATACATACGCTAAACATAATATATGGTCTACTTGCTGTTAAGTAAAGTAAGCTTCCTATCATACCTCGATAATGCTTGGTATCTACTTGTTTCCCTTTTTTATCCTTGTCAAGACTAGTTGAGGTGCTCATGGGAGTTCCTATAGGTTTACTTTCTTCCATATCAAACTTCTTTAACATGTCTTTAATATATTTAGTTTGATTTATGAAAGTTCCATTTTTTGCTTGTTTGATTTGTAACCCTAGGAAATAATTTAACTCTCTCATCATGCTCATCTCAAACTATTTTTACATTGACTTAGCAAATTCATTACACAAATCCTCATGAGTTGCTCCAAAAATAATATCATCAACATAAATTTGTACTATAAGCATATCTTTGTTTTTAGTTTTTATAAACAAAGTGCTATCTATCTTTCCTCTTGAAAAGTTGTTTTGAATTAGGAACTTGCTTAGTCTTTCATACCAAGCTCTAGGAGCTTGTTTCAATCCATATAAAGCTTTTGTTAACTTAAAAACATGATTTGGATTTTTTGAATTTTCAAAACCTGGAGGTTGTTTGACATATACTTCTTCATTTATATATCCATTTAAGAATGCACTCTTTACGTCAATTTGGTATAATTTAAAATCCTTATAGGCTGCATAAGCTAAGAGCATCCTAATTGCTTCCATTCTTGCTACAGGAGCAAATGTTTCATCGTAATCAATACCTTCTTCTTGATTATAACCTTGTGCTACTAGCCTAACTTTATTTCTTATAACTATCTCATTTTCATCCTTTTTATTTCTAAATACCTATTTAGTTCCTTAATTGATTTGTCTTTGGGTTTAGGTATAAGTTCCCATACTTGACTTCTTTCTAATTGATTTAGTTCTTCTTGCATAGCTATAATCCAAGAGTTATCTTTTAAGGTTTCTTTAATATTCTTGGGTTCATCTTGAGATAAAAAGGCATAATGGTTGCAAATACTTTTCAATGAGACTCGATTGGTTATTCCTTTTGAAATTTCTCCAAGAATTTGTTCTTTTGGATGACTTTTAGCATATGTCCATTCTTTAGGTAGTTCTAGATTTTCTACAATGTTTTCATTTGAAGTTTCATTATTAATTTCTTCTTTTATTTCAAGATCTTCTTCTTTTTGTGGATAATATTCTTTTTATCAATCTTAATTTTATTTTCATAATTGTTTGATTTATCAAATGTTATGTGTATTGATTCAATGATAGTAAGAGTTCTTCTATTATAAATCCTATAGGCTTTGCTATTTGTAGAGTAGCCTAAAAAGATACCTTCATTAGATTTTACATCAAACTTTCCTAAATCATCTTTAGTGTTAAGGATAAAACATTTGCATCCAAATACATGAAAGTAGGAGATATTAGGTTTTCTATCTTTCCATAGTTCATATGGTGTTTTGTCTATACTTGATCTTATAGACACCATATTTACAATATAACATGTTGTACTTACAGCTTCAGCCCAAAAGTAATTAGGAAGATTATTTTCGTTTATCATTGTTCTTGTCATTTCTTACAGAGTTCTATTTTTTTCTTTCTACAACTCCATTTTGTTGTGGAGTTCTAGGTGCTGAGAAATTATGATTTATTCCATATTCATTACAGAATTTATCAACCTCTTTTGTTTCTAAACTCCTTACCTTGATCACTTTTAAAACTTGTTACATTATAGCCCTTTTCATTTTGTAATTTCTTACATAAGGTGATTAGCATGTTACAGGCTTCATTTTTGTTTGTTAGGAATAATACCCAAGTGAATCTTGAATAATCATCCACTATTACAAAAGCATATTGTTTTCCTCCTAGGCTTAAGGTTCTAGTTGAACCAAATAAGTCTAGGTGTAATAGTTCTAGGGGTCTTTTAGTAGATATATATTTTTTCTTTTTAAAGCTTGTTTTAACTTGCTTTCCCTTTTGACATGCATCACATATCTTTTCTTTTATGAATTTGATATTTGATAATCCTTTTACAAGAATTTTCTTTGATAATTTGGATAATAGGTCCATGTTAGCATGTTTTAATTTCCTATGCCATAGCCAACTTATTTCATTCATTGCTGCCAAATAAGTTATGTTTTAATTCATTAGATTCTCAAGGTTTATACAATAAACATTATTTATCCTATGAGCTATTAACAAGATTTTATTTTCTTTAAGATTTTGGATAACACATTTTTCTTTCTTAAAGGTTATTTCAAACCCTTTGTCACTTAATTGACTAATACTTAAAAGATTGTCTTTTAATCCTTCTACTAATAACACATTATCAATAGTAGGTTCTTTACCTATTCTCCCGATGTCAATGATCTTACCTTTGGAATTATCGCCGAAGGTGACATATCCTCCATACTTTTGTCTTAGAGAGGTAAACTTGGTCTTATCACCGGTTATGTGTCTTGAACACCCGATGTCCAAGTACCACTTGTCCGTTGATGATGTTGTCCTAAAACATACCTACAATGGAGGATTCATTGTGCTAGTCTTTGGAACCCAAATTCTTTTAACTTTCTTTGTTTTGTTGTTAGTTCTATTATTAACTTTCCATTCTCCTTGTACTTTGACATACTTCCTTTTTAGTGGGCAATCAAACATTACGTGACCTTTAGTCTTGCACATATAGCAAGTAGTGTGTTCATGTTTGTTGTTTGAGGATGTGCGAGCATAGTGCTTGGCTTCCTTGAAGAAGTATCCCATGTATAATTTCTTATTCTTTTTATTTGTTTTACCATTATAACTTATTCCTTCTTTATTCCCATATAACCTTTGCTATCCAATCATCTTTTCAAAATTATCTTTACCTTTTGTAAAGTTATATATAATTTTTTCTTTATCTTCTACTAATTTCTTAAGTTCATTCACTTCTAAATCCTTTTTATTCAAGTTTTCTTTATGAGTTTTGCCTAATTCTTGAGTTACTTTACTTACTTTCTCCTCTAACTTCTCAATGCAAGAGTCTTTTTTCTTTTTCAATGGTTTTGAATGATTCAAGTTGCTTCAATAGTTCTTTATTTTGATCCTTCAAGGTTATGTTTCTTTTGGAAATTTTTATGAATCTTTTATGTAGGGAAAACAATTCAACTTGTAATTCCTTGTATGAGGGCATACTATCACATGACTCATCACAAGATTCATTGCAAGATTTCGTTGAAGAGTAGTAGGAATTTACCTCTTCATCATTCGCCATGAAGCATATGTTTGCCATCTCTTGTCCACTTGATTCGTATTCCGTTTCGCTGGAGCTTGAGTCATCCCAAGTAGCCTTCATAGCTTCCTTCTTTTTCTTCTTGTCTGTCTTGAGCAATGGGTAGTCCGGTTTGATATGCCCTGGTTTCTTACAGTGATAGCATATAGGAGGTTTATTTTTACTTTTATTTTCTTTTCTACTTGATTCTCCTTTTTTAGTTTTCCTTTTGTTGAACTTTCTAGGAAATATTTTATTCCTTCTATAAAACTTACCTAGTCTCTTAGTGATGAATGCTAATTCATCTTGATCTAAGTAACTTGTTTCACTTTCTTCTTCACTTGAGTTGTGGCTAGATGCCTTTAGTGCAATAGATTTCTTATGCTTTGGTTCAGTATTTCTTTCTTTTAGAGCCATTTAATAGGTAAGGAGTGAACCTATGAGTTCATCTAAGGAAGTGATCTTAAGGTTTCTTCCTTCGGTAATTGCTGTAGCCTTTGGTTCCCATATGGAGGGAAGGCCTCTCAAAATTTTCCTAATCATTTCGTAGGTGGTACAAGTTTTTCCTAAGGCACTTAAGGAATTGATTATGTGGGTGAATCTAGTGTACATACTTGATATGGTTTCATCTGGATTCATTTTGAATAATTCATATTCGCTTGTTAACATGTCTATCCTATTGTCCCTAACATCAATAGTTCCTTCATATGTAACTTCTAATTTTTCTCATATTTCGTTAACCGTTTTACAAGCCATGATCCTATTAAATTCGTTAGCGTCTAAAGCACAATATAGAGCATTTATAGAACTTGAATTTATTTGAAGCATTTTATAATTTGAATCGATCATATCCTTTTTCTCTTTTGGAATTTGTTTTCCATCTACTATTTTAGTGGGAATAAGATCTCCATCCATAACCACTTCCAACGCTTTCCAATCCATGTGTTGGAGTTAGATTTGCATTCTCTTTTTCCCAAAGGTGTAGTTTTGTCCACAAAAGATTGGTGGACGAGTTGAGGAATGACCCTCTCCAAAAGGAGCTATTCCTATGTTTGCCATTTAGATCTTTTTATAGCTTCTTGTTAGGAATTTGCTATAACTAGTCTCTGATACCAATTGAAATTAGGATAGCTTCCCAAGAGGGGGGTGAATTGGATTTTTAAAATTATTTTCTTTTTAATACTTTGTTTTATATCAACAATCACAACAAGTAAACACAAACTCAAGTCAATCACAACCAATCAATAAAAATAATCAATATCTTAATCTTTGTATCAATAGCACTGTATCAAAGTGTAAAGCACACTGAATTTATGTAAGCCCTGTGTTATTCAAAACTCACACTTCTTTTTTGTGTTTAGGTTTTAAACAAACTTTCAGATTAATAAGTTTAGCATGATCAACCAACGTAGTTCCTTTTGGTTTCCGCAATCAATGCTGATCAAACCAAAAACGAATTATCCTTCGGTCTATTTAACAACCATACACTCAGAATTTAACAATTTAAAGGATACACAAAGGTTGTAAGTATTGCTGAAAAATAAAGAGTAAGGAAGAAGAGAGAGACACTAGGTTTTACGAGGTTTGGCTTATAGCTAGCCTACGTCCTCGCATTTGACAAACCACCAAAGGATTCACTAGTTCAGTTCCATTGACGGGTGGAATAATACCGATTACAACCACTCCTTCCTTTAGGCTAGAGTCCGCCTCTCCAAACGATATTCCCTCGTTCAGTCCAATGATTTTACAACCTTGAATTGTATATAAACAAGAACCAAGATAGAGAAAATTTTGTGTACAAAAGACACTCTCACAGCAGAGTAGGTTAGTACAACATTCAGCACAAGTATACTTCAAAGTAAATCAAATATAAAAGGATTGAAGCTTATTACTGAATTTAGGTCACCAAATATCTTCCAAGTATTGAAAGATTCAGACTTTGGAGGCTCTGCTTCAAAATTTGTATCAGCAGTAACACAGTAGTTGAAGTAGAATGAACACAAGAGAGTTTGAAAGCTATTTGGGAATTTTGATTGCTGGAAAATTTCTTGGTGTAAAAATCTTTGAAGTTTAGGGCTATTTATAGATGTTTAAAAGTAATTCCTTGCCCCCCAAGTTTCCTTGGAGTAATCACCAAATTTTTCAAAAGAGTAGTGCCCAAGAAATCCATTTAAAAAATCTTCCCATTGGAGTATTTTAAACAAACATTCGAGTGGTAGTCTCCTGCCACGATCTGGAAGTCACTTGCCATAGAAGAATTTTAAAACATATAACACTGGCAGTCGTTTGCCGGAACCCAGGCAGTCGCCTGACATGACCACTCAGGCGCCTGGTTGTGCTCAGGCAGTCACTTGGCACCCTACTGCCTCTTTGAAAATTCTTCATTTAATTTGGGTAGTAGCCTGCCACATGGAGGCAGTTGCCTGGCTCTTCAAAAAAACTTTTTTTCTTTTAAACCCTTCTTTTCTTTGATTTGAAAAACATACTTTAGGGTTTTTCTAAAAATACATTTATGTGTGAGAGCTTCAATTCAGTTTATATCTGAAGTTTACTTGAAGTACTTACATACAATCGTCCTTAAAAACATATTCTTTTAATCTTCAAGTAAGTCCTTGTTCTTCTATCTTCTTTGATCTTCTGATCATCTTTCTTTCTTGATCTTTTTGAATTGTACTTTATCATCCTCTTGAGCTGTGAACCATCTCTAAACTTTGCCACTATCTTTAAGCTTTGCCTTCTTCCTGAAAAACTTTCACTTGAAATAAAACATATTAAATATATCATGATTTGTTATCATCAAAATATGGATTGTAAGCCTTGTTAGGCCAACATTATGGTTTATTCCATGTTTATTACAGAATTTTTCAACATTTTTGTTTTTAAACTCCCTACCTTGATCACTTCTAAAATTTGTTACATTATGGCTCTTTTCATTTTGTAATTTGTTGCATAATGTGATTAGTATGTCACAAGCTTCATCTTTGTTTGCTAAGAATAATACCCAAGTAAATCTTGAATAGTTATCTACTATTACAAAAACATATTGTTTGCCTCCTAAGCTTAAGGTTCTAGTTGGACCGAATAAGTCTAGGTGCAAGAGTTCTAGGGGTCTTTTAGTAGATATGTACTTTTTCTTTTTGAAGCTTGTTTTAACTTGCTTTTCCTTTTAGCATGCATCACACGTCTTATCTTTTATGAATTTAGTATTTGGTAGTCCTTTTACAAGATTTTTCTTAGATAATTTGGATACAAGGTCCATGCTAGCATGTCATAATTTCCTATGCTATAGCCAACTTATTTCATTCATTGCTGCCAAACAAGTTATGTTTTGATTTACTAAATTCTCAAGGTTTATACAATAAACATTATTTATCCTATGGGCTATAAATAAGGTTTCATTTTTCTTAGGATTTTGGATAATACATTTTTCTTTCTTAAAAGTTATTTCGAACCCTTTGTCACTTAATTGGCTAATGCTTAAAAGATTGTGTTTTAATCCTTCTACTAATAGCATATTATCAATAGTAAGAGAAGGTTCTTTACCTATTCTTCCAATGCCAATAATTTTACCTTTGGCATTGTCGCCAAGGGTGACGTATCCCCCATCCTTTTGTTTCAATGTAGTGAACTTGTTCCTATCACCGGTCATGTGCCTTGAACATCCGCTGTCCAAGTACCATTTATCCGTTGATGGTATAGTCCTAAAGCATACCTACAATGAGGGATTCATTGCATTAGTCTTTGGAACCCAAATTTTTTTAACTTTCTTTGTATTGTTTTTAGTTCCATTATTGACTTTCCCTTCTCCTTGAACTTTAACATATTTTCTTTTTAGTGGCCAATTGAATATTACATGACCTTTAGTCTTGCGCATGTAGTAAGTGGTGTGTTCATGTTTGTTATTTGAAGAAGTACTAGCATACTGCTTGGCTTCTTTGACAAAGTATCTCATGTATAATTTTTTACTCTTTTTATTTGTTTTACTATTATAACCTATTCCTTCTTTATTTCCATGTAGTCTTTGTTGTCCAATCATTTTTTCAAAATTTTTTTTTCCTTTAGTGAAGTTATATATAATTTTCTCCTTATCCTCTACTGATTTCTTGAGTTCATTTATCTTTGAATTCTTTTTATTCAATTCATCTACATGAGTTTTTCCTAACTCTTGAGCTATTTCATTTACTTCCTCTTCTAACTTTTTAATACAAGAGTCTTTTTCTTTTTCAATGGTTTTGAAGGATTCAAGTTGCTTCATTAATTCTTTATTTTGATCTTTTAAAGTTATATTTCTCTTGGATATTTTTATGAATCTCTTATATAAAGAAAACAACTCAGCTTGCAATTCCTTATAGGAAGGCATACTGTCACATGACTCATCACAAGACTCATTGTAAGACTCTCTAGAGGAATAGTAGGAGTTTACCTCTTCGTCATTCGCTATGAAGCATATATTTGCCATCTCTTGTCCACTTGATTCATTTTCCGTCTTGCTAGAGCTTGAATCATCCCACATGGCCTTCATAGCTTCCTTCTTTTTCTTCTTGTCTTTCTTGAGCAACGGGCAGTTTGACTTGATATGCCCTGGTTTCTTGCAGTGATAGCATATAGGAGGTTCATTTTTACCTTTATTTTCTTTTCTACTTGTCTCTCCTTTTTCAGATTTCTTTTTGTTAAATTTTCTAGGAAACCTTTTATTCTTCCTATAGAACTTGCCTAATCTCTTAGTGATGAATGCTAATTCATCCTGATCTAAATCGCTTGATTCGCTTTCTTCTTCACTTGAGTTGTTATTAAAGGCTTTTAATGCAATGGATCTTTTATGTTTGGGTTCAGGATTCCTTTCCTTTAAGGCCATTTCATAAGTAAGTAGTGAACCAATGAGTTTATCTAAAGAGGTGTTCTTAAGGTTTATACCTTTTGTGATAGCTGTAGCATTCTGGTCCCATATGGAGGGAAGGCCTCTTAGAATTTTTCTAATCATTTCGTAGGTAGTATAAGTTTTTCCTAAGACACTTAAGGAATTGATTATGTGGGTAAATCTGGTGTACATGCTTGATATTGTTTCATCTGAATTCATCTTGAATGATTCATATTCGTTTGTTAACATATCTATCCTATTGCCCCTAACATCTATTGTTCCTTCATATGTCACTTCTAATTTGTCCCATATTTCTTTAGTCGTCTTGTAGGTCATGACCCTATTAAATTCATTAACATCTAAAGCACAGTATAAAGCATTTATAGCACTTGAATTGATTTGAAACATTTTATATTCTGAGTCAGTCATATCCTTTTTCTCTTTTGGAATCTGTTTTCCATCTACTATCTTAGTGGGAATAAGGTCTCAATCCATAACTGCTTCCCCTTCTTTCCAATCCATGTGTTGGACATAGATTTGCATTCTCTTTTTCCAAAAGGTATAGTTGTGTCCACAAAAGATTGGTGGACGGGTTAAGGATTGGCCCTCACCAAAGGGTACAACTCCTATATTTTCCATTTGATCTTTTTATAGTTTCTTGTTAGGAATTACTATAACTAGGCTCTGATACCAATTGAAATTGGAATAGCTTCCCAAGAGGGGGGGGGGGTGAATTGGGATTTAAAAATTTTATTCCCCTTTGTCTTAGTTCTTTTGAGTTATAACAATAATCAAAACTTAAACACAATCACAAAATTTATCTAGAGTAATCACAATCAAATCAATATAATCAATCACTCAATACCTATAATAATAGCCCTGTATCAATATGAAAATTTGTTGAACTTGTATAAGCCCTGTATCACACTTTGTATAAGCCCTTTATCATAATCACACTTCTTTCTAATGTTCAGCTTTTAAATAAACATTCAGATTAATGAGTCAAGGATGATCAACCAACGTAGTCCCTTTTGGTTTCCGCAATCAATGTTGATCAATCCAAAACAAATTACCTTCTGATTTATTTATCAACCGAACACTCAGAATTTATGAATTTTAAAGCAACTACACAGATTGTATCTTTTGTTGAAAAATAAAGAGTAGGGAACAGAAAGAAGAACACAGGGTTTTACGAGGTTCGGCTTCAACACAACCTACATCCTTGCCTTTGGAAAAACCACCAAAGGATTCACTATCACCATTCCTTTACCAGGCAAAACAATACCAGTTACAACACTCCTTGGGTAAGGCTAGAGCCCACCTTCTCTAAATAATATCCCCTTGTTTGGTCCAATGATTCAGCACTCGAACTGTCAATTAATCTATTACAAAGATTCAAAACAAGGGGTATAAGAACTTGCTCCTCAAATAGATGATTAGTACAAATTGAAAACTATATACTTTAGTAAATTCAGAAACTTAATTTTAGAATGAAGCATAATGAGAAACTTAGCAAGACTTCAGAGATTTTCATGAGTGATGAGAGCAATAGAGAGCTTTCAAAATTTTAGTAAGCTTTGAGAGAGTATGAGAGCGGAATTGATTTCTTGGTGTTTAAATTGATGAACCTTGAGGGTACTTATAGATGAATAAAGACTTCTTACTTGTTCCCCAAGTTTACTTGGAGTAGGGTCCAAATTGTAAATTAATTTGGGCTTCAAATAATTTAAATTTCAAAAATATGCTCGTTGAGAATTTTGAAAATTGCCGCGAGCCAGACAACTGTGAAGTCATTAGCAGTCGTCTGTTCATGTATAACGTTCATATTTTTTCAAACAGAAAGGTGGCAGTCGACTGTCCTCATGTTGGCAGTCGTCTGTCACTACAATAACTCAGTTTTAAAATAACTCAGAAGGGTGGCAGTCGGCTATCCTCATGGTGGAAATTGTCTGTCACTAAACAAATCTATTTTTTAAAAAACACACAGAAGGTTGGCAGTCGGCTGGCAGAACACACACAGATGACTCACTAGTCACTGGCAGTCGCCTGTCAATTTGTTGACAGTCATCTGTCAGGCTTCTGCTCTTCTTAGTTTAGGTCGTTTAAACTTGCCAGTCGTTTGTCCTTACACAGACAGTCGTCTGTTAGCTAGCTGTAAGTCATTTTTGATTTCTCTCTCTTTTGTTTATTTATTCTTGGAATTTTAACTTGTTTTAACTTTGAAAAACATGTTCTAAGATTTTAAAACTTTAGATTTCTAAGTGTCTTTGCCTAATGAGCTTCAAAATGAAAATTCATATTTGAATCAACTCTGAAGTACTTACAAAGCTTGTTCTATAAACACATTTGACACGTCTTTGCTTTGAGTCCTTTCAATGCTGCTTGTCAATCTTTCAGACTTCTATGAGCTTTCATTATGGATCTTTTGTATTTATATGTGACTTTCCTTGATCCTTGATCCTTGTATGCTTTCATGTCAGGGTATGTGAAATTTGAGCAAATCATATTTGCCTAAAATAATATCACTTGAAAATTCATTAAATAACTTTACTTTGTTATCATCAAAACCATGAGTTTGTAAGCCTAACTAGGCCAACAATATAAGTTAGGCATTTTATGAAAAAGTTTTTTCTTGTTACTTGGAGGTCCTATGGTCAATCTAAGGTCATTTATGAGCTTCAAATTAAACCATATGATATGCATGCACATTCAACCCTAATTACTATTACAATTAAGAAAAATGAAATCTTCATTCTTCGGCTCCTTGGAATACGCCAAGGTATGATCATCTGAGTCCTTTTATGGCTTCCATATTGCATCATCATATGTGCTATCAAAAGGATGAACTTGTGCAAATACTAAGCACACAATGAGATGTTGTGGTTTGTCATAATCAAAATAGGGATTGAACTCAAAAAGTCAACAATGATTTGCTTGGGCTATACTGAACTGCATGCTTGATATGAGTGTCATCTACATGGCTAGTGCAGAATCCTTTTGCAAATTGAATGTGGATAGTTAACTAGGGCTTCTCATGTTGAATTCAATGATCTATTTTAGACTCACATGCTAACTAGTTGACGAAGCATATGACCCCATAAGACTGACTCTAAATTCAAAACTCATTTACAAGTCTTATATAGTGCCAAGGTAATGACCATGTCAAACTTAATATTTTAGTCTTAAGAGGTCACTTTGAATTTTGCATGTTGAATGATAAAGTCTTGAAAAGTATTGCATGCTAATTAATTGAATAGGTTAGTACATGTTGAATCCAAAAACGCTATATTAATTTGAAACATGTACACATTTTATAATCTTAGGAAGGACTAGTTCATGGACACCATTTTTGGTCCAAATATTTGGATTATGAACTTCATGTAGGACCTAAATGGTTAATCAGGCTATTTTAAATTCTATATCACATGCCCTGATTAAAGTCCATGTAACTGTGGGAAAATGCATGACATTTAGGAAATTTCATCTCTCAAACACTCATTGTCTTTTGAGTTGTGCTATCTTTTTTGTTGAACCCCAACTACATAAATATTGCATGATTATTTGAGTATAGCCTTGATTGGCTATTGTGTATTGAATTGAAATGCAATATGTCATTCTTATGTACTAAATGTCTTATGTTTGCCGCACACTAAAATATATGATGAATACGTGTTAAACGAATATCAACCTTGTTTGAACTTGCACTCATGTGTGCACGCAAATATACAGGGGAGCTTAAGTCCCACCCTTAGGAAAAAGGATGAAAATCACCTGCCTTATGGTCTTATAGGCACTGTATTTTCTATTGTTTTTGTTTTTGAGTCCTGATGGTTTTCTAGAATACCTTGAACATCATATTTTGTTTCTTATAGAATCATATTCTGATATGGATTGTTCTTGGATCTATAAACACACTACACATGACTTAATATTAGTTATATAATGAGTGTGTGTTCCATATTAAAGACCCTATTGGTTGGTTAAAATGCTTGATCAATAACCATTAGAATTCTTTTAATGATTGCTTATGCTGTCTCAGTGAAAATTTTTTTTTTTTTACACAATTGGTATCAACATAAGTGATTAATTTTATCTAAGCTAGCTTTGAGATTGAAAGGGGAGATTTTGTAAAATTTCATTTCTTATGTTCTCCTTGCTCTAGGGTTAGGTCTGAAGGTTACTATGGCTCATATGTTTAGTATAATGAATTTCTTTCTGACCATAGTAAATCTTATATTCATAACATCTAAGCTAGGATTCAAATTAATAGGGGGAGCTTCTAAACTTAACTTTTCTATATCTTGTGCTCACCCACATTTCTGCTTAGATTAGAAATTTAATGTGACATGTACTTAAGCATAATGATTTTATTGATTATCTTGATTGAAAATATATCTCTTAGCCACAATATTCTTTAAATTTGCCATATGATCTTGGTTTTAAAATTCCAAACTTTTAGGATCTACATGGCTGGTTTTTTTGGTAATATTTTGGATTGATCTTAATTGTTCACTAGAAAAATAAAAGCTTGCTTGAACCATCATATTAAAGTTTCTTTTTCAGCAAGCATAATCCCCAACACTTTTTGATAATATCAAACGGGGGAAACCTTTTAAAATATTTTTTTTTTGGCAAGAATTGATCTTTCAAAAGATAAATCTTATATCTTGCTAGTGTGCTTAAAAGCCTTCAAGACACGCACTATTTAGTTTCAAAAATTTGTTTTTGTCATGAGGTTTCAAAAATTCAAAGGCAAAAGGGGGAGAAGGTTCAAATGCTTAAATGATCTTCTTTTCAAAGGAATCATTTTAACCCTTTTGCTGATGAAAAAAGGGGGAGAAGGTTATTGAGAAAAATTAAAAACCATTTATAACTGTATTCTCCTACTTTTTTTATTTACAAAATGGAAAATGATAAACTATGTGCTTAATTGAATATCCTTAAATTAGCTTCAAACACAAACTGCACATTAAACCACTGGACTTAAATGCATAACTTGAAAAATACTGAAGTCTTCATCTTTGTATATGATTGAATTTTATATTGAAAATCTTTTTAATTATGCATATTGTTAGGGGGAGCCTTGTCAGACAAACCCGATTTTGCTCTTGTGTTTGTTAACATAAAAAATGGGGAGATTGTTGACTTTTTGAGTTTGATCCCTGTTTTGATTATGACAAATCATAGTATCTCATTTGTGCATTTAGTCTTTGAATAGATTTATGATGCAGAAGGCGCAAATTAGAAATGCAAAATGCATGAAGCACTTAATCGAGAACAATCTCTAGCGTATTTCATGAACATCAAGAATAGAAGACTGAAGGCTTTATTTATTTTTTGGGTTGTAATAGTAAATTAGGTTTAATGGGTGCATGCATGATCATTGATTTAATTTGAAGCTCAAACAAATGATCTTAGATTGACCTTAGGATCCCAAGTTTCTCATGAAAACCTTTTATTCAAAACGTTAAACTTATACCAAAAGGTTTAAATTGGTTTAGAAATCAAAATAAGGGCAAAAATCATTTTTAAAATGAAAAACTTCAAAACAAGTTTTTCAAAATCCCTCTCATGTTTCTTCCATGAATTGATGGGCACTTTTCTCAATTAATCCGTTCTCATCTTAAAACATGTTCAACATGAAAGTTGTGGAATTTTCTTTTAGATTTCTATTGATATCAATAAAGTCCCATTTAGAACTTTTTTAAAAAATAATGGCCGAATTACTAAAAGGTGTCCATAGTAGAAAATTTAATTCATGTTTTTGCTGCCTCAATAACGAGCAATGTTATTAATCATTTATTTCTTATCTTAAAAAGTGTTCAACATAAAAGTTGTGGAATTTTCAATTCGCTTTCTATTGATACTAAGAACTTCCAATTTGGAGTTTTACATAAAAGGTTATGTCCAAAAAATGGAAGGGTCTCCATGCAAAAAACATGAGTCCAGCAGGCCAGATCTTCACTCCAGTTGACCAGACATCGCGTATTTGAAGCCCCAGTTGACCAAAGCTTGGTCCCAGTCGATTGGACCTCTTGGGAAAGGGCCCCAACAACTGTTAAACAGCTAGTTTTTGAAATATAATAATGTTTTAATCACCCAACGACAATATTGGGTTTTTGGCCTATAAATACAAGCCTTAGGGACTTAAAAATGTTAGAGAATCATATTAAACTTGTTTTTAATCATTCTTTGATTCTCTCACATGTTCTTACCCCCATTTGAGCCTCAAATTTCCATTTTTTCCCACTCTTCTCTTATTTAAAATTCATTTGTGGAGAAAATATTCTTTGGGGTTTTAATTGAAGAAGCTTGGAGCATATATCCACTCATATATTTTTTCTTCAAAGGCTTCTTTTTCTTGACGTAGTTTTGAAAACACTTGGGCATATATTCAAGTTTTTATATATTGCTTGAAAGCCTTTACTTTTTATTCTTGTTGTTCTTCAAAGATCAAATTTCTCATACTCTCATTGAAAACCATTTTTGGGAAAATATTTCTACGGTTTTACTTGATAAGGCTTGAGAATATAGCATCCTTCATACGTATATTACTTGAAAATTTTTTCTTTTATTATCATGTTTTTCAAAGATCAAGTTTCTCCTATTCTTTGATTTGAAAATATTTTTTGGAGAAATTTTCTTTGGTTATTCAAGTAGTGCTTGAGCATATAATTCATATGCATATTTATATTGCTTGATAGCCGTCTTGTTTTTATATTTTAAAGGTCAATTATATTGAGAAAATAAAACCCTAATTTCTCCCATTCTTTTCTTTAAATATATTTTTGGGAGAAAATCTTTTAGGGGTTATCAAATGGAGCATTGAGCATATATTTCGCTCATATATACTTGCTTGAAAGGCCCTTTATTCAAGAACGCTTTGAGCATATATTCACAATATATATTTGGCTTGAAAAGCTTCTTAAGAAAAAAGCTAGAGCATATATTCACATTCATATATTTTGCTCAGAAGCCTTTTGGTATTTGAATTGAAAAGGTCAATCATATTGGAAAAGAAAATCATTTTCCATTCTCTCATTGCTTTACTTGGAAAATATTTTTTTTTTTAGAGAAAACACATGCTCTACCGAGCTTCAATTTATAAATCATATGACAGTACATTTAGATTTTAAATGTGTACAAATAAGCTTTTGTAGAAGTATTTTAAATTGTACGAAAATGTCTTTTTATAAACAAGCTCTTCGCGGTTCGGATTGTGAACTGTGGCCAAGTGAGGGTACATCACTTGGAGTGGTTTGGCTCCATCCGGTTAAGGTAGCTAGGGGGACTCCACCTTATAAGGAGTATGTAACGGTTTGGTTCCGCCCGGTTAAGTGAGCTAGGGAGGCTCCACCCTATAAGGAGTGTGTAACAGTTTATCTCCGCCTAATTAAGTGAGCTATGTGGCCTCCACCCTGTAAGGAGTGTGAACAGTTTCTGCTCCACCTGATTAAGTGAGCATGTTGACTCGATGAGTTCAATCTTTTTTTGATAATGACAAATCACATAGTATTTGATCTGTGCATTGAGATTGTGAACAGGAACTATGTTTAAGCATGCACAGAAGGATAACAGGTCATGGAAGCCATAAAGAATAAAGTTTACACAACTTGGCAAGATCCATGGAACTTAAAGAGTACAAGAATGAAGATGCAAGCACCAAGTTCAAGAATGTCAGGGGAATGGGTACTTAGAACTCATGTATTTACATTTTTATATGATTTAATTTAAGGCTCAAATCAACATTAGAATGACTTTAGGACTCATGCATTTCATGAACATCATTAGGGGACATTCATGGACTTAGAAATAATGACAAAATAGTGAAAAATATTTTTATAAAAGAGCCAAGAAAGAAAGCAAAACAGATTTTTCAAACTAAAAGAAAAAATCTAGGAATTGGGAACTTCAGAATACTGAAGTCAACGGTCAGTCGTCTGAAGTGGCAACTTCAGAAGACTGAAGTTAACCTCAGTCGTCTAAAGAATTTCTTCAGATGACCAAAGATTAAGTTCAAGAATTTCTGGTGAAACTTAGAACCTAGCAGAAGCACCTTAGAAGACTGAACTCACACTTCAGTCATCTGAAGCCGACACTTCGGTCGTCTGAGCCCCAACCTCAGTCATCTACAGGTTATTTTATTGAAACTTAAAAAAGAACTTCAATCATCTTGCTCCTTGACCTCAGTCGTCTGAACTTATGGGAAAACATAAAAAATTAATTTTTATTAAGAGAACTAGCGAGATATTTTTTATCCAACAGTTGAGATCTATTCTAAAGGAAAGATCACTATATATACGAAATATCTAAACCCTAGTACAGTAGTGACGAGAAACGAGAAGAGAAGAGAACATTTTTTTTGATAGAAAAGTGAGAAACTTGAGCTGATTGCTACATGAATGTTTGCACTCCATTCTATATTCATTTTCCTTGGACAAATCCACTCAGAAAACTAAAAGGGATCTCAATCATACGTCTTGATTTCAACTTGGTATTGAGGTTTGGTTAATCCATTTAGTTTTATCAAGAGATTCTCATATCAACATCTATTTTGAATATCTTTAAAGAAGTTTGATATTGAGTTTTCACATTCATATAAAGATTGTTTTTGACAAGTTCAATACTTGAGAAAGTTTTTATTAGGCCATTGATCAAAGAGTAAGATTCAAGTGTGTTCTTAGTTAAAGACTTGATGTTTTGAATATTTCTAAACTATTTGGTTAGATATCCTTAGAAGTGCATAACTAAATATATATATATATATATATATATATATATATAGTGAAGGATATTTTCTGAAAATCATATATTAAGTTTGTTGATCTTTGGTATTCTCATGACATAGATACTTATATATACATTATGTCAAATATTACCAAGATCACATTGAGATTGAAATCTTGAGAGAAATATTGTTTTTGACAAAGTGTGATTAAAATCTTTGCAATCTTCAAAGTTATTTTTGTATTCAAAGATTTAACCTAAGTTCTCCAAAGCATTGAGGTATATAAATATTTTTGGGAGATTTGTTAAAAAAAAAAAAAGGGGGATTTGTGTGTTAAAGCATATCATTCATAAACGATTGTATCGTTTCATACATTCTGAGCTTCAAGTTTCATCATATGATTATGTATTAGGAAATTGAATTGTACTCACTAGCTTTTGTTGGAAGCAAATTTGTGTGTTTTATAGATTTCATTGTATACACGGTTCGGGTTGTGAACCGCGATTAAGGAGAGAGTTGTATCTCTTGTAAGCAGCGAATTAGGAGGAAGTTGTACCTCTTGTAAGCAGCGGATTGTAAGGGAAGCTCCGTCCTAATTTAAGGAGCAGGGATTATAGTGAAATCCTTGAGTGGGTTGCTCAAGGTGAGGACATAGGCCGAGTTGGCTGAACCTCATAAAAATTTCATTTGTCTTCTCTCTTCCCTTAACTCTTTACTTTCCGCACTACATTTTATTTATTCATATTGCATGTGTATGTTGATTAACGTTACACACAATTAATTTGGTAAAAAGAACTCATTGATAAAATAATTTTAATTATGTCATAAATCCCCGAAATTTATTTGTTAAATATACAAATAGAGATTAAGTGGTAAATAGGTTCAAAGAATTTTAAAATACCCAATTCACCCCTCTCTTGGAATTACACCTAAATCAACATTTGGTATCGGAGCGAGTTTACATAAAATTAATAGTTTATTTGTAGAAAGATCTTATGGCACATATCAATGTAACTCCATTCGGTGAGGGACACTCATCCACTAGACCACCAATTTTCTGTAGTGTAAATTACACCTATTGGAAACGTAGGATGAGCATATACCTATTAAATATATATTAGAAGGTATGGAAAATAGTCACTAAGGGAAATCATGTTCCCATGAAAGTAATTGACAAGATTAATGTACCTAAAACTGAAAATGAGTATATAGAGGAAGACTGGAAATCGGTACAAATCAATGCTACTACCATGAACTTACTTTTATGTGCATTAGATGTAAATGAATTTAATAGGGTAATGGCATGTAACTCGGCTAAAGAAATTTGGAAAAAAATAGAAGTTACACATGAAGGCACTAAGGAAGTAAAAGACAATATGATAGACATGCTCACTAGTGAATATGAAGCATTTAAAATGACGGTAGATGAATCTATACAATCCATGTACACTAGATTCACACACATCATAAATTCTTTAAATGCTCTCGGAAAAACGTACCTTACTTATGAGTTGATTAGGAAAATACTTAGGAGACTACCTCCTGTGTGGGAAGCAAAAGCTACGACAATAGCAAAAGAGAGAAATCTCAAGGAGATGTCAGTGGACGAACTCATTGGATCGCTCATCACCTATAAGCTGGCAATAAATGAGAGAAAGAATGAGCAAATCAAAGCAAAGAAAGCCACAACACTTAAGACATCGTCAATCAACTCCAATGAGGAAAGTGATTCAGAATCATATGATGACATGGCCTTGCTAACAAAGAAGTTCAGGAAGTTCTTGAAAAAGAATAAGAAGTTCAACAGAAAATTTCGGAACTCAAAATTAGAAAGAGGAGAGTTAAGCATGAAGAAAAAGAAGGAAAATCCTCCAACATGCTACAACTGCCGAGAGGGTGGACACATCAAGCTTGAGTGTTCCAAACTAGTGAAAGCCTCAAAGAAAAAGAAGAAGGCGCTGAAAGCCAGTTGGGATTCACATAGCACTAGCGGTTCAGAATCTGAATCCAGCGATGATGAGATTGTCACTTTGTGTCTAATGTCATATGATAACCTTGAGATATGCTTAAGATTATCATCCTCAAAAGACATATGGTATATGGATAGCGGATGTTCATGTCACATGACCAGGGATAAAGTGAATTTCACATCCATCACACCCAAAGATGAAAGATTGGTCACCTTTGGAGATAATGCTAAAGGAAGGATCACAGGTGTAGGTAAAGTTGGTAATAATTCGTCACTTATTATTGATGATGTAACAACCTGCTTAATTTCCATATATATATTTTTCCTTTTATAATAAAACCAATATAATAAATCCAGTAGACCATAATCCACCTAAACTAATGGGTACCAGGGAAACATCAGAAAATAGCACGGAAGCCTAAGCAGCAGGAAACATAAAATTATAAATAACTCATAATACCATATACAATACCATCCATCACAATGCTAGAGTTACTATATCCATTGTAATTACATATGTAAACCACCCAAAAGAGTCCTGGGGTCACTTCCCACAAAAAATCCATCTGACCCTATCACAAAATACATACCCTTCAGAGAGGGCAAATCAGCCGTAACTATCACAGCGGAGCTTTATCCGCTCTCCTATCTGGGGCTCTTGAAATGTTTATGAAATTTAGGGGTGAGACACCTCTCAGTAAGGGAAATAAACTAATACTAGTGTGAGGCAACATGAGTTTTCCGTGTTGTATATAAACCATACATAAACATATTTAGTAAACTGTTATGTTATATCTGGGAAAACATATATCATCATAACATGACAGAAAATACTACATTTTCATAAACATAATTCATCTCATATAATAGTAATAATTAAAACAATCCTGGTAGGTTAGCTGGCTATTGTCATGTATTACCCCCACATGATTAGGTTGTGTGACCCGAAGGCGGGACCTGACAATGGTTGGCCGACCACTACCAAGTCAAAAGTACAATCTGTAAGTCCGATGGGTCTGCCAAACCTGGTACGTACACCAGGGCGCTCACACTTCTTAAAACCACATCGACTATCAGTCCTTACGCTACTCTGCACAGTAGCATTAACACAATATCATGATGATCACGAATACATAGCAACAATACCGTGCAAGTGCTAGCCTAGACCAAGCCAACTAGGTTTTGATAACATATAGCATATAATCAAACTGTAAAACATGGATATTTTATACTAATATTTGCCAAGTTAATATCATCACATCATTTTGCATATATATACATCATGAAAGTCATCAGCCCACACGCCAGCATTTCATATTTTTAACATAGCTTGGCTCGTACGCCGAAAAATATATCCATAGCTCGGCCAGTACGCCGGCAAAACATATCCATAGCTCGGCCTGTACGCCGAAAAAAAATATCCATAGCTCGGCCCATACCAGCAAATCATATATAAAATTCTCAGCCTGTATGCCGATTTTTCATTATAAAGATCCATATTATAATCATATTCCCTGAAAACAGTAATTTATCATAAAATCTACTCATGCCACACAAAATGGGTATTATATAAATATCTAGAACATATCATCATTTCCAGCAATATTTCCTAACATAATACTTATATATATATATATATATATATATATGATTTCAGGAAAATATATGTATATAAATAAATAAATATATATATTTATTTATTTATTTATATACATATATTTTCCTGAAATCAAATGCTATACAATTTTACTTATAATTTTTCATAAAACAACTAGTTTAGTTTATCCCCTTACTTGGTTCCTGAAAAGCTCCTAAGAAAACAGTATTGCACCCGCAGGGTTTCCCGTTCAACACCCTAAAAATGATATTTTTAGAACTAAACTTCAGTATTTTTATGCGCACTACACTTTCTACAACTGTCGAAAAGTCAAATACTGAGTAGAAAGCCTTACCCTGAGTCTGGGATGAATTCCGAACTCAACCCACCGACGGTTCACTCTAGCAGATATGCAGAGAACTTCCCCAAAAGTGTCGTGGTGGCTTTAGATTGTCAATCCAGTAGAAAATGGACCCAGAAATTAAGAAAGAAAGGGTGGGAGCTGAAGAGGAGAGAGAAAGAAGGTTCTGCGTAGAAGATTTCGGCCAAAAATGGAGTTTAGGCCAATTTATACACTGGCCTTTGTCGACGAGTTACATCACCTCATCGACAAGGTCATGAAGACAACTCATCGACGAACTCTCTCCTTATCGATGAAATTGAGAATCACCCAAAACCCCTTCTGGGTATTTTCTCATCGACGAAGTGCACCCTCGTCGACGAGCCCAATATGTCGCATCGTCAATGAACGCGAATGTGCCCCCTTTTTATTTCCTTTTATCCATCTTTTATTATTATTATTTAATTACCATTATTCTTCGGGTCATTACAAATGATGTTTTACTAGTTAAGGGTTTAAGAGAACAACTTGTTGAGTATAAGCCAACTGTGTGATAAAGGTTACAAAGTGTCGTTTGAACATGACAAGTGCATAGTTGAACACAAAACTGATAATAAGATACTATTCACAGCTGAGCATCATGAAAACGTATATACCACAAGTTTTGATAACTTAAGCTCACAGAGTGTGACATGCCTCTCTGCTATGATTGAAATCAGTTGGATTTGGCATAGGAGACTAGGACACGCAAACATAGATTTAATCTCAAAACTTGTTAAGAAAGAATTAGTTAAGGGACTAGCTAAGACTAAATTCGTGAAACATAAAATTTGTGATGCATGTCAACTAGGAAAACAAGCAAGAACAAGCTTTAAGAAGAAGAAAGAAATTTCTACTACTAAGCCACTCCAAATGCTACACTTAGACTTATTCGGTCCAAACCCAATTTAGAGTTTAGGATAAAAATCATATGCATCTGTAATAGTTGATGATTATTCAAGATATACATGGGTATTATTCTTAGGTCACAAAGATGAAGCTTGTGAACAACTCATAAACCTGTCTAAGAAAATCCAAAATGAAAAGGGATACACTATCACTAAAATTTGGAGTGATAGTGGTAGAGAATTTAAAAATCAAAGCATGAAAGACTACTGTAGTTCATTAGAAATTGCCCATAACTTTTCATCCCTTAGAACACCATAACAAAATGGTGTAGTTGAGAGAAAAAATAGGTCTATAGAAGAAATGGCCAGAACTATGCTTAATGAACATAAATTACCTAAGTATTTTTGGGCTGAGACAGTGAATACCGCCTACTACACTTTAAACAGAGTATTGATTATACCATCTCTTAATAAGACTCTGTACGAGTTATGGAGTGGCCATAAACCAAACATATCATATTTTCATGTCTTTGGCTGTAAATGTTTTGTGCTTAGAGACAATGAGCATCTAGGAAAGTTTGATGTGAAATATGATTAAGGTATCTTCCTAGGGTATGCCTTAGATAGTAAAGCCTATAGAGTATATAACAAACGAACATTGATGGTTATAGAATCTATTCATGTTATGTTCGATGAGTCAAATCCCTTCTCTAAAAGAACTGATGAAGATGAAATTGAAATAAACAAGGAACTTGAGAAACTATCCATTGAGGATGATTCAGAAAAGAATAATGAAATTAAGGAATCATCCACTGAAACTAATCAAATTGAAAATGAGGTTAATGAACCACCTAGAGAATGGAAGTACATTAAGAATCATCCCATTGATTAAATAATAGGTGAACTATTACGTGGAGTAGCCACTCGATCCTCTCTTAGGAATATGATAAGTCATTTTGCATTTCTATCTCAAGAAGAACCTAAGAATGTGAGTGAAGATATAGAGGATGAATCATGGGCGTTGTCCATGCAAGAAGAGCTAAACCAGTTTGAGAGAAACAAAGTATGGACATTAGTTCCTAGACCTGAGGATAAGTCAATCTTTGGAACAAAATGGATATATAAGAATAAAAAGGATGAACATAGGATAGTTGTTAGAAACAAGGCTAGACTAGTAGCTCAGGGATATAACCAGGAAGAAGGTATAGATTTTAAACAAACCTTTGCACCTGTAGCTAGAATGGAAGCCATTCGAATGCTTTTAGCATATGCAGCTTTTAAGGATTTCAAATTATATCAAATGGATGTCAAGAGTGCATTTCTAAATGGCTACATAAGTGAAGAAGTGTATGTAGAACAACCCTCAGGCTTTGAAAATCATAAGAATACAGATCACGTCTATAGACTGACAAAAGCCCTGTACGGCTTAAAGCAAGCTCCTAGAGCTTGGTATGAAAGGCTAAGCGATTTTCTATTAGAAAATGGATTTATCAGAGGAAAGATAGATAAAACTTTGTTCATAAAGATTAAGAAAGATGACATTCTCCTAGTCCAAGTTTATGTAGATGATATCATATTTGGAGCTACGAATAAAGAATTGTGTAATGAATTTGCTAGTACTATGCAAAATGAATTTGAGATGAGCATGATGGGTGAACTAAACTTCTTCCTAGGACTTCAGATCAAACAAGAAAACATGGAATATTTATAAATTAATCAAAGTATATTAGAGATCTACTCAAAAAGTTTAATATGGAAGATGGAAAAATACTAGGTACACCTATGAGCGCTTCATTAAAATTAGATAAAGATGAATAAGGTATACCAGTAAATGTCAACCTTTATCATGGAATGATAGGTAGCTTACTTTATCTGACTGCCAGTAGACCTAACATAATGTTTAGCGTATGTCTGTGCACAAGATTTTAGTCTGCACCAAAAGAGTCACATTTTCTAGCTATTAAATAAATACTTAGACACCTGATAAGATTCGTGGAAATTAGATTATGGTATCCTAAGTATACATATTTTGAGATTATCATCTATTCAGATGCTGATTTTACGGGTAGCAAATTGGATAGGAAGAGCACGAGTGGTACATGTCATTTCTTAGGACATTCGTTAGTCTCTTGGTTTTCCAAGAAGCAAAATTCAGTTGCTCTTTCCACAGCTGAGGCTGAATATATAGCATCAGGTAGATGTTGTACTCAAACACTATATATGAAACAACTACTGAAGGATTTTGGATTAAGCAATGAAACAATTCCTATAAGATGCGATAATACGAGTGCAATAAACATCTCAAAGAATCTTATACTACACTCACGAACTAAACATATTGAGATAAGAAATCATTTTCTTTGTGATCATGTGCAAAAAGGAGATGTGACACTTGAGTTTGTATGCATGGATGAGCAATGGGAAGATATATTCACCAAACCACTTGCAGAGGATAGGTTCGTCCAAATTTGGTGAGAATTAGGTTTGATGCATAGTCGAGAGGTTGCCTAGAATTATAGTAGATGACATAATTCAGGTGGAGCAACGTCACTTAACATTCACAATTTGTTAAAATTCTCGTGGTTAGCTAATTTATTCAACATTCGGTATCGCATTTTTGAGATGTAAACATTTGGCATCACATTAATCAATATTTGGAACATGGCACACTATGTATGTTCACAATGCAATTTTCATTCCACAACACAGATTTATGCATTAGCAAGGGGGATGGTTGCTATCAAAAGTGGGAGAAGTAGTTTATTTTTATCTGATGGTAGAACAAGTTTAAAATTTTAAGATTTCAAATGGATGAAGAACATAAGGTTATGTACACTCATGCAATGTTTTTATACACCTTTTTATTGATGTCAAAAGGGAGAGAAGAGTCAGGGCAAAAATAGAAAAACTGTGAAAAGGGTGAGAAGAATAGCAAGAATAGAAAATATTGGTAGCAACACTAGTTGTGTAATGGGGGAGAACAATCAGGCTATAGGAGAAGAAATAAACAACGTTTGTATGAGCATGAGCATATTCCATTTGACATGAGAACATGAGCATATTTCATTTGGAATCAGGCTAAACAACGTATGTATGAACATGAGCATATTCCATTTGACATGAGCATATTTCCTTTACTGAATATTGGATGCATTATTTGAGGGGGAACCTTGTTAGGCCTAAACCATTATATATTTTTGTTCGTGTATTTGTCATCATAAAAAAGGGGGAGATTGTTGACTCTATGAGTCCAATCCTATTTTGATAATGACAAATCACTTGGTATTTGATATGTGCATTGAGATTGTGAACAAGAACTATGTTTAAGCATGCATGGAAGGATAACAAGTCATGGAAGCCATAAAGAATAAAGTTTACACAACTTGGAAAGATCCATGGAACTCAAAGAGTACAAGAATGAAGATGCAAGCACCAAGTTCAAGAACGTCATGGGAATGGGTACTTAGAACTCACGTATTTACATTTTCATATGATTTAATTTGAGGCTCAAATCATACCTTAGAATGACTTTAGGACTCATGTATTTCATGAACATCATTAGGGGACATTCATGGACTTAGAAATAATGTCAAAACCGTAGAAAATATTTTTATAAAAGAGCCAAGAAAGAAAGCAAAACAAAATTTTCAAACTAAAAGAAAAAATCCTGGAATTGGGAACTTTAGAATACCAAAGTCAACGGTTAGTCATATGAAGTGGCAACTTTAGAAGACTAAAGTTAACCTTAGTCATCTGAAGAATTTCTTCAGAAGACCGAAGATTAAGTTCAGTCATTTAAAGAATTTCTAGTGAAACTCAGAACCTAGCAGAAGCACCTTAGAATACTGAACTCACACTTTAGTCATCTGAACCCAACACTTCGATCGTTTGAGCCCCAACCTCAGTCGTCTGACCTTGCATCTAGGTTATTTTATTGAAACTTAAAAAGAACTTCAGTCGTCTTGGCCACCTCAGTCGTATGAACTTGCGGGAAACTTAAAAATTTAACTTTTATTAAGAGAACTCGCGAGATATTTTTTATCCAACGGTTGAGATCTATTCTAAAGGCAGGATCACTATATATACTGAATATCTAAACCCTAGTACAGTACGAGAAGAGAAGAGAACATTTTTTTGGAAAGAAAAGTGAGAAACTTGAGCTGATTGCTACACGATTGCCTACACTTCATTCTATATTCATTTTCCTTGGGCAAATCCACTTAAAAAACTAAAAGGGATCTCACTCATACATCTTGATTTCAACTTGGAATTGAGGTTTGGTTAATCCATTTAGTTTTATCAAGAGATCAAGATCTGTTTTGAATATCTTTAGAGAAGTTTGATATTGAGTTTTCACATTCATATATAATTGTTTTTGACAATTTCAATACTTGAGAAAGTTTTTATTAGGTTATTGATCAAAGTGTAAGATTCAAGTGTGTTCTTAGTTAAAGACTTGATGTTTTGAATATTTATAAACTATTTGGTTAGATATCCTTAGAAGTGCATAACTATATATATATATATATATATATACATATTGAAGGATATTTTCACAAAATTGTATGTTAAGTGTATTGATCTTTTGTATTCTCATCACATAGATACTTATATATATCAAGTCAAATATTACCAAGATCACATTGAGATTGAAATATTGAGCGAAATATTGTTTTTGACAAAGTGTGATTAAAATCTTTGCAGTCTTCAAAGATGTTTTTGTATGCAAAGATTTAACCTAAATTCTCCAAAGCATTGAGTTATATAAATATTTTTGGGAGACAATAATAAAAAAAAGGGATTTGGGTGTTGAAGCATATCATTCATAAACGATTGTATCGTTTCATACATTCTGAGTTTCAAGTTTCATCATATGATTATGCATTAGGAATTTGAATTGTACTCACTAGCTTTTTTTTTTAAGCAAATTTGAGTGTTTACAGATTTCATTGTATTCACGGTTCAGGTTGTGAACTAGGTTTGAGGAGAGAGTTGTATCTCTTGTAAGCATTGGATTAGGAGGAAGTTGTATCTCTTGTAAGCAGCGGATTGTAAGGGAAGTTCCGTCCTAATTTAAGGAGCAGGGATTATAGTGAAATCCTTGAGTGGGTTGCTCAAGGCGAGGACGTAGGCCGAGTTGGCTGAACCTTGTAAAAATTGCGTTTGTCTTCTCTCTTTCCTTAACTCTTTACTTTCCGCACTACATTTTATTTATTCGCATTGCATGTATATGTTGATTAACATTACACAAAACTAATTGGGTAAAAAGAACTCATTGATAAAATAATTTTAATTATGTTATAAATCCCTGAAATTTATTTGTTAAATATACAAATAGGGATTAAGTGGTAAATAGGTTCAAAGAATTTTAAAATACCCAATTCACCCCACTCTTGGGATTACACCTAAATCAACAGAGCAGGGTTAGTGAAATATTTTTTTTGGGGGGGGGGGGGTTTGCCCAAGGTGAGGACGTAGGGAGGATTGGTCGAACCTCATTAAAAATGTTGTTTCATTCTCTTCCCCTCTCTCTCTCTCTCTCTCTCTCTCTCTCTCTCTCTCTCTCTCTCTCTCTCTCTCTCTCTCTCTTATCTCATTTATATTTCTACACTTATTGACGCACGTGTATGCTTGTTCATTTATTATTGTTTTTATTGTTTCATACACGCTTTAAATATGAATGGGATACGATGTGGTGAATCGGCGAGATTAGTTAGCTAAAAGTTTTTAAAACTCAACTCACCCCTTGTTGAGATCACACCATAACTATCACTAGGTTTTCATAAAACAAATGTATTAGGTTTGGATACACCCCTTTGGGTTGATAAGAGATAAAATGATCTAAACCTAAAGCAGCAAACATATGAAGAATATTTAAAATATTTTCTTCAATAAAATACATGTCTAAAATCTTACCAAGAATGGGTTCTACATGTAACGACTCGAAGAATAATGTTATTTAAATAATAAAGAGGGAGGGAAATGGGAATAGAAAAAGAAGGAGATAGCATACTTCATTGATGAATGCTAAGCGTTTGTCAACGACATTGCGTTTTGGATATAATAACCCAAGAAATTTTACAAGCACTCGTCGACGAACACAGGGGTTTCATCAACGGGGGTTCTTCAGGATCTCGTTGACGAGGTTTCGTCTCGTCGACAAGAAGATACCAAGAGAGGTTTTTTGGGAAGTCTGAAATTCGTCAATGAGGGTGTAGATTTTTTGATGAACTTTCTACAGGACTCGTCGACGAGGTGATGTGGCTCATCGACGAATCCCGTAGTATAAATAGCCCTAAACATGGTTTAATCGCAGAAAAATCAATGCATATCTTCCCCTCTCTCTCTCTCTCTCTCTCCTCCATCTCTCTTCGATTGCGGCCCTGTCAGTCGCCGAATCAATGATCTGAGGCCACCATAACGCTCCTGGTGAAGTTCTCTCCAAGTTTACCGGGGCAAATCGTCGGTAGGATTGAGTTAAATTTCTTCCCAAAATCAGGGTAAGACCTTTATTTAGTATTTGGCCTTTTGGAAGTTGTAGAAAATGATGGAGGCAAAGAAATAACGATATTCTGTTCCGATGAATGTTGTTTTCAAGGTGTTGAGTCGGAAGCCTTGCAGGTGTTAGACCAATATACCATAGGGGCTTTCCAGTAGTCAGGTAAAGGAAACATGCTATGCTAGGCAACCATATATGATTTCAGTACAAATTATATGCTTGTATTAACTTATTATTCAAACTATATGTACAGTTTTCAGAGCCTGGTAATATTAATATTTACTTGTGTGGCTTGAGTTGATAACATAAACAGTATTATATTTATAGAATTTGTGAATACCATGTTTATAGTTATTAACAGAAATACCATGATATTTGCATACTTATAAAATGACAAATCTTTCAGTGTACAGTATACTTAAAAATATGCATTTTCAGTAATTTCAGAATAACACGTTTATCAGTACTATAGCGCCCCAATATATAGATATTCAGACAGCAGTTCAAATATACAGAAATCAAATTTTCAGTCAATTTATTTAGAATTTCAGATAAATTCTATGGGGTTATGGTTATTTTAGAAACCACAATAAAAACAGTATATTACAGACATCAGTTACCTATATAGTATCAGACCCTGATGGATCAGATAGCAGAGCATGATATCGTAGCTACAGATATTCAGTTCAGAGTGCAACCACTTTACTCAAATAGTAAGTGATATGAGGTCGATCGTGCCCACATTGGGACAGGCTCTCCATAAGATGTGGATTGAGGGGGTTGATCAGACTGTTGGAGTTCAGTTGACTTACCCTGGTCAGCCAGCTAGCATAGGTCCCTCCTTTGGGCCGCACAACCCTGTCACGAGGGGTTAAATCATGACATACAACCATTTAGGGAAATTTCTCAGATATTATGAGTACTATTAGACTTTCAAGAATAGTAGTATTAATATGAAAAGTAGTTTCATACAGATTGGCATGTTAAGTAATATAGTTAATGGTTTTATTATACGTTATGTAATATCAGCATTTTTAGATTCAATTATTCATACTATTCCTAAATCAGATTATTTATACAAAAATATAACTCAGTATCCACACCCTAGTAATAGTATGTTTCGTATTACTGAGCGTTGGCTCATCCCAGTGTTGAATTATTTTTCAAGTAAACCAGTTAGGCGAGTGGAGCAGACTCGCAGGTAGAGGGGTTGTTGTACTACCCTTTTTTTTAGAGTGAGTATTTTTGGGTAGCATGTTTTTGTAAACCCTTGGTATTTGTAAGGGTAGTTTCGGGGAAACAGTGATGATTGTACATTGTGGGTTGGTTTGACACTCTAGTATTGTATTATGTGTGGTTTTATTTATGTGATTGGCCTTCTGCTGTTTAGGTTAATGATTGAATTTAAAACTAGGGAAAAATATTTTATTTTATTAGCAGGTTGTATCGCTACATATCGAAGATGTTCTTTGTAGAGTTTCTTAGCTCCTAAAGTCAAAAGCTGGCGATGGATTTGCTCTATGTTGTCGTAGCTTGAAGAGGCATTTTTGTGAGTGACATTCTTAGATTTTTGTATGATTTCATAGGTAAAGAGTTGAGAAAACTAAGAAATATGAGCTTGAGAGGCAAGATCTAGGATTATATATGTGGTTTTGGGGAAAAAACGAGGGCTAGCAGGTTCAAAGAGGGTAGGATGCAACTTCAAGTAAGAGAATCATAAGGTTCGGGTGGCTGAACTACATAAAAGTTAGGGTTTCTCAAGAAATTTAGATTTTATATCTACGCAGTTTGGTCACCGAACTTGAATGTTCTATCACCCAAACTTCCTGGATATTGAAAACTCTTAACACAGTAAGCGTTTGGTCAACTGGACAAGGAGTTTAGTCACCCGAAGTCTTCGGTTGACACTATATTAAGCTTTTAGTCGCCTGAATTTCTTGATACTCTCAACAACGAGTTTAATTGAGGTTTGTTCGACTAACCTATACCCCTTGGTTGCCTAAAGTTCTGAGATTTTTGCATAACTCAAGATTTTTCCCAGAACATTCAAATTAATGAACAACTTCTCCTCAAACTATTTCCCTAGCATGCAATAGGCCTAATTCATCTATTATTGATATGAAATGGTCCTCTTGAAGAAGTTTTGTGAATATATCAGCCCATTGTTCATCCATGGTCACAAACTCAATAGTGATGTCCTCATTTTGCACATGATCTCTAAGGAAATGATGTCTTATATCAATGTGCTTTGTCCTTGAGTGAGGTATCAAATTTTTTGATATATTGATAGTGCTAGTGTTATCACATTTTATAGGCACAACCTCATATTTCAAATTATAGTCTTTAAGTTGTTGCTTCATATACAACAATTGAGCACAACAACTGCCAGCAACAACATATTCAGCTTCAGCGGTAGATAATGCCACGAAATTCTATTTCTTGGAAAACCAAGATACCAAAGGTCATCCTAAGAAGTGACATATACCACTTGTACTCTTGCGGTCAATTTTAGACCCGACATAGTTCTTATTAAAGTAGCTGATCATTTTAAAGGATGTATCCTTAGGATACCATAAACCTAAGTCTATAGTACTTATCAAATATCTTAAAATCCTTTTAACATCGATTTGATGTGATTCCTTAGGTGATTCTTGAAATCTAGCATACATACAAATGCTAAACATAGTGTCAGGTCTACTAGCTATTAAGTAGAGCAGACTACCACTCATACCTCAATAGTATTTGACATCTACCGATCTCCCGTACTCATATTTATCAAGATTAATAGAGGTGCTTATTGGAGTTCCCAATGCCTTGCCACCTTCTATGCCAAACATCTTTAGCAGGTCTTTTATGTACTTAGATTGGTTTATAAAAGTGTCATTTTTGGCTTGTTTGAGTTCAAGACCAAGAAAGTACGTCAGCTTACCCATCATGCTCATCTCAAATTCATCTTATATGCATGTAGCAAACTCTTTACATAGATTCTCATTCTTTTAGCACCAAATATGATATCATGAACCTAAATTTGAATTATATACATATCATTGGCTTGGGTTTTGATGAAGAGAGTGCTATCCATCTTTCCTCTCAACAAATCACTTCTTAGTAGAAAGCCACTCAATCTCTCATACCAAGCTCTAGGAGCTTTTTTTAACCTATATAAGGCTTTCGACAATCTGAACACATGGTTCAAATAATGGAAGTCTTCAAAACTTGGAGGTTGTGCTACATATACTTCGTCATTTATGAAATCAGTTAAGAATGCACTTTTCATATCCATTTTATATCGTTTGAAGTTTTTATGAGGTGCATATGCAAATTTCATATGAAGAGCTTCTATTCTAGCTATAGGAGCATAGGTTTCCTCAAAATCCATATCTTCTTCTTGATTGTTACCTTGTATTACCAGTCTAACCTTGTTACAGACAACAACCATTTTCATCATTTTTTTTTCCTATAAACCCATTTAGTGCCTATTACTGAATGATCATCGGGTCTAGGAACTAACTTCCAAACTTTATTTCTCCTAAATTGGTTTAGCTTCTCTTGTATAGCTAATACCTATGAATCATCGTGGATTGAATCATTAATGTTCTTAGGTTCCTCTTGTGATAAGAACACACAATGACCACATGGGTTCTTAAGTGAAGAACAAGTTGCTACCCCTCATGATGGTTCGCCAATGATTTGGTCCTTAGGGTGGTTCCTCACGAATTTCCATTATTTAGGCAATTCAAATTGTTCTAGAGAGTCATCATTAGATGGTTCTTTAGTTTCAATGCTCTCTTCTTTGCTTTCATGAACTGCTAAGTCTTCTAAACTCTTTTTCTTTTTTTTTTAAATATCTAGATCATCATTATCAATAGTTTTATAAGAGAATTGATTGTCTTCATCAATACAACATGAATGGATTGTACAACAGACAATGTTCTTTTGTTGTAAACTCTAAATGATGTACTATTCAGAGCATAGCCTAGAAAAATCCCTTCATCTGATTTTGCATTGAATTTTCCTAGGTCCCTTTTATCATTTAGGACAAAAAATTTACAACCAAATACATGGAAGTATGAAATATTTGGTCTCTTTCCCTTCCAACGCTCGTACGGGGTTTTATTTAGATTAGCTCTAATGGAGACTCTGTTCATAACGTAACAGGCGATATTACCACTTCAGCCCAAAAATATTTGGGTAGGTTATGCTAATTTAGTGTAGTCCTAGCCATTTCTTGTAGGGATCTGTTCCTTCTCTCAACAACTCCATTTTTTTAGGTGTTCGTGGTGCTAAAAAGTTGTGTGAAATTCTATTTTCATCACAAGAGTTTTCAACATCTTTATTTTTGAAATCTCCACCTATATATTCATTTTCAAGTTTCTTACACAAGTTGGTAAGCATTTTGCACACTTCATCTTTGGAGGCTAAGAATAATACCCAAGTGAAGAGTAGTCATCAACTATGACGAATGCAAATGACTTCCTCCTAGACTTTGTGTTTTAGTGGGGCCAAATAGATCTAGATGAATTAACTCTAATAGCCTACCAGTGGATATCAGTTGCTTCTTTTTAAAGCTTGTCTTGATTTACTTCCCAAGTTGGCAAGCATCACAAACTTTGTCTTTTGTGAATTTTGTGTTGGGTAAGTGATGTGTCCCTAAAATGCACTATTTTAGGTCCCAATTTACTTATGTTTTTTCCTCATTTATCTTGTATTTACCCTTTTTTATCATAGTTTGGATTTATGCCTGGGTTGTTTATGTTTAAAAAAAGAAGAAGTTAAAACCAATGAGTTAAGCAATGCAAGAAGCCAATGAAGTAATTAGGAAGCACAAGGCTCAATCAGATGCTCAACCAAGCCCCCAAAGCCTCGGTTCATCAAAGCAAATAAGACCTTGCTAGACTATGTGGTGCAACCAACAAACAAAAGGGGTGACCAAGTCACAGAATGAAGACTCTAGAGTTCAGACTAAATTGTAGTTGCTGCAAGGTTCGACCATAGGCATGACTAAGTGACCTTGAGGGGCAACCAAGTCATCTGAGCATGAGATTGACTAAGCCAGAGATCTCGAGAGTCATGGGAAGTGGCGCGACTAGAAGATCCTATAGGTGCGACCAGGTCAAGGAAGCCTAAATTTTGAACCCTAGAATTCCCGCGAGTCTCGAGCAGGATGTGACTGGGGGAAGACAATGGTGTGACCAGGCCTTTGGGCGCGAGACCAACAATCTTCTTAACGATATTTTCTGCAAAACTTTCCTGATTTGAATTTGAATTCTTGTAAGCCCTTTTGGGTATAAAACCTAGCTTTGAATATGTGATTAGGGTTCCCCTTTGCCCCCTCTTTCGTTAATGACAAACTTAGAGAGTCTCTAGGTGTCACTTAGACTAGATTTACTACTTTCCTTTCAATTTCTTGTTTGGTTCATGTTCAGATTCTTCAAAGGCCTATGATATTGTTCAAGTTATGAGTGCTGCCGTATAGATTAGCCGGTTCTTGATTGTATTCTCGATTGCTAGTGACAAACCTTCGAGCTGCAACTGAAGCCATTTTCAATACATGTCATTTACTCTACTTTGATTTAAATTCTGCACTTTAAATATCATGTCTTTAATTTCCATGCAAATTTACTTCTCTAATTGTGATGAAATCCTAGGGGATAGGATAACATAACTAGTGATTCAGTCACTTATACGTAATAGGCAAAGGTTCCTTGTGGGTGTTCTCATGATCGCTGGATAGGGTATACCCTGGTTCCCAATTGTGTCCCAAATGATTAGTGCACCTTCACTACCCTATGCCTCTCGAATGGTTCACTTGAACGTTTAGCCTAATACGGATAGTTGACCGAACATAGCTATCGTGATTGACAGCCTAAGCTGGATTCATGATTTGAGACTTGCTTTCTAGGAGTAGTGTTAATATAATTTACTTTCATTACTTGTGTAGTTTATAAAACAACTCAAAATCTTTTTTTTTTTACCTTTTATGCAAAGCATAGTAAATTAGGCTAGAAGTGGTAAGCAATTGCACTGGAGTCTCTAAGGATCGACAATTGACTTACTCAATGTTCTACTGAACTTGGGGTTAGTTAGGTTATAAATTTTATCTTTGGTAGTTAAGGACCCAAGCCTTGGCGAGCCTACCAAATTTTGGTGTCGTTGTCGAGGACTCAGTTACGGTAGTAAGCCAATTTCTAGTTTTGAGTACTACATGTTTTTTTTTTCTTTATTTTCTTTTGTTTTGCATTTTTTTTTCTATTTGAAGTCTTGATTGTTTATTGAACTTGTACATGCTGGGTTTGCACTCTTTGGATTTCGAGTTAGTGCCTATAGACCTTGAGATTGAGAGATCCCGTAGGTCAATTAGGAAATCTACCTATAATCCCTAGTTAACCGATTTTTTTGAACCTAAATTTATGGCTAAACGTCAACCAGTTCTTGCCTTTCATAACCCGAAACCCAAGCTCCCCATCAACTTGTGATGGAGGAGCAACCTCCTCAGCCTCTTAGAGATGACTTCACACCCAATGCATACACATCGCCGTCTTGCATCCGGTTTCCAGATATTGAGGTGACATAATTTGAAATAAAGACCTCTACCATCTCGATGTTTCCCAAATTCTTTGGGAATTCGACTAAAAATCCATACAAGCTTTTAGATGAGTTTCTTGAAATCTGTTCCACCATCCATATACCTTACTTTGGTGATGATGCCCTCAAACTAAGGCTATTCCTATTCTTTTTGAAGGATAAAGAAAAATATAGTCTGAACTCTTTAGAATTGAACTCGGTGACCAACTCGGCAACCATGCAACATGAATTCTTGAAAAAGTACTTCCCCATTGGGAAAACTAACTAGCTAAGGATGGTAATCACTAGTTTCTCACAAATAGATGGGGAACAATTTTTTGAGACTTGGGAACGCTTTATGGACCTCTTGCATAAATGCCCTCAACATAAAGTCCCTAGGTCGCAGTTAATACAAACAATCTATGAAAGGTTAGCTGAGCATGACCGGTCTATGGTTGATGCATCTTACGGAGATACTTTCCTCACAAAGCACAAGAATGAAACTTGGACTCTCTTTGAGATCTTCACCGAGAATTCTCAGCAGCAAATTGTTGCTGTTCATAGAGCATCCCAAACTTCCTCTTCCCATCCTGAGAGAGTCTATGAGTTAGCTACAATCCATGACCTTGTGCCCACACTGCACACTATTGTGAAGAATTTATATCAGTTCTTGTCCCTAGGACAACAATCTCAGCCTGTGGCATGTGGAGAGGTGTGTGCCATTTGCTCTGATCCTTCGCACACCTATTATAATTGCCCTTATGTGCCTCCCCCACCTAAATTTGTGCAGGAGGAAGTTAAGGCCACCCATAATTGATAAGACATGCCAACCAATAATCCCTGAATTTGTGCAGGAGGAAGTTAAGGCCACCCATAATTGGTAAGACATGCCAACCAATAATCCTTACTCTAACAAGTATAATCCTGGGTGGAGTAAACATCCTAACTTCTCTTGGAGGCCACAAGCTCAAAAACCCTAGCAAACACCCATTGCTCCACCTCCTCGCCTATTCCAAAACACTCAAAATCCTCTTGTGTTTGCCCCTTGACCTTCAGCTTACCAGCAACCATCTCCTCCTCTGCCTCAATATAATAGATCTTTTCAAGAGATGGTGCTGAAAGCCCTTAAGAGCATTGAGGCTGATCACCAAGTGGACCAGCAACACTTCCACTCCCACTCCCAATCCATTGCCAAGCTAGAAGTCACTAAGGGCCAACTAGCTACATCTTTTACCAGAAGAGATGAGGGTAAGTTGCCAAGTCAACCTCTAGTGAACCCTAACTACCAATATGGGATAGAATGTGAGCCGCCTGCTGGTCCTTCATCATATCATGAGCAAGCCCAGGCTAGGACCATTCTTCGAAATAGTAGAGAGGTGAATAATAGGGTTGGGGAGAAGTTAGACCAAGGAAAGGGTAGGGAGAAGATGAGGGAAGAGCCCAATGCTAAACCATGTAATCCTCCTTCCTCCAATCCAGAACTTGATACCGACATGCCTACCCCCTCCAATGATGGAGCACTTCCCCATTATGTTCCTGCAGCGCCATACCTTGCAACCCTTCATGCACCCTCGAAGTATAAAAAGGAAAACAATACTGAGTCCATCATGGACACATTCAGGCAAGTCAAGGTTTATATTCCTCTCTTAAATGCTATCAAGCAAGTGCATGTGTATGCCAAGTACCTTAAGGACTTGTGCACACAAAATCATAAGTCAAGGGTGCACATGAACAAACAAGGTAGGCTGATTGAGCATGTGAGCTCAATTCTTTTATGTCACATTCCTCCAAACTTAAATACCCTGGTACTACCACCATCTAATGTGATTGGTGATTACACTATTGATAGGGCTCTTTTAGATTTGGGAGCAAGTGTGAACATAATTCCTTACTCAATTTGCCAACAATTCAATTTAGGAGAGTTGAAGCCCACATCGGTCACATTGAGCTTCGTTGACCGATCAGTGAAAAGGCCCTAGGGTGTAATAGAGGACGTTTTGGTCAAATTTGAAGAGTTCTATTACCCTGTTGACTTTGTTTTCTTGGATATAGAACCTGCTGACCCAACCAAGGATCTGATCCTTGTCCCTTTAGGACAACAATTCTTAGCTACAACTAATGCCTGCATTTAGTGTAGAACAGGGATTATGGATACATCCTTAGGCAACATGTAGCCTCAACTGAATGTATTTCATGCTTCCCAACATCCCCCGGACAATGACCAATATGTGGACATTAACATGATTAAAGAATGTGTTGAGGAAAGGCCCCCCTTTAATTCTATGGAATAATCAACTTACGAATATACTTCATCCTGATAGCCCCTCCATATCTGGCCTGGAGGACCTATATAAGTAGATCTTTGCCATTTATAACTTGGTCTCTAGCTTTAAGGGAGGGCTTTGGGTAAGTGAGAATTGGTTTAATAGGGAAATGGTGGAAGAAACTTCTGATTTCTAACCTAGGTGAGTTTGAAATTAGCATTTATTGTGTCAGGTAGAAGACGGTAAAATTAGCACTTTTGGGAGGCAACCCAATTGTATTTCTTATTTTTCTTTCTTCTTTGAGTTCATATGTTGTACATTGTATAGTAGATAAGGTTTAGGGTCCTTAGAATAGGTTATAGGTTAGTTGAGGTGCGATTAGGGCGCAACCAACACTGACAGGTGCGACCTGGTCGAAGCCCTGCAAGTTAGTTAGGCTTCCAAATTCTTTAGAAATTCGACTAGGGCGTGACCAGCACTGTCTCTAGAATGACCTACTCAAACTCTTGAGTCTGTTGACCTTCCCAACCCCTGAGAAGTTGTGCGACCAGCATTGCCTGTGCGTGACCTAGTCGAGTCTCTAAATCCTTTAAATTTCCAAACTCTCGAGGAGTTGGACCAGGGCGCAATGAGCACTCCACTCCGGTGTGACCAGCACTAAGCTGGTGCAACCTGGTTGAACCTAATAAAAAATCATTTTTAAACTTCTCTTCCCCCGAAGCCCTAACCTTGTTTGTCCTTATTACTTTACACCTTCTTTGTCACACCTTCTTCGTCGCACCCCCTTTTGACTTGGTTGCTTGAGCCTCCTCCACCCCTCTTGAGCTCCGATGAGCCTTCAGCAAGACTCCGGTGACCATTCCAAACTTATTTCTCCATTCCTCATACTTAGGGTTTTGCCCATTTGTATTCCCTCCGGCCGTGGCTCTTCGTCTCACTTGGTAACATCCATGTCACTTCCCATTCTCCATCTTTAATCTTCTACCCCGCCTACATACGTAGCAACCTTCCCGACCACCTACATTCATTGGTGTCGATGATTCCTTGACGAGTGGACTCCTAGGATGCTTTAAAACAACCCCAAACATCGAGATCCGCCGCTTAACGAAAGCGGGTCCAGGATCTGCAGAGGGACAAATCTTCTTCTGGGTTAGACCATACTCTATCTGTGCTAGTAATGACGAGGGGTCGCATAGTGTAGAGAGGGCAAGCCCAGTTTTCTAGGGGTAAAGGGCATTGAGAATGACCTTCGAGGACTACGAATTCCGGCCCATGTACAAGTTCCAGTTGGACGAGACTCGTGCCCACCCTCATAGAAGATGTTGCGTGGAGGTTTTTGAGTGGCAGAAGATGGATCATTACCTGTCCCTACCCACCACCACATATGATCAAGTTTTGGTGCAAAAGTTCAACTAGAACCTACGACATGATTCTCAGCTAGGCATCTGGTCCACTGTGGTTCAGGGCATAGGGTTTAAGCTGACTCTCGCCTTGATCGAGAGGGTGTGGTCACACAAGGAGGTAGATGATACACTGTGGGAGGCCCTCAATTCTTTAGATGTCCAACACATCATCAGCCGTTTGTTTCATGACCTCTACTATGATGGTGGAAACATGCAGTGAGGCATATGCACGGCACAAAGCAAGGTACCTGATTACTTGCTTCACCTGGACCTAATCTTATAGTGAAATATCTATGCTTCGATACATGATTTGGAGAGGCATGGCACTTATATATAGTTCTTATACACCATGCATCAGAATATGAAGATAGAAACCCCTCAGCTTATTATGAACAAGATGATCATGTTCTACGAGTGGAATGTGAGGCATCTGAGGCTGAGGAGGGCTATGCAGAGGCCGGTGCATGGTTAGGAAACTAGGGAGCTGAAGTGGCCCCTTTTTCCATATGCCTAGCTCATCATGTCGATTTGAATGGCAATAAAATCAACTTGTGCAATATGGAATTACACGTCCCCATAGAAGAGGTCACCACCAAGTGAACATGGCGTCAGAGCCTAAATTCAGTGGCTATGACACAGATGAAGGTTCATAGGTGGGCACCATTTGAGGGTGAAACACTGTCAAAGTTTCTTATACTTGTCTTCTACCATGACCTCGAGGAGCTAGCACACCTGCCGGTGCCACCACCTCGCCAAGCACCATAGAAGAAGAGGAGAACAACTACTGAGCCCTCCACCTCCGCTGTGGCACCTTCAAAGGCAACACCTCCAGTGGCGGCGCCTCATCCACCGGCATCCCCCACTATGCCTTAGGTATGGGATGACTTGAGCCACCTGCTTTAGCAATTTGTGGCATTTAGAGCTAAGGTACAACACGAGTTAGTGGAGACTAGAATGACGCTCGCTCGAGGACTTGGAGTGATTGTAGGGGCCCTTAGAGTATGCTTCATGAGTGCATTAGTGACATTCAGCTTTCCATGATTCACTACTCCAGCCTCGACCCCTAGACCCTTGGCTCCTCTTACTTCTACATCTCCCGCAGCTATAGAGGAGGCCTCTTCCTCCCATGCCCATCCATCGCCTGCTGTACCTCCTTCACCAGCTGTGTGCTCTCCTACTCTTCTGTCGCCTCCACCACAGTCTGACCATTAGTTCCCTATGCCACATATTACTCCGTCGACAAGCACGACAATGATGATCGAGATCGAAACGATCGACGAGGATGAGTTGTTTCTTCTTTCTAAGGAGATCCCACAGCCATTCACTACTACCATGAGCGAGGCCCAGTCCCCCACACGATCTATAGAGCTGGCCACTGAGCGATCTGATACTTTGACACCTGTCTAGCTAGATCCCTCCATGACGACAACCTTTATTTTGCCGAAGGATGTCCCATTGTCTCTAGCACCTCTCTAGATGGTTACACCACCCACCCCTATTCTTTCTATCATGTGCTGCAGGGTGATAGACTTGACTAGTTTTATGGCTCCCAGCAAGGCAACCACCTCATCTGCTCCACCACCACCTGTTCCCATACGCGAATTTGCACCTACACCTATGTCTCTTTCCTCGCGTGCCCCACCTCCTGCACCCACGCCGGCACCACAGGCTCCATCTATTCGTGTGCCACTCCCCACTCCTGCTTTGCCCGAGTTGCCAGCTGTGTCAAGTAGTTTTTTTTACGACGATGCTTCAAGCCCACGATCTGATGCAGCTTACCAGTCCGATATTACTACACCATCTGATGCTTCTGGTGATCTAGGGGGCGGTGACTCCGATTATGACATGAGTGGTTCTACTAAGGAGGGTTAGGGTTGGCCATTTAGGATCCTTTGATAGGCACTCTCCCTTGTGATTGTATTGTGCTCATGCACACAATTTTTTTTCTTCTTTTATTTGTATTTTCTATTTCTTTTGTATCACCATGCTTTAATTGGTTGTATTTGTGCTTATATTGTCTTTATTTTAAGTTTGAAAACCTCTAGAATTAATGAATATATCATGATTTGGTTCCATCTGTCTTTTGTGCTTCGTGTACACCAACTTTTCTTTATATTTTTGGGTTTTTAGTGGATGCTTCCTTATGCATGTATGTTTGTTTGATCTTTAATCACCATGTAGTGCTTCCTTCTCATGCTTTTCAGGTTCTTTCTTTCTATACTTTCATAGGGACACTAAAGTTTTATGTTGGGGGTAAGGGGTTAGGAAACCACTACATAACACATTTTGGGCCCAAAAAAATGACTTGATTTTAAAAATTTTCAGTGAGCATTGTTTGCTACATGCCATGTTATAACATTTGCCGCCCTTAACATACCTTTATATAACCTATAGGTTACAACCTTAGGTTGTATCTTTTAGATGAATTTTTTACGCTCACTAACAATGTGGTTAATTGCTTGTGCGTAGTTTCATATGATATAGTCAACGTACTTGTTTTGCCACTTGTTGAGGGTTGACTAGAAATTCACTCGCTCTAATGATGTTGTATAAGTTCTAGTATTTAACACGGTATATTACAAGGTTGGGACATACTTTCACATGATTTGTATCACTTAGGGTTCCTTGTGAGCATTGAGAGAACAACCGTGATGACTATGACACCTTGTGATGTTTTGTTGAGCCTTTCATTTCTTTGTGAGAGTCATCTACACGAAAATTTAAAAGTCCTAGGTCAAGTATGTCCTATTTTAGAACTACAACCAGTATTACACAGACCTAAGATCTTTCTAAGCAATGCCCAAAACCCTCAAATAATAAAGCAGGCAAATATTCAATCACATAAACATAAATTATAACAAATTAAATGAAAGAATGCAAGTACTAAAATTAAAGAGAGAAGGTAGAGAAGGTGCAAACACAAGATTTTTTTACAAGGTTCGGCTGTACCCACCTACATACGCACGTCAAGCCAACCCGCTTGAAGATTCGCTATCTAGCTCACTTAACTAGGTGGAGCTATGCCGTTTACAATTTCTTTTTACAGAGTGGAGTCCCCCTAGCTCCCTTAACCTGGTGGAGCCAAACCGTTACAAACCTTATAGGATGGTACCCTCCTAGCTCCCTTAAACAAACCATTACAACCGATCCTTATAGGATGGATCACTCCTCTTTAGGTGATACCCTACGCCTGGAATACAAAGATATGGAATAATTTTTTTTGTGTACAACAAGGTTCTTTTCAAAATAAACTAGTGTGTACAATGTAAAATCCATGCATTCTTATATGATAGGATTTATGCTCAATAGAGTATTTAGGGTTTCCTCTCTCAAATATTGATTTGAGATAAAATGAGAGGATATGTGAATATATGATCTTTGACTCAAAAATAAAGTATACACTAAGTGCTTTTCAAAGATCTAGAAACCCAAGTGAAATCACCAAAAATGTTTTTCAAGATAATTTGTAGGAGAGTCTAGGGTTTAGCTCAAAAATGATTTTGCGATAAGGACAACGTGAGCTTTTGAATCATTCAATGGAGATGCACAAAGATTCACAAGTTGTATGAAGTTTCTCCAAAAAAAATATTTATTAAGAAAATAAGTGGGAGAAAAATTAAAATTTACTCTCAAGAAATGATTTTCAAAATGAAAGTTTGAATGAGAGTAAACGCCTCTTAGATGAGAAAATAAGTGCCCAAATGAATACCTCTTCAACAACCATCGGGAGCAATAACTTAGCAAGTGAAGGAAGTGAAAGAATAATCAATGCTCTCTTTCAAAATAGGTTTTTCAAATGAATAAGAGAAAAATAGTAAAATGCTTGCTTGAATGTGTAAGTATGAAAGAGATAAAGCACAAAAAACTTTAGATAATTTTCAAGATAATCAAAAGTTATTAAATGAGCTTTAAGTAGGCTATTTATAGAGCTCTTAAAAAATTGACCGTTAAGGGACTCGTTGGGCATTATCAAATTTATTTAATTAAAAATTAATGACCATTTTTGGCTTAAAAATTGCCCAACCCGAGAGGTCCGGTCGACTGGTGAACGTGTCAGTCGGTAGGCCTTAGGTGCTTTTTCAAAACCCTGAGGGGTTCGGTCGACCACCTGGGGGTAGCATCGGTCAATTGGCCTTAAGCAATTTTCCAAAACTTGGAGGAACGACATGTTGGGCTTGATGATCTCATCAATTGTGCTTAAGGCCGGTCGATTAGGCTTTGTACAGTTAAAATAGGCCGGTCAGTTGGGACACACAAATCTAGCCAAAAGAACTTGTCAGATGACTGGGGCTTATATGACTTTCAAGGGCCGGTCGACTGGACCTTTATAAAAATGAATTTTCTGGCCAAATAAACATGCCGGTCGGCTAGGGCTTTAAAGCATTAAAGGGCCAGTTGACTAGGCTCTTTGCAAAAATCAATTTTAGCCCCAATTTTACCTTAAAATAATTTCAAAAGCCTTTGTGTGAGTTTAGCTTTTATGTAAAAGGTTTTTCATGAAAATATTTGTTCATTAAGGTCTTTCTACTGTCAGCCTATGGTCCATTGAGTGTTGCAATTATATCATGTAGAGCATGCATTTACAACACAAAACTAAATGTAATTACAATTAAAAATATATGTCTTCTTCTTATTTACTCTTCAATCATCCATAAAATAAGCCAGATGAAATTTTTTTTAAGCGCCTTATGGTTTCCATTTTTCCCTTCCCTTATGTGTGTGCTGAATTATAAACATGTTCACATACTAATTACACACATAAGAAATTTGTACTTTGTCATTATCAAAAGAGGGATCACACTCAAAAGTCAACAATCTCCCCCTTTTTGATGATGAGAAACACACAAGAGCAAAATGATTTTTTCCTAAAAAGGTTCACCCTTACAATATGCCTATTTTAAAAAATAAACAATATAGCTCAAGCATATCTAAGAAAGAAGAAATCTGAAAATTAATCATGCATTTATTTTTAGCCTTAAAGCACATCCCATTTAAAAAATATTGACATTTTGCTAAGGAATTTTCTCCCCCTTTTTGGCATCAGCAAAAGGGCTAGGCTAAGTATAAAATGGTTGGAGCATTTAAAAGAAGCCCTTAGCTTAAAAGAGAACTCCCCCTTTTTGACACACAAAAATTTTTGGGCATATAAAAGAATCCTCATTGGTGTCTTTAAAAAAAAAAAAAAATTGGCAATTAAGCACACAAGATAGTATAACTGGCTATTTGAGATTAAAAATCATATGTTAAACATGGTCAGACAAAAAATATCCACAAACCATTGCAGTTCAAATATTACATAAAACCTGTGAAAAATTGGAGTTCAAAACATACGGCTTGTGGTAACTAAGTGTACGTTTGAGCATAATTTCAGTCTATCTAGTTCGCATGCATTTCTATATTGAATCAACCATATAATGCCTTTAAAATAATTTTAAGCTCCATAAAAAATAAAATTTTAATCCCTAATTCAATGTGTCATGAATGATAAAGTAAGAGATAAGATGTATTTTAGTTTAAAAACACTTCTTGCCATAACAAATTTCATTTTGTAAAATATATTTCCCCCATTGATATCATCATAAAGTACCGGGGACTATACTTGTTGAAAAAGAAACTTTAACACGAAAGTTCAGGCAAGCTTTATATTTCTGTTCAAGCATTTAAGAACAATTCATAATATAACTAGAAACATCAACCAGATAGATCCCAAATATATCAGAAAATTTAAAACAGGGATCATATAGCCAGCTATTAGCAACCTATGTTCATTTAAAAATTATTGTGAGCAAAGAAGTTATTTTTATTTGAAACACATATGCCACAACAAGCTATAAGTCTAAGTCTAAGCCACAACAAGCTATAAGTCTAAGCCAAAGTAAAGTGAGCACAGGAATCAAAATTTTATAAAATCTCCCCCTTTAGATTTGAATACCAACTTAAATGAAATGAACTAGTTATACTAACCAAATATTCATTTCATTAAGCATGCCAAGTAGTTTAAGTAATCATCTTAAAACTCTTAAATGAACTATGATGAATACTTATCAACTAAATTTATCATCTGATCAATATAGTCGTCCCTATAGGCCACAACTGCATCACAAATATAAACATTAAGGCATACTGTAATGCTTATAAACCGAAGAACAATCCATATCTACCCATAGAGCCATAAAAGCCAGATATGATGTTCAAGGGTTTTCAGAAAAGCCTCAATATTCAAAAAGTACAACTATGATGCATATGAGTTCTTAAGGTTTTTAAGATAGACCTTATTCTTTAAGGGTTGAGCTTAGCTCCCTTGTATGTTCTCATACATGTAGTTTTTTCCAAGGATGAAATTCATTTTACCAAGCATTTATCACACAATCACCCTTAGAAAAGTCAGCATGCAACATATTTTAAACGTTCAGTTCAAAGATATTGCATATTGCATTCCATTTAGCACTCGATAGCCAACAAGGCTTTATTCAAACAATACTGCAATAATTATGTAGTTCACATGAGCATGTATCAAATCATAATCATTTTAGTACATGGTTTATGAACTTTGATCATTTTAGTTCTAACAAAATTTCGGCAGCATGCCGTCTGTAAATAGAACATTTTTCCTTCCTGCAGATCAAAGAACATGCACCAGATAGCTTAGCAATTTCTACAGCATGCAATTAACAAATCACTGCATTAGCCATGCAGGTGGCATTGAGTTAGTCAGCATGCAACACCTAGATCCACTACCAGCATGCAATACACAAGTTACTGCATCAGCCATGCAGTTGTCATTCCATTTCAAACAGTCATGCAATTCATTTTATTCAATAACAGTTCAAAATAGCTCAAGGTAGTTCATGCTATAATCACGCTTCAAATATAATTACCATCCATCAAAGAATTTAAGCATTCAGTACATTATGGATAGTATGCTACAGTGTTGTTCTTATGAAGGTATATGGGCATAAACAGAGTATGATCATGAGAGCATTTAATTCATAGAGTCATGATATTACAGAGATAAATGCTCCCCCTTTGTTATGCATTCTACTCATCACAATCTTATGCTCTTATCTTCTTTTTATTCTTTAAGTTCTTTAGACAATTATTTTAAGATTTTCAATGATTTAAACTTGACTTTGAATTCTTAGGCTTAGAGGGCCAAAAAGTCACAATAAATATTTCTTCAAGGTCATTAGCCTACCTTGCTTCTTATCGTATGAACTTCAATATATAAGATGCTCAAGTTCAAATGGCTTTTTACTTTAACTTCCTGTGCATAGGTTTCATTAAACTTTAAACTTTCTTCTAGATTAAAACCTAGTGCAACCATCTTTGCTATTCAACACCATTCAAAAGCTCTTCTTGATTTGATTTAAAGACGAGATCTTATGAGAGTATGGATTTATACTATTTTAAAAAAAACCACTATTAAGTTCAGAAGAGTATTTAGAATTGATTACAAGAGGACAATATTCAAAATATTTTCGTTCTGGTGAATATGTCCTAACAAATTGGGTAGAGAGCAACTAAGAATATATGAATTTCTGAACACTGCTCTTTGGTGATTTCTGATTTTTCACAATTGGAGGGTATCCTTTAGATATGATCACAGGTTAGAGCAAGGATACGAACTAATGAAAGGATGAATCTTTGCCAGTTATGATCGTGGTTTAGTTGATGTTGGCCTAACATGACTTTTGAATCTTGTTTTGATGATAACAAATAAAGGATAATTTAACAAGTTATGGTTTAAGTGATGATATTTCAGGAAACCTAGTATGTCAAGTTCAAAAGGTTCAAGAATTGAAAGTCCAAAGATCACAAGTACCATAAAGCTATACTTCATTCACAAGGTGATCAAAATGAAAGCTCAAAGAGGTCCAATATGGTCAAGAAATATGAAGCTTAAAGAATACTCAAGCTCAAGGCAAAGATGATTCAAAGCAATGATATACATGAAGACTTCAAGTTTTGAGAGTTTTAAAGTCTTTAGGAAGTCTTATGTAAGCACTTCACTTTAAATATATTTTTGAATGCTTTGAAGATCATTAGAGGTTAATATGGACTTAGAGACCTTACTTTGAAAATCCCATAAAATACTCTTTAAAAGTATCAAAGAAAGATGGTTAAGACTTTTTGGAAACAAACTCAAAAACAACATTTTTATCTGTTCAGGTGACTCACCTGTGCTTGGTCAAGCGACTAACAAATATCCTGAATTGACTTTGACCAGGCAGTGAAGGATCAGGCGATTGACCCCTGGAAGAAGGATGTTCACTGTTTTAAGTGTTGTAAACTAAGGCACATTAAAATGGAATGTCCGGAGTGGGAGGAGGGGAAGGCAAAAGCTCACGGGGGTTCATCAAAATCTGTGATTGTAGTTGAAGAAGGGTACTCAAGGAGCAATGATGGTAAAATTCTTACTGTTTCATCAGGTTCAGAACGCCTCACGAGTTCTTGGATCTTAGACTTGGGATGTTCTTTTCACATAACGCCAAACAAAGCATGGTTCACCACTTACATATTGGTGAGCCCTAGTTCCATTCTGATAGGAAATGGTGCAGTATGCAAAGTTATCAGAATGAGGGATATCAGGATCAAGATGTATGATGGTGTGGTAAGGACGTTGTGTGGAGTAAGGTATTTACCCGATCTACAGAAGAAAGTGATATCATTGGGTGCTTTGGATTGTAACAAGTATAGTTACAAGTCCAAAGATAGGACAATGATGGTGAGTGATGGCGCATTGATGGTGAAGGGATAGAGGACAACAGGGAATCTCTATATACTGCAGGGTAGTATTGTTCTAGGTGGAGCTACAATTGGGATTTATGAGTTAGGAAACACCGTTTTGTGTAATGTAACCACACACAAAATGGTGGGTATTCTTAACTACATTGGTATGAATGTTTGGGGACTGGTGAGGGCAACATCACGGGTGGACATGGGTATTTTGTGAGGTTATCATAAAAGGTTTGTAGGTATCTTATGAGGCACAAGTTGGAGTTGTTTGCCAGGTGTAACTTGTGGCTAAGGTGGAGTACCGGACTGGGAGAGAGTTCCTTAAGTTAGATATTTTTGCTGAGTACACTAGCGTTCAAGGTGTTTTATGAGTAGAGCATGGTGCATGCTGGGCTTGCAAGGTACTTCTTGGTGAAGTCCACGAGTATGGTGTGTTTCTCGGATAATCGATTGCCAAAGTAATCACTAGATAGGAGAGTTACATGAGAGGCTTGGACTGGTTATGCGGTAGACTTTGGAGGTCCAGCCATGCACATTTCTAGTGAGGTGGGATCTAGGCTTGGTGTGATGTCCGAAAATGCATCTTTCTAGTATATAAGAAAGATGGGTTCAAGTTGGTTGATCCAATGGAAAATAGGGTGGCGATTGGTGGAGACATGGTTTTAGGTGTTAAAGTCATGAGACATTGTACTCAGGTAGATGAAGAGAAAAGGGTGCCAGAAAGCTACACTAGTAGCAATGAGCATGTCATGCAAGTGGAGTTGGAGACTTAAGGCAGGAGTGCAAGGAGTTCTAACTCAGGAGACTTGCAGTAGCACAGGATAAACTAGAGCAAAAAGGATATTGTGATGTAGGTGGAGTTTCAGACTCAGGGAAGAAATGCAGGGAGTTCAAATTCGGAAGACCAGCAAAATTATAATGGCCTCAGAGGCACTATTATGCCACAACCTAAGTGTGATATGATGTCTTATGGAACCATTACCACTAGGAAGGATCCTACTACCTTTTAGGGGGCTGTGCACGACCAGGAGAAGGGTAGGTGGACAAGTGCCATGGTAGAGGAGATGGAGGTACTATATAAGAATCAAATGTGGGGGTTGGTGGTGCTCCCAAAGAGGGTAAGGGAGATAGGTTGCGAGTAGGCAAGTATTTTATTGTTTTATGTGAGTGATATGCCAATTGCTAGAAAAGTTCTGACTAAGCTAAATTAGTCGGGGCCTCTGTTGAGAAAGGAAGTTGACATGAAGGTGTTGGGTGCTGCCAAGAGTGTTCTTGGGTTAGAGATTCGCAAGAGTAAAGTTAGAGGGATTAGGATTATCTCGGGGTGACTTTGTAGACATAGCTGTAAGGAGATTGGTGTTATCTAAGGATGACTGTATGAACAAAATTACATAGAGATTGTGGTTATCTTAGGGTGGTTTTGGGGATTAGATGTTGGTGAGGTTTAGCATGATTATTCTTAAACTTATCATCAGTATATCATTGGGAAATCTATGTAAATAGTCTACTGCTCAACACTTGAGGATGAATAGTGATGTTAAGGTTGTGTCAAAGGTTTCATACGCCAGTGCAGTTGGGTACTTCAGTGGGCAACAAAGGGTTCCATTAGTTGTGAGGTTCACAGAAAGAGACTACACATGGGGCTTATATGACAATAGGCTTGCAACGAGGTACGTTATGGGAATTCTTAATTGTTGGAAGTCTGAGGTACAGTCTCAGGGTGCATTGGTTACAACTGGATCAGAGTTCTTGGTAGAGGCTGAGGCTACCAAGGTGGCATTGTGGTTCGAAGGATCATTCAAGGAGCTAGGTGTTCAGTTAGGTGAAGTTCCTATTACCACGGTCAAGTTCAAGCGTGGCTTTGACTTAGTTTATATCTTGAAGTGGTAGAGGGGAGACGACTCCCAATCTATAGGCCCTGGTAAAGTAGCGGTTATGCTTTTAGATTTCCAAGGTGGTGAATAATTGCCAAGGTGGAGATTGTTGGGGATGTTGCTCATATTCAAAGCGGATCACATGTTCCAGAGAAAGTTACATGATGCGAGAGACAAAGGGATAAAAGCAAGGTGTAGCCATGAAGGGCAAACTGTTGATGGTTTGGTGTGTAACCGTCGACGGTTTCATGCAGTAGTTGTAAGGTGTTTTATTTTGCTCTGAACCGTTGGCGGTTTCTGTTGGTGCAAATCACGTATTTTCAAATTAGGGGCTTGTAGATTGGGCTTATCGGAGGGATTTCCTCTAGGGGATTGCTACAGATGTAGTTTAGATATACTAGAACACTTATGTTTACATTAGATTATTATATAAGCATCATTATGTAACCCTAGATGAGACTAAGCTTCAAGTAAGCTTCAAAGATTGTAGCTTTGACATTGATCATTGTGAAAACCTAAGTGCTACTCTCGTGGACATAGTCTATTTTCGAACCATGTAAATCTTGTGCATTCTAGTTGTATTTTTTATTCTTCTTATTATTATTTGATTGCTTTATTAAGTATATTTCATCATCAAGTGATTGTATTAGTGGCCGTTGATTGTTTTGTGATTGATTGTATGCTTCCACTGCATGTGTTTAAGTTGAACAAACCTCAACACAACCAAATAGTGAAGGCAACTACAAGCTTTTGTTGCTAAAACTTTTGGGAAGTTCAAAGTTACTTTTAAGAATGTAAAATTTATGTTGTCGAAAATTGAATTTTTAGCAGATTATATGGGTTAAAGCCTTTATGTTGACCTTATAGGTTATATCCCGTTTTGATTATGATAAATGCTTTGGTATTTAATATCTGGTGAGTGTGTGTGTAGGATCAATTGGAAGTATCATATGGTGCACATGAAGTTGAGAGAAAATGAAGACCCAAAGTTTTTGTTGTAATTTATATTTCATTTTATTAAGGCTCTATAATATTGAAATATTAATGGTCTGTAATAATTAATGCATTGCATGCATGATAGGACAGATAAGCTCAAAGACCTTAGACTGACCATAGGTCCTAAATTATTGCATAAAGAAACCCTTTATAACTTAGAAGTATCAATTATGTGAATAGGGGTGTCTTTAAAAGAGAGTTAGGAATTAATGCACAAAGTTACAGTATTCGGTCGATCGAACCCTAACATATACAGAGTACCTTCGATCGACCGAACCTCCCCAGGGTCAAAGGTTTGACCATCTGGTCGACCAATCTTAAAATGAACATCAACGCCGTAGTCGACCAAACTGGCACATGGGGATATCCCAACACCCCGGTCGATCGAACTCCTAGTTATAAAAGGACCTAGTCGACCGAACGTATGAATCTGGTCAGCCGAACTTAACCTGGTCGACCAAACCTTGGAGGTTCGAAAATCTCCCCAAGTCTAGTCGACCAACACCTCAATTCAAAAGCACCCTAGTCGATCGAACTAAGTAATATGGTCGACCAAACCTTAAAAATAGTCCATCGAACCTCTCAGGTTCCTCGAATTTTACCGAGGTTAAAATGTGGTTAATTTTAATTAACCCTATTTAAACTTTCTCAAAAATGCCAAATAGGTCTCAAATGATTATAATTTTTAGGGTGTCTATATATACAACCTCATTTGGTTTGATTAGCAACAAATTAGCAAACATCATTAGAAAATTCTCTCTAAAAGTCCAAAATCCTATTTTTCACATTCAAGCTCTCCTCTTCCATTCTTACTCATTCTTATTGCAAAAATTATTTAGTAAGAGTGTTCTTGAGATTATCTTATAAAGAATACATTCTCATTTGATCTATTTGATTGAGATTTATTTAATTTGAGAGTAAGCTTTGAGTTTTTCTTGGAGACTTTGTTAATAAGTATTTCTTGGAAAAACTCCTTATTGCTTGTGAGTTTTGCATTATCATTGCAATACTCAAGAGCTTGTATTGTACTTTTTTTTTTTGTGAAATAAATTTTTACAAACCGATTTCAAATATCTCTTGTGGGTGATTTTAAGAAAAATATTTTGAGACATTTGCTTGTGTACTGAAGATCTTTGTTGCTGCATCTTGTGATTGATATTATTATCTTGACACAGAGATTCTAACACATGCACTCTCACATTCTGATTGATATACTAGCATTATTTTGAGAGTTGACATTGAGACTACAATGAACTTATTATATCCTATCATACTATAGTGTGTTGATTATACTGGTACAAATCTACTTGTTTAAGAAGCATACACTTTGTACACAAATTGTATTGTGAATTTGTTGTATTCCAGACATGACCTGAAGGGGTGATAATCTATCCCGAAATGATTCTATAGGTTAAGGTCAGTCCCGTTAATTGACCTGGTTGTATTAGGTGCTGCTCCACCCATTAAGTGAGCCGTAGTGAAATCCTTGTGCTTGTGAGCCAAGGCGGGGATATAGGCATTTTGCCGAACCTCGATAACATATCTGGTGTTATCTCTCTTTTCCTACTTTACCTTGCATGCGTAATTAGCTTACTTGTGTAATTTAATTTCAGAATATATATTGATTTATTTTCTATCAACACTAAATTGACCATAGGGTTGTGAAATACTGTTGTTGGTTAATTGACCTAGGAGAGAAATTTTAAAAATACCAATTCATCCCCTTCCTTTTGTGATTACAGTAAAGCTAACACTTTAAATTACATTTTCTAACTATAGAATTAAACTTTAGCATTTTTTAATTAACATGTTGTTACTAATCACATACACAAATTTCAAAATATATACGCACACACGTGTGTATAACTTATTAATTATAACTCATGAAATTATTGTTGAAACTTCCTTACTAATGGTGAATGCGAACAAGCCACAAGTGCAAAAAATATCATACTAAATAAGCACAAACAACAAATTAAAACAAATTATACAAGGGAACTCTCCCCCTCCATATGTCCATGTGCTTGTTTAATTCATTAATTTTAAATATATTTGAAATGAATTTCTCTCTTTATATATATGTATGATATTATTGAATGTAGAACCAATTTGTGACATGTTTAACATCTAAAATATAGGCACACAAACACGTGGAGGGGAAGGTTCCCTATATAACTTTTCATAAATCGCATTTTCAAAAACTCAAGAAGGATAAGTGCATGTCAATGCAAAATTAAAAATAATAAAGTGATCTATTAATTTAATAATAAAAAGTGTACAAAAAATAAACAATTTTCTATCTTTATTTCTTTCTCTTTTTTAGTTTTTTATTTTTTTATTTTTTACATTGTCCCCTTTGGTTGCTTGACCTAAAGCATTAATTGGAAATACTGCAAACCAAAACCAGTGGCATCATTGTCTTGCATGCGGAATAGGAAATAGCTAAGCGCAGAAAAAGGGGTCTCCTCCTGTAAGTACTCTGCCATTTTTTTTTTTTTCCCAATAATGCACGAATTAAAGATTAAATTTGCTTCTCCAATAGTGAGAAACTCCCCTGAAGAACAATATTGGGCGATTACAACAATATACTCGCGACTTAACTATAAGTTATACTTGATAAACATCAAACAACACTCATGATTGGTCTGTAGGTAGTGGAATACATTCATGCATCGTCACTGCTATATATATAATATTACGTATAATTACATTTTAATAGGGTGGCGGTGGGCGATGGTGAGGAGGAGGAGGCCCAAACGGCGGAGGAGGGCCAGGGGGTCCAGGGGGTCCTGGCGGTGGAGGATGATCAAAGAAATCTTGACGTGGGGGTGGTGGCCCTGGAGGAGGTGGATGGTGAGAAGCCAGAGGCGGTGGCGGACCTGGCGGACCTGGCGGTCCTGGTGGTGGCGCAAAAGGATCCGGTGGTGGTGGTGGGTGCCGGTGATGTGTCATTTTTCTTCAGCTTCTAAGCAAAAATGGCAGAGCTTACTAGTCCGACGACCATTGTTGAGAGCTGGACATCCAGTTTATATAGAGACGAAAGAAGTGTGTGGATGCAGCTTACTGACTGGTAGTTGCAAAAGATTGGTAGCTAGACACATCTTTCAATACACAGCACCAACACATCCATCACTAAATTATTTAAAGTTTATCTAGTAGCTTCACCTTAACTTCTTTTTTTTTTTTTTACCCCACATTAAAATAATTTACTGTCAACATTTTCTAATTATATACTACATAAATTTTTATTCTATAAATTAAAAATGGCTTATTAACTAGTAGTATACATTATAAAATACAATATATATAAGATATCTTTTCTGAAGAATAAAACATAAATTATCTATATGATTTTTTAAAATATATATACAGTTTCTATTATATTTTTTTTAAGAAAAATTGAGTGTAGCATGAATGCTTATATACATGATTAACTCCACAATGACTTAATATAAATCTTAAGTCGTGTTGGTATTCAATTATATATATCAAATGTCTCGTGAGGGCTCCTCTGATGCTAACACATGATATCGAATTCAATTATTCGAATTGAACTCGAGTATTCATGTATGTATTCTTACAAATGTTGATCCTACAAAAGAAGACTGGTGGAACCTATGAATGCTAGTCTTGTAGATGATAACACTCCCATTCTAGAATTTCTCCTAATTAAGTATTGGGTTTCTCGCAGTGCAAATTATGTTTTCTTCTGGGACTATGGTTTTCCAGGATATAATTTTGTTACAAGATGAAATTGATATATGGGCATGCATTGAAAAATTATCTACAACTTTTTGATTGAGATTGATATGAGGTGTATGGTAGTAATTAAATATCATGCAATTTTTGGTATAAAAGCTTAGTTATATCAATCGATGAAATACTTTTTAAAGGATTTAATATTTCAAAAAGTTCATTCAAGAACCATTTTTAGTTATCAAGATACTCCAAGGTAATATTTGATAGCATAGATTATAGGCTTTGATTTGAATTTGTATAAATTTGAAAGAAATTAAATACAATTTTATATTATGTTTTGTTTAAATCCACACAAATCTAAATTTAATCTTCAAAATCTATGCTCCCAAATGTAAAAAGAAAGTCAATTGAATTAATATTGCCTTTTGAAACAACATAATCAGAATCCTTCTATAGGATTTGTTTAATAGATGCAATTACTTTTAGTTTTTGATTTCAATTTATCCATTAATTACATACTAAAGTTTTGTCTGAAATTTTTCTTCATCTCAAATGTTGCATTCAAATTATGGTTGATATCAAACAAAAATGTAGTAGTTTGATTCCTTAGTTAAGGAATATCCAATTAGTTAAAGTTCAAAATTTTGGATTCATAGGTATTAGGTTCTTTTGAAAAATAAATTATTTTAGAATCACTAATGGATTGTTATCATCAAAACATGACAATAAAGATCACGTAGCCACCAAGGCTAACAATCTCCCCTTTTTGATGATGGCAAACCATTGATGTTCTTTATAGGGTATAATTTAAAGCTCCCCCTCAATTTATGCATATTATTAAATAACACTAACATTTGCTCCCCCTTACTATATGCATAAGTCATAATAAGAACATTTCATATCCGTTGGAGCTATATCACAATTATGCATTAATACAAAGTTCATGTAGGATAAAACAATAAGTAAACTGAACTTTCATAACACCACATGCATTTCTCCCTCACATACATTTCTCTTCCACATATAAAACACCACAAATTAATATAGCACCACAAAACTTCTCCCCCTTTGATCATCATAAAAAAGAGAGGTACTATCCATTTAACTTAAAAAGACCTAAACGATTTTAAAACTAGTTACCATGTTGGTGAGGTAAGCATGCGCAAAATTTATATACCAATTGTCGGTGCTAAACCATAGCATCTAAAATGCCTATATTGGCTTCCTTACTTACTCATGAATGATGATTTCTTATAATGCAAAGCTCTATTTTATTTTTCTAACGATGAGAGCTTATAAAAGGAGTAAGGATAGATACCACTTGTCAGTGGATTAACCATTCCATGTTAATATTAGGTATATAGTTCCTATGTCGAGATAACCCCTTCTTGAATTACTTCGGTATTGCTTTCTACATTTGAGTATAGCCCAAGGGCTATTTTCTAATTAAGTGTATAATTCCAAAGTAATCAAATGTGGACATTTTCCATAAACAGTTCATGCTTGTGATTTAAGCATGGTAAGTATGTCCTTACAACTTGGCAAAGAGTACTTAGGAGTAAACTGGACTTTATTTAACAATGATCCAAGAGATATGAGATAAATTCTCCCAAAAAGCCACTAATGGGAAAGTACTAAACATATGCTCACAATGATACCATATGTTGGTATGATTATCTCCATTAAAACTCAACTTCATGTATGTGATAGGTTATGCTATGCTTAGATATTCTTACTATGTATTCAAACTTAAGCATATATCATCAAAACATATTATATGACTAATGAATATATCTCTTTTCTATAAGAGATGGACTTATCTATCATAGCATGCTTTTGAAACTTTATTCTACACTGAAGATATTCAAATCAGAATTGCAAGATTTTTCCATTTGTCACTCAAAACTTTTATTCCTAATGAATAGGTTTTGCATGCTATTTCATCCCATAAACACTAGCCAATACTTTAAAGAGAAATAAACCAATTATCAAGATACGTACACAATTTAAATGATCATATTGGTTTAATCAATTGAACTCATCAATGCTTGGTCTTCAAAAGTTCAAAATCCGGGATTCTATACTTTGAGCGCTAACTTGGTCATCGCAATCCCTTTTTACCTAGGTGTGGTTAAATCTACCTAAATCCTATTAAGTAATCCTAGGTTCTAAGAAAGAAATATTCAAAAATTCATGTAATTCTTTTTGGTACCCATTCTTCCTTGGGTCCCAAGGGGTTTGTGTTCTTAACTACCCATTCTAACTTTCTTTCTTTGCCTCTAACTCCTTTATAAGGGCAAAAATATCGTATTTTCTTTTAATACATTTGCAATTTGATTTTTCAAATTTCCTACTACTTTTTAAAAGACTTCATGGTATTTTTGAGCTTTTTCAATAAGATCCTCATTTTCCTTTTTAAGGAAAATATTTTCCTCTTTCAAGGTGGAACAAAGACAAGGTTCCTTTCTTTTACATTTTGACAATCTATTTTCCAAATTTTCTATTTTTACTTGCTCTTTTTGATAATTTAAAATAAGCTCCTCATTCTTCTTTTCAAAAGAATCATTTTCTTCTTTCAATAAGGATTCCCTTTATTTAAACATAACAAGCTCTTTCTCAAAATTTGTGTTCCTCCTTTTTACTAAAACTAATTCATTAAACAATTTAACACAATTATTCACTACTTCATCATAAAAAGGAGTATAATCATCGTCATCGGAACTTACTTCCTCTTGTTTGTTAGCCATGAAGCACAAGTGTGCTTCTTCCTCCACTTCATCGTCGGTGGTAGGTCCATCGATTTTATTCCAAATAGTAGCATTCATGGCATTATAATATTCTTTTCGAAATTTCCCTATGTGTTTGATCAAGGGACGATCAGTTATAATATGCCCAACTTTCTTTCAATTGTAGCACATAATGCTATCATTTTTGCTTGTTTCCTCTTTTCTAGTTTGATTACTAAAATGTTCTCTTTTTACTCGGAATTTCCTAAAATCTCTTGTGAGTGATTCTATATCATCCTCATGATCCTCATCATCTTCTAGCATTTATTTGTATTTTGAACTAGATGATTTTAATGCTATACCTATATCCGTCCTAGGCTTCTCAGGATCCAAAGTTGTGTTTTTCTTAATTTCAAATGTCATAAGTGACCCAATTAATTCAACGAGTGTGACTTTGGTTAGATCTTTTGCTTCCACAATGGCAGTTGATTTAGCATGCCATGACTCAGGTAAAGATCGAAGAACTTTTTGAACATTATCCTCCATAGATCTACTGAGTGCTTTTAAACCACTTGTGATGCGTGTGAACCGAGTGAACATGGATTTGATAAGTACTCCCTCATCCATTTTAAAATTTTCATATTCATTAACTTGCATATATATAATACTCCCTCATCCATTTTAAACCTTTCATATTCATTAACTAGCATATATATATATATATATATATATATATATATATATTTTGGATTTCTTAACTTGGGATGTACCTTCATATGTGACTTCAATATATATATATATATATTGGATTTCTTAACTTGGGATGTACCTTCATAAGTGACTTCAAGCTTATCCCATATTTCTTTTTCGGCTTCACATTGACAAATACAAAAGTATTCATTGTCACTCAAAGTGCAGTACAGAAAATTCTTGGTTTTAAAATTAAGTTCTACTAACCATATTTCGGTGTCTAACATCTCCTCAAGTCGTTTTGGTTCACCTTTCTCATTTTTGAATTCATAATCTCCCTTTGTGATGACTAACCACATTTTAAGATCGTGTGCTTGGATGAAGATGGTCATTCAATTTTTCCAAACTGGGTAGTTGGAGCCATTGAGCATCGGTGATTTGGTCACGGATTGTCCTTGAGAAGAGGTGCTCGGAAAATATTCCATTTGATCTTTCTTCTCTAGATTTTACTCTGAAAAATAAGTGACTTGCTCTGATACCACTTGTCGGCTCGGGAGTAGAGTCTAAAGGGGGGGTAAATGGACTCTTTCACGTATTTTTAGGCTTTCTCTACAAAATAAAATTCTTGGCAAGGTACAAGCAATTATATCGCAATATATCAAATGTAAATCATGCACAAGACACAAATTAAAGAGTATAAGGTAGAGAAGCTTAACATCGAAGTTTTAACGTGGTTCTGCACCATGCCTACATCCACACCTTTAGACCAACTCAAGTATTCCACAATCCACTGTAAAACTCCTTCACTGGCAAAGAAGCCTTTACAATCAGGAACAAATACTTTTTGCTCACTTGGAGCCGCAAGGTTCACCAAGAAGCCTCTCAATTCGGTCCACCAAGAACCTTCAACAATGGTTCGCCAAGAATCTTCAATACGAGAATCAATCTCTTTACAACAAAAAGATGAATACAAAGAAATGGTACTTGATTGAGCTGATATCAAATACAATACACTCCTCACACTATTTTCTCAAGTAATAAATCAAACAAAATTAGAGAGTAAGAGATAAATTGAGCACTTGATATGAAGAACTAAAATGCAAAGTGCTTGGGTGTTGACCCTATGGGTCATACCCTGTTTTGATTATGATAAATACTACGGTATTTAATGATTGCCGAGTGTGTGTGCAGGTTTTCATTGACAATATCATATGATAGCACTCAGAGACCCAAATAAATATGAAGACCCTTATTGCTTTTAAGTGTTGCATTTTTTCATTCAATTGGGTCTGTAATAATCAATTATTCTAAGGTCTGTAATAATCTGCATATCATGCATATAGGATCTATAAGCTCAAGACCATAGATGGACCTTAGGGATCACCCTTCGGTCGACCAAAGGTCGACTAATGCCAAATTTTTAGGGTATATGCTCAAACATCTTAAATCGACCATAGGACCCACAATATTGCTTCAAAATGGCCCCCCATAATCTTAGTGTTGATTATCATGTGAATAGGGGTAACTTTATAAGAAGAAAAAGACCGAAATGCACAAAAAGGGCATGTTCGGTCAACTGAACTTCTGCATGCAGAACTCTTTGGTCGACCAAACCTCTACCCAGTCAACAGTTTCACCCTTTGGTCAACCGACCTTAAAATGAGCTGCAACGCTTTCGTCAACTGAACTGACACGTGGGGAGATTCCAATGCCTTGGTCAATGGAACCTTCAACTTAAAAATTTCCTGGTTGACTGAACACCAAAGTTCGGTCAATTGAACCCAAAACGATCGACTGAACCTCGAAAATTTGGAAATCGCATTGTGAATGGTCGACCATCTTCTTAGTTCAAAATTTTCCTAGTCGACCAAATTGAGCACCCCATTCGACAGAACCATAAAAATGGTCGATCGAACCTCTTAGGTTGCTAGGTTTTTACCAAGGTTAAAACAGGGTTATTTGGGTTAAACTTATTTATAACTTTTTTAATTATTACCCCTATGTCCCCAATGGTCATAATTTTGCCTATGCCTATATATACAAGCTCATTTGCAAAGATTATCACTAACTAGCAAAAAGGATTAAGCCAAAACTCTTTCAAAAATCCTAAACCCTATTTTTCTATACTAAGCCCATACACTCAAATACCTTCATTCCCTTGATATATCTAGCATTGTGAGTGTTTTATTCATAGAGTATTATTGCTAGAAACCCTCATTTGTTATTGTGCATTTGATTTTTATTTGAGGGTTATGTAAAGAATTTTTCCCCTTGATTTTATATAGTAAATCTTTGGTTGGGAAAAATTCTCATAACTTTGTGGGCCTTCACATTATCATTGCAAGACTCATTAGGGCTTGTATTTTGTGTGTGAGCAAAAGTATTTTTACAAAATCATATTTGAATATCTCTTTGTGCTTTGATATTAAGAAAAACCATTTTTGAGATATTCTAAATTTCCATTGGCTTGAATCTTTGAAACCCTAAACCTTGATGTTAATACACTCATGTGCTTGATTGAACATTGATATTAGATTGAGTGTTTTTGCACACGTATTACACTAAGCTTATAGTTCCTACCTGTTTGAGGTGCAAAGATTATATTGTGCATAGTGGTACGCATCCGCTTATGTAAGAAACATTTGTTTGTACGTAAACTTTTATATCTGTTGTATTCTAGGCGTGGGCCTAAAGAGGGAGACTAGCCCTATTTAATAGTCCCAGATTGGCTTAAACTCGATTAAAATAGTCAGCTGCACCATCTAGATAAGGTGTGTTTGTAGGTTGAGGTCAACCCTGTTAATTGACCTGGTTGTAACTGGTGCCACTCCACTCGTTAAGTGAGCATTAATGGAATCCTCTTATTTGTGAGCTTAAGGCGGTGGTGTAGGCAGTATTGGTCGAACCCCGATATCATATATGGTGTCAGTTTTATTTATATACAATTTATTTTTCAGACTTGTATGATATTTTACATTACTCTGATTATACTATTTATATATTGATTTGGTATATGCTTAGAAAGACCTTAGTTTGTGTAATACTAATATCTGGTTTAACCTAAGAGAAAAGTTAAAAATTTCAATTCACCCTCTTCTTGGGAATACACCAATTCTAACATTGGGATTGGTATTTGAGATGCTTTTCACTAAGAACTTGTAAAATCACCAAAACCATGTTTAATCATGTCTATGGAGTTGTACTTATAGGAAATGGGACGAACTAGTTGTTTTATGGCCGTTGGACATTTAAAATAAAAAGCTATATTAAAAACTAACCGTTTTTCGCCTGTTGGTTTTCTGTTTCCATCCCAAACCATTAACAGTTTTCTGAAACCATCAACTATTTTTTCCCTAAAGGTCTTTAACATGAGAGTTGTGGGATTTTTTTTCTTATCTTTCCTTACACACCAAGATCACCCTTTGAAAAGTAGAATAGTGATCCCAAGAGGGGGGTGAATTGGGTTATTTAAAAATTTTAAATTCTTTTACTTATTTAGTACTCATAGCAAAATTTAAGTAAATCAATCAATTATCAATCAAAACCAAAACAAACAACAATTTGCTAAAAAATTAAACAATCCAATCAACCACACAATACCAACAACCAAAATTACCAAGAAGTTGCAACTCTTTGAATTGGTTTCAACTTTTGTAATTAGCCCTGTAATTTGTATGCAAGCCTTGCTTTGGATTGATTTTTATTACATTTCTCTTAATTAAGATTTCCGCATATTAACCAACATACTCCCTTGTGGGTTTCCACAAACGGTTAATTGAAACGTACTTTCTATAGATTAAGAATCTTCTTTGAATTCGGTGTTTAAGCCCTGCAACTTACACTTGGCATACACAAGAATATATATAGTGCAGAAATTAAAAGAGTAGGGTTGAGAATAACACCAAGTTTTTATGAGGTTTGGCTTATCCCCAGCTTACGTCCTCGCCTTTGGTCAATTCCACCAAAGGATTGCACTATGTACGCTCCTTTCTGGGCGGAGTAGGCCTTTTACAACAATCCCTCTTTTTTAGGAAGAGAAACCTCTTCAAACAATCAATGCACGCTTGGTATAATGATCCAAATCAGCTTTGAACTATCAAAGTACAACGAGAAGGCTACAAGAATCTGAGTACAATGAAACTCTCAAAACAAAGCAGATTTGTACAAGTTGGAGCACAAAATATACTTCAATCAAATAATAAGATAGAAAGTATGAAACTCAAGTAAAGAGATCACCAAAGGTTTTTTTAGTGATTGAGAAAACTCAGTATTAGAACCATATGTTGATGATTCAGCAGCAATTTCAGAAGATATCTCCTAGATGGAGTGTGAGCAATAGAGAACTTTGAGATAAATTGAGAGTTTGAATACAAGAATGTTGTGTGATTACTTGGTGATTAATTTCTTGGGGTTAAGGGAGTATTTATAGACTTTTTAGGATTAGTTTCTTTTTTCCCCAAGTTACTTGCAGTGTCCACCAAGTTTTTATAACGTTCATATTTTAAAAACTAATTTTTAAAATTTTCCCGTTGAAGTTTAAAAATTAAAATCCCGTGGAGTCAGTCGATTGGACAGATGACTAGGTAGTTCATTTCACAGAGTCAGTCGGCTGAGGCCTTTCTGTTTGCCAAAAATAAAATTTTGTAAAATGTTAGTCGGCTGATTCTACCACGTTCAAAATGGTTAGTTGGCTGGCCAGACCAGGTTGTTAGTTGGCCAACTAATTCTAGTTCAAATTGTCAGTTGGCTAAGGAGATTTATTCATTCTTGGTGTTTGTCAGTCGGCTGGCCAATCTTAGTGTGTTTTGGTCAGTTGGCTGACCAGTCCATTCTTTTCCCCAAATATTTTTATTTTTTGATTTTTAAACTCTAGTTATTTGAAAGACTCAAATACAACTTTTAAAATCATTTTCAAGGATTTTTCAAGAACTGGTCTCTAAGTCTTTGTATCCTAAAGAGCTTCAAAAATATTTCAAAATATATTTAAAATATTAAGCACTTAAATAAAGACTTCTAGGACTTTGGACATTCTTGGTGTTTGATTCTTTATGCTTGTCTTTTGAGCCAACTAACAGTTTGAACTAGAATCGATGAGCTGACTGACAAGGCTTGCTGACTGACTATTTTGAACTTGGTTGAGTTAATCGACTGAGACTTTATAGAATTTAATTTTTGGCAAATAGAAAGGCCTCAGCCGCCTGTCCAGCCGACTAACTAAGTGAAATGAACTACCCTATCGCATTTCCAACCAATTAACTCCACAAGATTTTAAATTTTGAACTTCAATGGGAAAATAAAAAAAAAAAAAATTGTTTTTCAAATATGAATGTTATAAAAACTTGGTGGACACTCCAAGTAACTTGGGGAATAAGGAAACTAATCCTAAAAAGTCTATAAATACTCCCTTAACCCCAAGAAATTAATCACCAAGCAATCACACAGCATTCTTGTATTCAAACTCTCAATCTCTCTCAAAGTTTTCAATTGCTCACACTCCATCAGGGAGATATCTTCTAAATTGTTGCTGTTTGACAAGAATACGGTTCTAATACTAAGTTTTCTCAATCACTAAAGAACCCTTGGCGATCTCTTTACTTGACCTTCAATTATATTTCATATTGATATTTAAATTCTTGAAATACATTGTGCTGAATTTGTACTAATCTACTCTGTTTTGAGAGTGTTTTTGTACGCAACGTTTTCTTCACATTTTTTTTTGTAGTTCTTGGAAGAGTCAAGGTGTTTGGATCATTAACCAAGCATGGGGTATCGGTTGGAGAGGTGTAGCTCTAGCCTATTGAAGGAGTGACCAAGTGAGGGATATCGCTTGGAGAGGTGGGATCTAGCCTACTAAAGGAGTGTGTAACGGTTTTGTTCCACCCGAAAAGGAACTGGTTTAGTGAATCCTTTGGTGGTTTGCCAAAGGTGATGACGTATGTTGACCCTATGGGTCAAACTCTGTTTTGATTATGACAAATACTCTGCTATTTAATGTCTATCAAGTTTGTGTGTAGGTTCATATTAGCTTCATCATTTGATGGCATGCGAAGACTTGAAAACTGAAGATCCAGAAGATTTTTTTTTTTTTTTGTAATTCATGTTATGTTTATCTCGGGTCTGTAATATTTTAATATGGTATGTAATAATTGCATCTGCATGCATGATACGAATGAATGCTCAACATGAACGTAGATTGACCATAGGGACCGAATGACCTTAGGGCACCCTTGGTCGACCGACACCGGATTTTTCGGTCGCCTCATAGATCCTAAAGAGACCTTAGGTCCCTACACAAATGCACAGAATTGTCCCCATAATCACTTATAATATCAAGGGAATTAGTTGAAGTGAAAATGGACTAAATAGGCAAAATTTGTGAGAGGTCGGGCGACTGAACCCCAGGAGTTCAAAACTCCTTGGGCACCTGAACTGCTAGAAAGTCAGCAGTTTGACTTGGGTTTGGCCTACTAAACCAAGAATGAACGCATCACTCTCGGGCGACCGAACCCTCAGAAAGGCACTTCTCACCAACCTGAGCGACCGAAGTTTATAGTTCAAAATGACCTTGAGCGACCGAACTTGTGAGTTCGGTTAACCAAATGTTGGACCGGGCACCCAAACTGCGCACTGATGTTTCTAACTTTTGTTCAACCAACCAAATCCAAATTCGGGCACTTGAACCATATAAAATAATTTTTTCAGCTGAGTTTGTTCGGGCGACCGAACTTAAGTTTAGCCACTCGAATCCTCTCGAGTTGAATTAATTTTTACCGAGATAAATTGGGGTTAAATTCCTGTTAATTTCTTAAACTCATTTTAAAATGTTTTTATTAATTCCCATTGTGTCCCCAATAGTCATAATTTTGCCTATTCTTATAAATAAAACTTCATTTGAAAAATTAAGACAAGATTAGGGTTTTAGATTAGCCAAATTTCTCTGAAAATTTTAGTGCCCAAAAATCATTTATACTCTCATATCTCTTCAAATCCATTGTCAAAATCCACTCCTTATATTCATTAGCTATTTATTTTGAGTGAGATTGTTTTTACATACTTATTATACAAGCTCACACTCTCCCATATTCATATTTGATTGTGTATTGATTTTTTGGAGAGTTACTTAAGGTTTTCCCATAATATTTTATTCATAAATATTTGATCGAGAAAACCTATTATTTGGCTTAAGATCTTGCATCCTCACTGCAAGAATCATAAGCTTGATTTTTGCTTTGACGAAAATACCTTTAGCAAACTTAAAACCATATTATCTACTGTGCTTTACATTTGAGAAATATTTTGTGATATTTGTTTGAGGGTTGTAGAGACTGTTTGATTGTGCACACAAGAAGCATATTAGTTTGATATCAAAAGTCTCACTCTCAAATACACACATTGATAAACATCCTGTTGAGAGTCAACACATTAGTTAACAAAATATCACTTGAGCTTAATATCCTATCATATGCAAGTGCATTGTTTGATTGATTACATTGGTACATAATCTTCTTAGTTGAGAAGCATATTTGTTGTACACAAATTTGATTGAGAAATATGTTGTATTCCAAGTGTGGCCTAAGGGGGCGGTAATCCAACCTGGTAAGGATTATATGTAAAGGTTGAGATCAGCCCTTTGTTAATTGACCTGATTGTAAAGGTGGTCAGACCTACGCTAATTGACCTAGTTGTTTAGGTGCTGCTCCACCCGTCAAGTGAGCATTAGTGGAATCCTCGGGCTTGCGAGCTAGAGGCGGGGACGTAGGCACAGTTGGCCGAACCTCGATAACATATATGGTGTTGATTTTATTTTATGCAATTTACTTTTTGCACCTGTATGTTTATGTTTATCATTTAAATATTTGATTGGGATTGTGAATACATAGAAAGACCCTACGTTTGTGAAATACCGCTTGCTAGATTAGTTGAACATAGGGGATTAATTTTTAAATACCCAATTCGCCCCCCTCTTGGGAATACACCAAGGCTAACAATTGGTATCAGAGCCTCGTTGCACTAGGCTTAATAGCTTTTGTTAAAGATTGCAAATAGCTCACGTTGGTGTATCCCTATTTGGAGAGGTGTGGTTAGTCACCAGTCCTCCAGTGTTTTGTGGTGTAAATTACACCCATTGGAAAATTAGAATGAGCGTATTTATAAAATCTATGAACTGGAGGGTCTGGCTTGTTACTGCTAAAGGAAGATGTGCACAAATAAATGAAAATGATTTTAATGTAATTAATTCTAATGCTATGGATTTACTATATTATGCTTTAGAGTCTAATATTTTTTCTTGAGATTATGGCATGTGAAAGTGCATAAGAAATCTAGGAAGAACTTGAAAAGAAATATGATGAGTCCTAAGAAAAGGTGACCACATTCCCAAAAGTGTCAAGATCAAATGATTCGGATGTGGTAAATCATAAAGAAATTGCATTAACAGTAAAGGAGGTATATGATTCTCACTCTAGCATAATTGATGATTTTGGTGTCAAATGTTGTGTTATATCATATACTGAATCATCTATTGAGTTTTGTGATAAATCTGTTGATAATGCATGTGATGATTCTCATGAAGAATTTTGTGATATAAATTGTGATGAATCATCTACTAAATGTTATGATGTACTGGCTGATTATGATGCATGCATTGATTCTAGTAACAACTCTAGTAGTAAATTTGGTGATGAATCTTGTGCTAAATTGATTGATGGGAGCATGCCTTTGAATGAAAAACTAGAAAATATTTTATGTAAAATGCATAAGCTTCTAGATAGGTTCTCTAAGCAGAAAAAATTGTTGAAAAATGACACAAACAAGATAGCAAAACAATTAAAAGTATTAAAAGGATATCATGCTATCCTAGAGAAGAATAAAATTAAAAGGATATTGAAAATTGTCTGCTTAGATGAAGAAATAGATGATTATTCCAAAGTTGCTCTCAAAATTAAAAATGAAAAGAATAATCATAATAAACCCTTAGGAGGTAAAAAAAATAATTCTTCAAAAAAAGTTCATCCTTCACATCCCATAAGCTTTTTAATGCCTTATCCAACGGAAATAGAATGAGTAAGCATGACTCTTCACATATCATTGGAATGATATGGCACACTAAATTTACCTTCCTATGTAGAAGTGCTAGGGGCAAAGACAAGAAGACGATGTGGGAAATCAGAAAGACAAACCCCTTAGGACTTAAGGAAAAATGGATTTCAACTGATATTACAAAATCATTTAATTCTTCCTTAGACCTCAGGATTAGGTTTAGGGGGTAGTGATGACTATAGGCTTAGGAAGTGGTGCGTACTTAAAATTCTTTGAAAATTTAGCCAATATGAAAAGTCATGAAAAATATCCAATCTAATCACTTGATGAAGAAATATCATGATGATTGGATAAAATATAATAACATTGGTTGCAGCATAATTGAATGAAATCCACTACCAAATGGACAAAGCATTATTTGCTTGGTAAATAATTCAAATTGCTTAACTCATGCTTAAATATGAATATCTAAAGTTAAGCGTACTCTATCCATTGCATAAGTTTGAGTTTTAGGAAATAAATTCTTCTATTTAAACATCTTGTCCTAAACTCTTCTTGAAAGCCTTGAATGTCTAATAAAATGTTTACTCATCACTCTAAGCATGAAGCACTATTGATCATAAATGACATATATATATTGAGTGCTTCTCATAGCTATAACCAAATTAGAGGCATCCACTAAGGGAATCAAACTCATAAATCAAAATATTCCCCTTGAGCTTAAAATATAAAAATCATCTAATCTTGGTTCACTAGCTCCTCCATTGGAATTCTTTGCCCTTTCATGTTCATTTTCGGCAACGACTCTTCCTATCACTTGATGTGTATCATTGCTCTTGATTGTGATCATTCTTCAAATATCTATATACTTCTAAATGCTCTTTATCTAAACAACTAGGACTTTCCTTCCAGCCTGCTTATACTATACAATGTCCCGCTTCACCTAAATACTCTTCTAAGGTTAATGATAATCTTGTTATCCAAGAGTATTTATCCTCTACAGCTCAAACAAAGCTCTCAAGTTTTAAAATTAAATCATTTAGAGCTTCATATCTTTAGTGAAGTTAAATGGCTAATAGAACTGCTATAGATTTCAACATATATGAAATTGCAAATGTTTGAGAAATATATGCACGAACATTAAAAATGAAAAGCCATTTGAACTTGGGCCTCTCTCACATATTGAAAATCATAAGAAAAGAGGTAGACATTGTCTTATCACCTTAATGAATATTCATTGTGACTTTTTGGTCCGATAAGCGTAAAGCATTTATGCCAAGTCCAAAATCCATTGAAAATCTTAGGAACCTTGGCTAAAATATTTGGAGCTGATAAAAGGATAAAATAAGTAAGTGCATAACTCAGGGGGAGCATTTCCTTTCAAAATTTCATGACTCTTTTGAATGCTCTCATTATTATATTTCCATATGCCTTTATGGAAAACAACACAACAATAAACTCATAACTATCCACTGTTGTTTATTGTTCATATTATATCTTGATGGATAGTGATTTTTGATTATCTAGTATTGTGAACTATTATTGAATATACTGATTGATAATACTAGATTGCATGGAATGCCATCTGCAAGGCTATTGCAAAAACTTATTTACTTGCATGCTTGTATGGAACGCCAACTGGATGGTTGATGCAGTATATTGTGTATTGCATGCTGGTAGTAGAAATAGGTTCTCGCATGCTCAACTGAATTATTTTGAATTGATTGCTTGAATCTATTAGGTCTTGGTGCATAAAAATTTGGGAAATGTTCAATTTACAATCGGCATGCTGCCAAAATTTCGGTAGAATTTTACCAAACCAAATCCATGCACAAAGATGATTATGATAATAAAAATGTTAAAATCTTTTTGAAAGGATGAGTGAAAACTCAATGAAAATTAAATTTCATCCTCACATAATCATCACGTATTTACGGAGTGTAGCTCCTTCCCTACATAAAGAACTCATATGCATCATGCTTTGATTTTTGAATATTAAGGCTCGTCTAAGAACCCTGGACATCATATCCCACTTTTAAAGCTCTATGTTTTGATATGGGTTGTTCTCGGTTATGTGTTTATTTCATGTCTTAATATATGTTTTCTTATGCATGTGTGATCTATAGGGATGATTATACTGGTCGAATAGTAAAATGAATAAATCTTAATCTAGTATATTCATTTTAAAAGACTTTTAAAAAATTGATTGCTTATACTTCTTGGAATTCTTAATGAAATTAATCCTTATTAAGTCTAAGCAGTTTATTTCATCTAAGCTTGGATTCAATTTGAAAGGGGGAGCATCTTAAACTAAATTCTTATTGTGTTATGCTCACCAATATCTTTTAGCTTAGATCCATTTTGAATCAAGTGTGACATGTGCTTGAATGAAAAGTCATTATTGAAAATCATAATTTGAAATATGTTGATTTGCCACAATCATTTGATTTTGCCATATGATCTTTGCTTTAAATTGTCTGACATCTTTAGGATCATTATGGCTGTGTTTTTTTAGTTATATTTTAGCATGTGGCTCATTGACAAACTAGAAAAATTCTGCTTGCATGTGCTTTAAAATTAAAGTTGTTTTTGCAAGCACCCCCAGCACTATTTTGCAAACATTATAAGGGGGATATATATTATTATTATTATATACTATATATTTTTAAATTGCATAAACTGGTTCGGTAACTTTATATGAAAATGCATGCGAACTAGTTAGACTGTGTTTGTGTTCAAACCAACTATTTGCTATCATATACCATGTGTTTTAAACTCATATCTTCCACGGATCATATGATATGTTTCAATTGCAATGGTGTGCATATTTATGGTCTAATTTTGTTCTCATGACATTTAAACCATTTTAATACCTTGTTTTGATTATGTCAAATACTCCAGTATTTAATGTCTATCAAGTTTGTGTGCAAGTTCATATTAGCTTGATCATTTGATGGCACGTGAAGACTTGAAGATTGAAGACCCAAAAGATTTATTTTGTATTGTAATTCATGTTATGTTTGTCTTGGGTCTGTAATATTTTAATATGGTCTGTAATAACTGCATCTGTATCCATGATACGGATGAATGCTCAACATGACCATAGACTGACAATAGGGACCGAATGACCTTAGGGCACCCTTGGTCAACCAACACCTAATTTTTTTGGTGTCCTCATAGACCCTGAAATACCTTAGTCCCTACAAAAATGCACAGAATAGTCCCCATAATAACTTATAATATCAAGGGAATTAGTTGAAGTGAAAATGGACTAAATAGGCAAAATTTGTGAGAGGTCGGGCGACCGAACCCCGGGAGTTCAAAACTCCTTGGGCGCCCGAACTACTAGAAAGTCAGTAGTTCGACTTGGGTTCGAGCTACCAAACCAAGAATGAATGCATCACCCTAGGGCAAGCGAATCCTTAGAAAGGAACTTCTCACCAACCCAGGCGACCAAAGTTTATAGTTCAAAATGACCTTGAGCGACCGAACTTGTGAGTTTGGTTAACCGAATGTTGGACCTGGCACCCAAACCGTGCACTAATGTTTCTGAATTTTGTTCAGCCAATCGAATCTAAACTCGGGCACCTGAACCATATAAAATAATTTTTTCAGTTGAGTTTGTTCGAGCGATCGAACTTAAGTTCAGCCACTTGAATCCTCTTGGGTTGAATTAATTTTTACCAAGGTAAATTGGGGTTAAAACCGAGTTAATTTCCTAAACTCCTTTTAAAATATTTTTTTATAATTCCCATTGTGTCCCCAACGGTCATAATTTTTCCTATGCCTATAAATACAACTTCATTTGTAAAATTAAGGCAAGAATAGGGTTTTACATTAGCCAAAATTCTCTGAAAATTTTATTGGCCAAAAATCATTTATACTCTCATATCTCTTCAAATCCATTGCCAATATCCATTCTTTCTATTCATTAGCTATTTATTTTGAGTGAGATTGTTTTTACGTACTTATTATACAAGCTCACACTCTTCCATATTCATATTTAATTGTGGATTGATTTTTTGGAGAGTTGCATAAGGTTTTTCCCATAATATTTCATTCATAAATATTTGATTGGGAAAACCTATTACTTGGCTTAAGATCTTGAATCCTCATTGCAAGATTCATAAGCTTGATTTGTGCTTTGACAAAAATACCTTTAGCAAGCTTAAAACCCTAATCTACTATGCTTTACATTTGAGAAATATTTTGTGATATTTGCTTAACGATTGTAAAGACTGTTTGATTGTGCACACAAGAAGCATATTAGTTTGATATCAAAAGTCTCACTCTCACATAAACACATTGATATACATCCTGTTGAGAGTTAACACATTAGTTAACAAAATCTCACTTGAGCTTAATATTTTATCATATGTGAGTGCATTGTTTGATTGATTACATTGGTACATAATCTACTTTATTGAGAAGCATATTTGTTGTATGCAAATTTGATTGAGATCTGTTGTATTCTAGGCGTGGCTTGAGGGGGTGGTAATCTAGCTCGGTAATGATTGTATGTAAAGTTTGAGGGTAGCCCTATGTTAATTGATCTGATTGTAAAGGTTGAGGTCAACCCTGTGCTTATTGACCTAGTTGTTTAGGTGCCACTCCATGCATTAAGTGAGCATTAATGGAATTCTCGGGCTTGCGAGCTAGAGGTGGAGACGTAGGCACAGTTGGCCAAACCCCGATAGCATATCTGGTGTTGATTTTATTTTCCACAATTTACTTTCTGCACCTATATGTTTATGTTTATCATTTAAATATTTGATTGAGATTGTGAATACATAAAAACACCCTACGTTTGTGAAATATTGCTTGCTAGATTAGTTGAACCTAGGGGATTAATTTTTAAATACCCAATTCACCCCCCTCTTGGGAATGCACCAAGGCTAACAATGTAGGTTGGAGATAAGCTGAACCTCGTAAAAACCTAGTGTCACTCTCTTTCCTTTACTCTCTTTATTTTCAACATATATAAACTGCGTGGATGATTTAAATTTCTTAATCATAAATACAACGAAGTTTGGAAATTAAATAAAGTGAAGTTTAAATTGTTTTTGGGCTTGTGGAAACTAAAAGGGAGTACGTTGGTTGATCCATACTTTGCGGAAATTGTAAGAAAGTACGTTGATTGGTTAAACACCCAATGACTCTTTAACTAAAAGTTTATTTAAAGTCTAAGCTTTTGGAAAGAGTGTTGGATTTTATATTGCATTTCATTTTGAGAAAGGAAATCCATTAATACAAGGTTTTATATCAAAAAACTTACATTATCAATCTTTACTTTAAGAGCTTGAATCAAATTCATACACACAGGGCTGCAAAAGCTGAAACTTGCATATAAGCTGAATCTTATATTGTGGTTGATTGGTTTGGTTGATTGATTGATTACTTGATTGATTAAATAATTGTGTGGTTGTGAATTGTATAAAGACTTAAGCATTTGTCGTGTATTGGATAAATCAACAAGAAGTCAAGAATTCATTAAAAGAAGTAAAAGAGGTTAAGGATTCTTAAAAGGAATTAAAAGAAAATTTTTAAACCCAATTCACTCCCCCTCTTGGGACTACACCTTGGTTTTCAGGTTTTTCAAGAACTAGTCTCTAAGTCTTTGTATCCTAAAGAGCTTCATATTTCTAAATCATATTTGAATTGAAGTACTTACAAATGACTTTGCTAAATATGACTTTTAAGTAATAAGTCTTCAAGTCTCTTGAGGTTCAGCTTGACTTCGAGTCCCACTAACCCTTTAAGCTTTCTATTTTTCTTTTATTGATTCAATACTCTGAGAAGCTTTCACTTGATTGGCTTTGATTTCCAACTTGCTTCCATGACAAACTAGAGTGTAGTTTTACTTAATTTTGAAATAAAGTCACTCAACAACACATGTTAAAATACCCTTCAATTGTTATCATCAAAATAAGATTGAAAAGCATAGTTAGGCCAATAGTCTCCCCCTTTTTGATGATGATAAACGAGGAGCAAAGATGAGGGTTCCTTTAAAAAAAAATAACTCCCCCTTACTATAAGCATCCTTTCAATATTTTAAGCATGTGACATCAAATACATATAGCATATGGAAATGTTCAATATGCTCAAAGTCAAAGATATTCAATATGCAAATAGTGGACTCAATCATAGCTCATCATAAGGCTTAACCATCGTTCAACATGTTCAATCAATATTGCAGATACATATTCATCATAAATATTCCATATATTCAATATAACATCTTTGTTTTTCACAATCTCTCCCCCTTTGGACATCATTCAAAACAAGGGGAAAGAATCAGGTTATAAGAAATAATCAAAGCAGAGCAACCAAGTTAAGTGTTTTTGTCATACAAAGTGCCAAAATACAATAAAAAATTTACAAGTTTCATATTTTTACGAAACAACATCAGCTTTCATTATCAGGATGATGTTCTTCTTCTGCTGCATTCCTTTCTTCTTCCCCTGCATTTTCTTCTTCATGTTTTACTTATAATCATCATCACTCCCATCTTTGGAGTCCTCATCTTCACTCCCATCATCACTGGCAGAAGCTGAACTGATATCCATAGGATCAGTGGTACGAGAGGAACTGACTAAGTGTTTCTCAATGCGACTCTAACGTTCATCAAGTGAGGAGTAATTAGCTTGAAGGGAAGAAAAGTTGGTTTGAAAGGATTGGAGCCTTGTTTGCATGGTTTGGCTGAAGATGGTGAATTACTAATAAAATGGATTAAACCATGTAGGAGTAATGGTAATAGGGGGTTGACATACTTGACCTCCACTTCCCTTTAGAATCCATCCATCCTCATACTTTTCATAACCCATTAATTTGAGAGTTGTGGAATTGAAAATGTCATAATGGGTGCTTTTCACAAAGAAATCAAAAGAGGAGGATACTTGAAGTTTTGCAAAAGGCATGTTTAGGATTTCTCCTTAGGGAAGGGTGAATCACTGTTCTTCCACACAAGATATCATCCATTTAAGCATAAGACTCAGTAAGTCTAGTTTCTTGCCCTTAAGCAAGCACCAGAGGACAAAGCAGTCTGCATAGGAGATATACTCGTGTGATCCAGCTTGAGGAAGTAGATTACATGAGACGATTTTTTTGTAAAATTTGAGCTTGAAAATTCAAATGTTTGTATAGCGGAGGATTGTCAAAAGAAACAAGCTCAGAGTCCAATATATGGGGAAGGAATTCTTCTGAAGTGAAGCCCTATTCTAAAATCCAAGAAATGCCAAAAGGAGGACATTAAAACTCTCCTTTGGTGATTTTAAAAATTTTTGCAAGGGATTCAAAAGTGAGAGAGATGGATTTTCCCATCACCTTGGTTGAAAGCCTATTTTCTTCCTTAACAAGATTTGCATAGAAAATTTTAACAAGGTTTGGGAAGTGTCCCTTGGCTTAATAGAGAATGAAAATTTTCCATCCTAGGGCCTCGAATAAGGAAATTATATGTGGGAAATCACATGTGAAAAATGAAGCATCAAGGATTTTACCTAGGATTGGATCCGTCGTGCTTAGATGATTTTGATAAAAGCTCTTGGCGTGAGGGGCTACAAGCCATTGCTCAATCAAAGAATCTTTAGTGGATTGAGATGAGGTAAAGGGTTTCTTACTTCCTACGTGCATAAGTCTTGGCATTTTGGAAATTTTCTATGGAAAACCGAAGGTGGATTTGCTAAGGCAGTGTTAGATTTTGGAAATGGAAGATAAGATTTTGATGATTTTTGGAAGAGGAAGAATTGAGGAAAGGGAGAGAAAGAGAGCACAGGTGAGAAAAAACCCTAGGTTAGTTGGTTGACCACTTGAATGGCTTGAGTTTTTTATAAACGACTCTAGCATTTTTTCATCAGTTAGTTGGCTAACTTCAAGGTCACTTGGCTGACTGGTCTCCATTTCAGAAAAAAATAGCTTAGTCAGTCGGCTGGGCCTGTGGTCAGTTGGCTGACTATTGATCTTTCTTAAATTTTGATTTTTTTTTTTTGCTCAATTTCTCTATTGTGCTATAGACCAAGATCTCTCTAATGGTTATGAATCTATCTTCTAAGAGAGGTTTAGTGAAGATATCAGCCCATTGATCATTTGTATTGATAAATTCAAGAGTTATGTCTTCTTTTTGAACATAATCTCTTAGAAAATGATGTCTTATGTCAATGTGCTTGGTTCTTGAGTGTGAAATAGGATTTTTAGATATGTTTATCGCATTTGTGTTATCACACATAATTGGTATTATTTGATAATCTAGATTGAAATCTTTTAACTGTTGTTTCATATATAGTGTTTGCGCACAACTCCCGGCTGCTACACATTCAGCCTTAGCAGTTAACAAGGTCATAGAGTTTTGTTTCTTTGAAAACCAAGATACTAATGATCTTCCTAAGAAGTGACATATGCCACTTGTACTCTTTCTATCAATTTTGCATCAGTTATAATCTGCATCTGAATAGCTAATCATTTCAAAGCCAGTGTCTTTTGGATACCATAGTCCTAATTTAATTGTGCCTAATAACTATCTTAGAATTATTTTTACATCAACTTGGTGAGATTCCTTATGTGCTGATTGAAATCTACCACACATGCACACACTAAACATAATATTGGGTCTACTAGCTGTTAAATACAACAAGCTTCCTATCTTTTCTCGATAATATTTTGTGTCAACTAGTTTTCCCTTTTCATCCTTATCAAGGCTTGTGGAGGTGCTCATAGGAGTTCCTATAGGTTTACTTCCTTCCATATCAAAATTTTTCAACATATCTCTATTGTATTTGGTTTGATTTATGAATGTTCCATTTTTAGCTTGCTTGATTTGTAATCCTAGGAAGTAATGGCTCTCCCATCATACTCATTTCAAACTCTTTTTGCATGCATTTTGCAAATTCTTTACATAGATCTTAATTTGTAGCACCAAATATGACATCATCCACATATATTTGAACTATTAGCATGTCTTTGTTTTTAGTCTTAATGAATTGAGTACTATCTACTTTTCCTCTTGGAAAATCATCGTTAAGTAAGAATTTATTTAATCTTTCATACCAAACTCTAGGAGCTTGTTTTAAACCATACAAAGCTTTAGTTAATTTAAATACATGATCGGGATATTTTATATATTCAAAACCCGGTGGTTGTTTTACATATACTTCTTCATTTATATACCCATTTAAGAAAACACTTTTCACATCCATTTGATATAACTCGAATCCCTTATAGGTTGCATTGGCTATAAGAATTCTAATTGCTTCCATTCTTGCTACGGGGGCAAAGGTTTCATCATAATCAATACCTTCTTCTTGATTATATCCTTGAGCTACTAGGCTGGCTTTGTTTCTAACAATTATCCCACTTTCATCCTTCTTATTTCTAAAAACCCATTTAGTTCCTATGATTGAATGATCTTTAGGTTAGGGTACTAATTGCTATACTTGAATTCTTTAAAATTGATTTAGTTCTTATTGCATAGCTATAATCCATGAATCATCATTTAATGCTTCTTCTACATTTTTAGGCTTATCTTATGATAGAAATGCATAGTGATTGCAAATATTTTTTAAGGATAACCTAGTAGTTATACCTTTTGATGGTTCTCCGATTCTTTGTTCTTTTGAATGATTTCTAACGTATCTCCATTCTTTTGGTAATTTAGAATTTTCTATGGGTTTATCATTTGGGGTCTCTTCAATGATTTCTTCCTTTTCTTTTACTTCTTCTTTTGCTTCAACTATTTCTAAGTCTTCTGATTTTTGAGTGGGTTGTCCATCTGCAGCTTTTGGTGCTTTTTTGAAAGGGTTTTCTTTATTGAAGGTTACATGTATTGATTCAACAATGGTTAGTGTCCTTTTATTGTATATCCTAAAGGCTTTAATTTTTAATGAATATCCTAAAAATATTCCTTCATCAGCTTTTGCATCAAATTTTCCTAACTCATCTTTATCGTTCAATTCAAAACATTTACATCCGAACACATGAAAATATGAAATATTTGGCGTTCTACCTTTCCACAGTTCATATGGTGTTTTATTTAGCTTTGATCTTATAGATACTCTATTAATTACATAGCATGCGGTATTTACCGCTTCAGCCCAGAAATATTTAGGTAAATTATGTTCGTTTAACATAGTTCTAGCTATTTCTTGTAGTGTTCGGTTCTTTCTTTCTACAACTCCATTTTGTTGTGGAGTTGTAGGTGCTAAAAACTTATGGCTAATACCATGTTCATTACAAAACTTTTCGACATCCTTATTGTTAGAATTGGTGTATTCCCAAGAGGCGGGGTGATTTGGAATTTTAAAATTTATTCCTAGGTTTAGCTAATCTAACAGCAGTATACTCGCAACCTAGGGTCTTTCTATACAATTCCAAATGCGCAGATAAATAAAACGTGCAGAAATTAAATCATGGTAGCATTCACAATATAACATACACGTGCAGTAAATAAATTGTAGAAATATAAAGAACACACATGATATGTTATTGGGGTTCGGTCAACTGTGCCTACGTCCCTGCCTCTAACTCGTAAGCCCGAGGATTCCACTAAAGATCACTTAACGGGCGGAGCGGCACCAGTTACAACCAAGTTAATTCAACGGGCTGACCTCAACCAACACGCCATACCAGGATGGTGTACCTAGCTTTCCTAACTGGGTCAAAACTAGTTCGGGACCAATTCGGGACTATTTAACAGGGTTAGTCTCCCTCTTCAACCCCATGCCTGGAATACAACGAATATAAAAATTTTCATACAAGTAAAGTGCTTCTTACACTAAGCAAATTTGTACCAATATGCTCAACCAAATAATGCACTCATATATGATAGATATTAAGCTCTAGTGAGATTTTGTTAACTCAAGTGTTAACTCTCAATCAAATGTATATCAATGTGTGTATGTGAAAGTGAGGCCTTTGATGTCAAGCAGATATTCTTGTGATGATTAATCAAAAGCTCTTAATAACCCTAACACATATCTCAAATAATATTTCTCAAGTAATAAGCACAGTAGAAAATGGGGTTTTTATGCTTGCTCAAAAGATTTTCATCAAAGCACAAATCAAGCTTACGAACACTTGTAATGAGGATACAAGGTTCCCAACCACTCGAGGGTTTTTCCCAATCAAATATTTATGAATGAAATATAGTGGGAAAAACCTTAGGTATCTCTCCAAAAATAAATACATGTAACAATTTGAAACAAGGGAGAGAACAACCTATGTAAGAGATATAAGAAATACTACCTTTCAAGTTAAGTAGATAGATGAACACAAGAGGTATAATTTTAGCAATAGATTTGAAGGATTTTAGGGAGTATGAGGATTTTGGCCAAAAATATTTTCTAAGGATTTTTCTTAATCATGAACCCTAATCCATACTTAATTTTAGCGAATGAGGAGCTATATATAGAAATGAGAGAAAATATAGTCATTGGGGAGACGCTGGGTATTTTTGAAAAAGGTTGAGTGAGTTTAATAAAAATTAACCCAATTTAACTCTTGGTAAAAATTCAGCAACCCAAGAGGGTTGGTCGACCGAATTTAAGGTTCGATTGACCAAGTGTCCAAGTTCAGTCGACCGGATAAAATTTGAATTGAAAGTTCGATTAACTAGACTAGGGTTGCCAAAGGAGATTTGTCATTTTTGTGCAGTTCGGTCAACCGTGTAGATTTGAACTGAATGGTTTGGTTGACCTGGCGGTTAGCCAAACACATGTGGGAACTTGATCGACTAGGTGATTGGCTTAAGCTTTAGGTGCGGTCGACCGTACGGTTAAACGTTTGGCCTGGAGGGAGATTGGTCAACTAGCATAATCAAACTATTCTTCGTTTGGTTGACCGAGTCATGGTCAAACTATTGACCGCTTCCTAGTTTGGTTGACAGAATGCTTTTCAAGTATTTATGTTCAGTCGACCGAACATGCATTTTTTATGCATATCTATTCTAATCCCTTTAAATATTAACCCTATTCATATGATGTTTATTTTTAATGCAATAAGGAACTTTTTCATGCTAATTTGTGGGTCCTAAGTTCTGTCCTATCATGCATGAAATGCATTAATTATTACAAACCATATAAGATTATAGACCCAACATGAATAAAAGAAAATATAATAATACAACTAAAAATAAAGATCGGTCTTCATGCACTGCTACTTTGCAATTCCATGAAAAACGTTGGGGTATGCTTGTTTAAGTGCTTCTCGGCTTTCATTTCTCATCTGTCATTCGTGACTAGAAAAATAAATCTGTTCAAATACTCAAATCACACAAATGAAATATGTGGTTTGTCATAATTAAAATAGGAGACGGATCCAAAAAGTCAACAATCTCTCCATTTTTTATGATGACAAATACATGAGCAAAATATGGGTTCGCCTGACAAAGCTCCCCCTTACAATATGAACAAATAATGATATTCAATACAATTACCATACAAGCATGAAGACATAAAAATGATTCAAGTTGTTCGTTTAAGTATAACTATCATTTTCCATTTTAAATAACAAAAGGTCAGAGAGAAACTAATTTTGCTCTTGTAAAACATCTCCCCCTTTTGTCATCAACAAAAAAAGCACGTAAAAAATATAACAATTTTTGAAAAACTATTGCAATTAAGCACAACTGGTCATTAAAAATTAAAATAACATAACAAACATGATTAAACCATAAATATGCACAAATAATTTCAGTTCAAATGTTTCATAAGACCCATGAAATATTTTAGTTCAAAACACAGCATATGAAAGTAAATAGAAGGTTTGAGCATAAAAATAGTCTAACTAGTTCGCATGCATTTTCATGTGAAGTTATCAAACTAGTTAAGTAATTTGAAAACAAAAAAATATATATGTATGAAATAATAAGGCAAGATATAAATGAATTTTGATTTGAAAGAAATTCTTGCCAAATAATAAAAATATATGTAAATATATATATATATATATATATATATATAACTATATATCCCCCTTTGTGAGCATAGTATGATAGACATTTTAATTTTAGATGCTCCCCCTATCAATTTGAATACATGCTTAGACACTGTTAGCTACTTATAGTGATATTAATTATGAGAATTCATTAAGTTTTTAACACAGTATAAGTATTGGAATAAATCGGACTCAAAAAGTAAAACCAATAATAGTATGAGTCCATGGAGCTGGTGAGTTATAATCCTTTTCTCAATGATGGGGCTTAAACTCCTCAGTATAGTCTCAGGCATACAAAAGTTCTTTTATACTCAAGAATGAATTTCATTTAAGCACATCCATCATATGTTCATCCTTTTTAATATTACTTAGCATGCAAGAGATTTTAGGCATTAAGTTCTTACTAATTTATCCTAAGATTGGGACTTAAACTCCGATGTATATTTGCATGCACGCTTACTTAAATTAAGCTTGAGGATGATGTTAACTTAAGTGCATTCCTTATATACTCATCCTATCAAATGAATTCAGCGTGCAACTAATATTAATCGTTCAGTGCATATGCATGACATAATGCATTTAATTTTAAATGCACGGTAGTCAATCAAGATTATACTCAAAGGTATGCAATAGGGGTTCAAAGAGGATGACACAACTCAAAACACAATGAGTATGTGCAAAATGAAAAGCTCCCCCTAAATCATGCAAATTCCATAGTCAATGAACCATCATCAACATATGGGATGTTCAATTTAAAAGGGATGATGCTCTACCATTTGGGTCTGGAGTGAAAGTACATAACCTAAAGAATTTGACCAAATGGTGTCCATGAACTAAGTTCACCGTAGGACACAAACTAAATGTGTACATGTCTTCAAAATATATAGCGGTTTGGATTTCACATGTACTAACCTATGCAATTACTGTGCATCCTAGGAAAGGAAATGTGTTGCTTATACTAATCAAAAATTGATTTCACTAAGTATACCAGACAGTATAAGCGGTCCTTTTAATGCAACTATACTAACTATTTGTTAAGGCATTTTATCATATGTTCAGTATAGTCTTCCCTATAAGCCATAGATGCATAAGAGAATGTATATTAAGGCATACTTTAGAATTAATGACCCATGAACATTCCATATCAAATTATAAATCTTTAAGAGCGAGATAAAATGTTCAAGGATATCAGAAGAGTCTCAATGTTTTGATAAGCGAATTGATGCATATGAGTTCTTTGTTCCTTTTCTATAGGGATGGAGCTTAGCTCCTCTAAATGTCCGATGATTATGCTAAGATGAACTTTAATTATTTAATTGATTTTCACTCATCCTTTCAAAAATATTTTGAACTTAATTTTATTATAACCATCTTTGGACAAGGTTTTTTGTTGGGAAAATTCTTGTCGAAATTTCGGTAGCATGTCGTCTGTAAATTGGACATTTTCCCATAAAACCTACACCTGATAGATTCAATCAAGCAGTTTATAATTCAGTTAAAGGCACCCGAGAACCAATATCCACTATCAACATGTAATTCACATCAACTGCATCCGCCATACACGAGGCATTCTAGACTATGCATGCAATCAGGTAGCTCAATCAACAACACATATAAAATGGACCATCCATTAAGATCACATGAACAATAAATGACAATGGATAGTTAGAAATTCATATCAGTACTCATATGGACATTTAGGCATGAAATAAAAATATGAGAGCAATTTAATTTATATAATTATGAAGAATAAAAGCTCCCCCTAATGCCTTTTTCATTTTCTAAGTTTTTTAGCCAAGAGTTATAATATTTTCAATGATTTTAGTTTGGCTTTGAATGCTTAGGCTTAGAGGATCAAAAAGTCAAAAACAGTATTTTCCAAGGTCATAAGCCAACCTTGCCTCTTTTCTTATGAATCTCAATACGTGTGAGAAGCATAGGATTAAATACACTAAAGGATTAAAATTTATGTTAAGTTCGAAGAGTATTCATTATGAGTGGACATTTTCAAAAATGTTTCGTGCTTAGTAATGATGTCCAGGTATGTGTAAAGAGCGTCTAGGTGAGTATGGAATTTTGAAAACAGCTCTTTGAACAGTGTATGTATCCTTTAGATATAATTATAATTATGAAACAAGGATACAGCTGGTGAGTAGAAGGGAGGTCTTATGAAAAGCACTCAATATATGTTGGTCATTTAAGGTCAATAGTGCTTTAAGCCTAGAGTGATGACTTGATTTTTGATTTAGGCTTTTTATATTCAAAAGTAAATTTAGGGTATAGTAATATATGATATAAGATGGATTCCCTAAACCGCAGGCTTGTGAAATGGACAATGTTTGCTTAATTTAAGATTTTTACATTCAAGCATGAATTAGGCATTAAGAATTTTATACCAAGCAAGGATACTTTTGTCCATTTGGAAGCGGAATTTAATTTAGTAAGCTATAGCCAATGTTTTCACATTTTCACCAATCATTATGATATATATACATTAAGTTTAGATTGGATATATTACATGTATTTCCACTTTGGCATTGTTTTCTAATAGTTCTTAGTAAACCAATATTATATAGTGAATGCATATACTAAGATTTGACATTTTAAGCATAAACCACTTTCTAGTCTTTTAGTCATCACCACCCCCTAAACCTAAACCTAGGATCTAAGGGAGCATTAAATCATTAAGTAATATTAATTTAGATCCATTTTTCTTTAAAGGTCCTATGGGGTTTGCTTTCATGATTATCCATTTCATTTCTTTTTCTAAGCCGGATGAGCAAGTAGATAAAACGTGGCAATTTCTTTTACAATGTAAGCAGGTTTTGTAAATACGTGAAAGATTATGCTTACAAATTTTATTTTTGCTCAATGAGGCATAAAAATAGCTATTGTATTTAAAGGATGAGCCCTTCTTGAAAATGTTTTTCTCTTTAATTCTTAAGGATTTATTATGATTATTTTTTTCATTTTTAACTTCGAGAGAAGCTCCAGAATAATCATCCATTTCTTCTTCTAAGCAGATAATTTTCAATATCTTCTTAATCTTTCTCTTTTCTAAGATGGCATAATAATCTTTTTTTTTTCTTAATTGCTTTGCCATGCTTTTGTTTTCATTTTTCAAAATGGATTTCTACTTAGATAACTTCACTAGAAATTTATTTATTTTCAATAAAGTTTTATCAAGCTTTTCATACGAAGGCATGCTTTGATTTATCAATTCAGCACATGATTCATCATAAGATATATCATAGTTATTATATGAATCATTGCATGCAATTTCAATAGTATTATCACAGGAAATATTAGATGATTCATCATATGACACAACATAGCATTCAGCATAAGAATCATCACGTGCATCATCAATAGAATTATCATGGTATTTAACAGATTATTCCGCATTTGACATATCACAATTAATGTAAGAATCATCAATTGAGTTTGAGTTAGAATTATATACCTCTTCATTTGTTAATGCCATTTCCCTGTCACTTACCACTCCCTGACCATCTGAGCATGACATCTCTGGAGTGATGGTCTCCTTTTCCTAGGATTCTCCATATTTCTTTTCAAGTCCATCCCAGATTTCCTATGCACTATGATATGCCACAAATTCAATAAAAATATTAGAATCTAATGCAAGATATAATATGTCCATGGCATATGAATTCGCATGCATTAACCTAATATCATTTTCATCTAAGGGCATACGAATTCCATTAACAATCACCCGCTAGGCCATCCATTCCATTGATTTTATAAAAATGCTCATTCTAATTTTCCAGGTGGTGTAATCGACAAAACAAAATACATGAGACCTAGAGGGTGACTACCCCTATCCGAATGGGGATACACCAATGAGAGCCATTGCGATCTTTTACAAAAGTTGTTAAGCCTAGTGCAACATGGATTTGATACCAATTGTTAGAATTGGTGTATTCCTAAGAGAGGGGTGAATTGGAATTTTAAAATTTATTCCTAGGTTTAGCTAATCTAATAGCAGTATACTTGCAACCTAGGGTTTATCTATATAATTCCAAATGTGCAGATAAATAAAACGTGCAGAAATTAAATCATGTGCAGCATTCACAATATAACATACACGTACAGTAAATAAATTACAGAAATATAAAGAACACACATGATATGTTATTGGGGTTCGGTCAACTGTGCCTACATCCCCGCCTCTAGCTTGTAAGCCTGATGATTCTACTAAAGCCCACTTAGTGGGTGGAGTGGCACCAGTTAAACCTAGGTCAATTCAAGGGGCTGACCTCAACCAACACGCGGCACACCTAGCTTTCCTAATCAAGTTTAATCCAGTCCGGGACTATTCAAAAAGGCTAATCTCCCTCTTCAAGCCCACGCCTAGAATACAACAAATATAAAAATTTTCGTACAAGTAAAGTGCTTCTTACACTAAGCAAATTTGTACCAATATGCTTAACCAAATAATGCACTCACATATGATAGGATATTAAGCTCTAGTGAGATTTTGTTAACTCAAGTGTTAACTCTCAATCAAATGCATATCAATATGTGTATGTGAGAGTGAGGCTTTTGATGTCAAGTGGATATGCTTGCTTGTGATGATTAATCAAAAGCTCTTAATAACCCTAACACAAATCTCAAATAATATTTCTCAAGTAATAAGCACAGTAGATAATAGGGTTTTTACGCTTGCTCAAAAGATTTTCATCAAAGCACAAATCAAGCGTACGAACACTTGCAATGAGGATACAAGGTTCCCAGCCACACGAGGGTTTTTCCCAATCAAATATTTATGAGTGAAATATAGTGGGAAAAACCTTAGGTATCTCTCCAAAAGTCAATACATTTAACAATTTGAAACAAGGGAGAAAATAACCTATGTAAGAGATATAAGAAACACTACCTTTCAAGTTAAGTAGATAGAAGAACACAAGAGGTATAATTTTAGTAATAGATTTGAAGGATTTTAGGGAGTATGAGGATTTTGGCCAAAAATATTTTCTAAGGATTTTTCTTAATCATGAACTCTAATCCATACTTAATTTTAGAAAATGAGGGGCTATATATAGAAATGAGAGAAAATATAGTCGTTGGGGACACGTGGGGTATTTTTAAAAAAGATTAAGTGAGTTTAATAAAAATTAACCTAGTTTAACTCTCGGTAAAAATTCAGCAACCCAAAAGGGTCGGTCGACCGAACTTAAGGTTCGGTTGACCAAGTGTCCAAGTACGGTTGATCGAGTAAAATTTGAACTGAAAGTTAGGTTGACCAGACTAGGGTTCCCAAAGGTGATTTGTCATTTTTGTGCAGTTCGGTCGACCATGTAGATTTGAACTAAGTGGTTCGGTCAACCTAGCGGTTGGCCAAACACACTTGGGAACTCAGTCGACCAGGTGGTTGGCTTAAGCTTTAGGTGCGGTCGACCGTATGGTCAAACATTTGACCTGGAGGGAGTTTGGTCGACTAGCATAATTGAACTAATCTTCGTTTGGTCAACCGAGTCATGGTCAAACTATTGACCACTTCCCAAGTCAGTCGATTGAATGCTTTTCAAGCATTCAGGTTCGGTCGACCAAACATGCATTTTTTATGCATATCAGTTTTGATCCCTTTAAATATTAACCCTATTCATATGATGTTTATTTTTAACGCAATAAGGAAATTTTTCATGCTAATTTTTGGGTCCTAAGGTCAGTCTAAGGCATTTGAGTATTTACCCAAAAATCTGGCGTCGGTCGACCAAAGGTGATCTCTAAGGTCATTCTACAATTATTGAGCTTATCTGTCATATCATGCATGAAATGCATTAATTATTATCGACCATATAAGATTACAAACCCAACATGAATAAATGAAAAAATAATAATACAATTGAAAATAAAGATCGATCTCCATGCGCTGCTCCTTTGCAATTCCTTGGAAAACGCCGAGGTATGCTTGTTTAAGTGCTTCTCAGCTTCCATTGCTCATCTGTCTTCTATGCTTAGAAAAATAAACCTGTTCAAATACTCAAAGCACACAGATGTAATACTGTGGTTTTTCATAATCAAAACAGGAGATGAACCCAAAAAGTCAACACTTATTGTTGAATTCTCTACCTTGATCACTCCTTATGTTTGACACATTATATCCTTTTTCATTTTGGAGTTTCTTACATAAATTTATTAGTAAGTTACAAGCTTCATCTTTGGAGGCTAAAAATAATACTCAAGTGAACCTAGAATAGTTATCTACTGTTACAAAGACATATTGCTTACCTCCTAAGCTTTGGGTTCTAGTAGGACCAAACAAGTCTAGATGAATGAGTTCTAAGGGTCTACTAGAAGAGATATGTTTCTTCTTTTTAAAGCTTGTTTTCATTTGTTTACCTTGTTGACATGTGTCACAAATTTTATCCTTTATAAATTTTGAATTAGGTAGTCCCTCAACCAAATTATTTTTAGATCATTTTGATAGTAAGTCCATGCTTGTATGTCCTAGCCTTCTATGCCAAAACCAACTAGCTTCATTTATGGCAGCCAAGCATGTTACACTTTGATCAACTAGATTATCAAGGTTTATGCAATACACATTATTTACCCTATAAGTTGTGAATAGGATTTCTTGTTTATTAGGATTTTGAACTAAACATTTATCTTACTTAAAGATTATGTCAAATCATTTATCACTAAGTTGACTTATACTTAAAAGATTATGTTTTAGGCCATCTACTAACAACACATCATCAATAGTGAGTGAGGGTTCTTTGCCTGTTTTACCGATTCTAATAATTTTACCTTTAGTATTGTCGTCGAAGGTGACATATCTCCCATTTTTTGTACTAATGTAGTGAACTTAGATCTATCTCCGGTCATATGTCTTGAACACCTGCTGTCCAAGTACCACTTTTCCTTTGATGGTGTTTTCCTAAAGCATACCTACAAAGAAGGATTCACAGTGTTACTTATTAGAATCCAAACTTTCTTAGTTTTCTCTAAATCATATCTAGTTCCATTGTTTTCTTTCCATTCATTTTTAACTTTAACATACTTCTTTTTAAGAGGACAATTAAACATGATGTGTCCTTTGTTTTTACACAAGTAGCATGTGGTATGTTCATGTATATTAGTTGATGATGTGCTAGCATAGTGTTTTGCCTCTTTTACAAAATACCCCATGAACAATTTCTTCTTTCTTTTATTTGTGATTCCATTAAAACCAATTCCTTTTTTATTACCATTCATTCTTTGTTGTCCAACCATCTTTTCGAAATTTTCTTTTCCTTTAGTGAAGTTGTAAATAATCTTCTCTTTATCTTCAATTGTATTTTTAAGATCAATTATTTCTAAATCTTTCTTGTTTTGATCATTTACTAGTAGCTTAACTAAATTTTGTGACATATCATTTATTTTCTCCATTAGATTATCAATATGGGTTTCTTTTTTCCATTTTTTCAATAGATTTAGATTATTCTATTTGGCTCCATCAAGGCAATATTCCTTTCAAAAACTTTTATAAATCTATTGTGAAGAGCAAATAACTCAGCTTGAAGTTCCTTGTAAGTTGGCATACTATCACAAGAGTCGTTGCATGATTCATTACTTGATTCTTTTGAGGAGGAGTAATAGGAATTTACCTCTTCGTTGTGTGCCATAAAGCATAGGTTTGCCATCTCTTGTTCACTGGTTTCACTTTTAGATTCACTCGAGCTCATGTCATCCCATGCGGCTTTCATTGCTATTTTCTTCTTCTTCTCCTCCTTCTTGAGTTGAGAACAATCTGGCTTGATGTATCCTACCTTTTTGCAGTGATAACACATCAGTGGATCATTTCTATTTTTGTTCTCTTCCTTACTTGTTTCACCTTTTTCAGTTATTCTTCCTCTGAATATTCTAGAGAACTTTTTGTTTCTTTTATAGAATTTTTCGAGTTTTTAGTAAGAAAGGCTAGTTCATCTTGATCTAAGTCACTTGATTCACTATCTTTATTATTTGAGCTTTCTTTTGATGCTTTTAGAGCTATGAATTTCTTATTCTTATTTTCAGGATTTCTTTCTTTTAAAGCCATTTCGTAAGTGAGTAGTGATCCTATAAGCTCATCTAGAGATGTGTTTTAAAGATTTCTTCCTTTATGGTCGTAGCCTTTGCTTCCCATATGGGTGGAAGACCTTTAAGAATCTTACGGATCATCTCATAGGTAGAATATGTTTTCCCTAAAACATTGAGAGAATTTGTTATATGGGTGAACCTAGTATACATTCTAGGGATTGATTCATCCGAATTCATTTTAAAAGCTTCATATTCACTAGTTAGCATGTCAATCCTATTATCTCTAACATCTTCACTTCCTTCATAGGTTACTCTCAACTTGTCCCTAATTTCTTTAGCGGTTTTGCAAGCCATGACTTTATTAAATTCATTAATGTTTAGAGCACAATATAAAACATTAATCGCACTTGAATTTACTTGTAGCATTTTGTGATTGATTTCAGTCATGTCTTTTTCTTCCTTAGGAATTTATTTTCCATCTACTAACTTGGTAGGAATTAAGTCACCATCCGTGACAACCTTCCAAGCCTTCCAATCCATAGTTTGAACGTAAATTCTCATACGTTGTTTTCAAAAAGTATAATTTAGTCCACAAAAGATTGGTGGTCGGGTTGAGGATTGACCCTCTCCGAAGGAATCTATTCCAAAATGTGCCATTCTGATCTTTATATAGCTTCTAGTTAAGATTTACTATAACTTAGCTCTGATACCAATTGAAAGTAGAATAATGATCCCAAAAGGGGGGGGGGGTGAATTGGGTTATTTAAAAATTTTAAGTTCTTTTTAAATTATTTTACTTACTTGTTCAGTACTCAGAGCAAAACTTAAGTAAATCAATCAATTATCAATCAAAACCAAAACACACAACAATTTTCTAAAAATTTAAACAATCCAATCAACCACACAATACCAACAACCAAAATAACCAAGAAGTTGCAACTCTTTGAATTGCTTTTAGATTTTGTAATTAGCCCTGTAATTTGTATGCAAGCCCTGCTATGGAATGATTTTTTATTGTGTTTCTTTTAATTAAGACTTTTGCAAATTAACCAACATATTCCCTTGTGGGTTTCCGCAAACGGTTAATTGAAACGTACTTTCTAAAAATTAAGAGTCTTCTTTGAATTCAGTGTTTAAGCTCTGCAACCTACACTTAGCATACTCAAGAATATATATAGTGCAGAAATTAAAAGAGTAGGGTTGAGAAGAACACCATTTTTTTACGAGGTTCGGCTTATCCTCAGCCTACGTCCTTGCCTTTATTTAATTCCACCAAAGGATTCAACTATGTACGCTCCTTTCAGGGTGGAGCAAGCCTTTGACAACAATCCCTCTTTTTCAGGAAGCAAAACCTCTCCAAGCGATCAACCCACGCTTGGTACAATGATAAAAATCAGTTTTGAACCGTAAAAGTACAACGAGAAGGTTACGAGAATCTGAGTACAATGAAACTCTCAAAATAGAGTAGATTTGTACAAGTTAGAGCACAAAATATACTTCGATCAAATAATAAGATAGAAAATATGAAGTTCAAGTATAGAGATCACCAAGGGTTCTTTTAGTGATTGAGAAAACTCAGTGTTAGAACTATAGTAGCTAAGGAATTTAACATCCCTATCACTCACAACTGTCCTAGGAATGCCATGCAATCGCCCAATGTCCCTAAAAAATAAATTGGCTATATTTGTGGCATCATCAGTTTTATGGCAAGGAATAAAATGTGCCATTTTAGAAAATCTATCATCCACCAAAAATATAGAGTCCACACCCCCTTTGGACCTAGGCAAACCTAATATGGAATCCATTGAAATGTCTACCCAAGGTTCACTAGGTACAGGCAAAGGAGTATAAAGGCCATGAGGTAAGACCTTAGACTTAGCTTGTTTACATGAAATGCATCTAGAACACACTCTCTCTACATCTCTATGCATATGTGGCCAAAAGAAGTGGTCGTGCAAAATATCTAAAGTCTTTTGTAACCCAAAATGTCCCATCAAACCCTCGCTATATGACTCTCGCACAAGAAATTCTCTTAAGGAGCAGTTAGCCACACAAAGTATATTCTCTCTAAATAAATATCCATCATTCCTATAGAATTTATGAAACGCAACTTTATCACATGCCTCATACACATTAGCAAAATCAGAATCTTTAGCATATAAATCCTTTATGTACTCAAAACCCAATAGCTTAATGCTATGTGTAGTAATTAAGGCATACCTGCGAAAAAGCGCATCAGCCACGACATTCTCTTCACCCTACTTGTACTGAATGACGTATAGGAAGGTTTCGATGAAATCTACCCATTTGGCGTGGCGATGATTTAGCTTACCTTGCCCCTTCAAATGCTTTAATGATTCATGATCAGAGTGGATCATGAATTCTTTAGGCCACAAGTAGTGTTGCCACGTCTCCAATGCCCTCACCAAGGCATACAGTTCTTTATCATACATGGAGTAGTTCAATGCTACCCCATTGAGCTTTTCACTAAAATATGCAATGGTTCACTTATCCTGCATCAAAATAGCTCCAATACCAATCCCGGAGGCATCACACTCAATCTCAAAAAATTTAGTGAAATCAGGTAAAAGCAACAATGGAGCAAAACATAACCTATCTTTAAGAATTTTAAAGGAATGTTCTTGTGCATTACCCCATTTAAACCCCACGTTCTTTTTTATCACTTTAGTTAAAGGTGCAGCAATGGTGCTAAAATCTTTCACAAACCGCCTATAAAAACTAGCCAACCCATGAAAACTATGTACATCAGTCACAAATTTAGGTGTTGGCCAATCTTTTATTGCTTTCACCTTTTCCTCATCCACTTCTACGCCTTTAGCACTCACCACATAACCCAAGAAAATAACTTTTTCCATGCAAAAATTACATTTCTTTAGGTTAGCAAACAAATTTTCTTTTTTAAGAACATCCAGTACACCTTTCAAACGATCCAAGTGATCATCAATATTCTTGTTGTACACTAGAATGTCGTCAAAGTAGACAACAACAAATCTTCCTATAAATGCATGCAACACATGATTCAGCAAGCGCATGAAAGTACTAGGTGCATTGGTGAGACCAAATGGCATAACCATCCATTCATACAAATCGTACTTCGTCTTAAATGCAGTTTTCCATTCATCACCCGGTTTCATTCTTATTTGATGGTAGCCACTTTTTAAATCAATTTTAGAAAAGATGCAAGAGCCACGCAGTTCATTTAACATGTCATCTTGTTTAAGGATAGGATGGCAATACTTTACAGTGATTTTATTGATGGCTCTACAGTCCACGCACATCCTCCATGATATGTCTTTCTTCGATACCAATAGCATGGGTATCACACATGAACTCATGCTTTCCCTTACATGCCCCTTGGCTAGTAGCTCCTCAACTTGTCTTTGAAGTTCCTTAGTCTCCTCGGGGCTGCTCCTATAGGCTGGACGGTTGGGAATCGTAGCCCTGGGAATGAAGTCAATCTGATGCTCAATTCCTCTAATTGGTGGCAAACCATTGGGCACGTCCACAGGAAAGACATCCTTGTATTCCTGTAGCAAAAAAACAACAACACTAGGCAAGGAAGAGGTGAGTTCGTTAGTGCTCAAATATACCTCCTTGTACATGAGTACAACTAGAAGTCTTTGTGCATAAAAAGCTTTCTTACACTCTTTTTCTTTTGCATACAAACTCACTTTTTCCTCTCTCGCTATTTTTCCCTCATTTTTACCAATCTTTTTTTTTTTTTTTATATAATTTCAGCTCCTCTCTTGCCCTCATTTTCTCTCCTTTTTTTTTTTTCAATGCTCTCTGCCTCTCCTTTTGTTTTATTCTTAACCTCTTTTTTTTTTTTTTCTCATCATATGCTCTTTTTAATCTCATTTGATCTTCATACACTTTCTTAGGAGTCAATGGTACAAGGGTCACACTCCTCCCATCTTTTATAAAGGAATACCTATTCTTGAACCCATCATGAGTGACACGTCGATCATATTGTCATGGTCTGCCCAATAAGATATGACTAGCATGCATAGGGACCACATCACGTAGAATTTCATTAGAATATTTTCCAATTGAAAATACAATCAGCACTTGCTTATTCACCCTAACCTCCCCACACTTATTCAACCATTGAAGTTTGTAAGGCCTAGGATGTTTTATGCATTGCAACCCCAATTTCTCTACTAATGTGGTACTAGCTACGTTAGTGCCGCTCCCTCCATCGATGATCATGCTACACACCTTATCATGGATGTAACATTGAGTATGAAATATATTCTCACGCTGCTCCTCATTTTCATCTTTCACCACTTGCATGTTTAAAGCTATCCTAGTTACTAATGCCTCGCCATGGACAGCATACTCAACATCACTAGAATCTTCTAGTGAAGGCATGGACTCATGATCACTGTCTTCATCATCGGTCTCAATAGTAACATCATCTCTCATAATCATTGCTCTTTTATTTGGGCATTGTGATGCAATATGACTAGTCCCCAAACACCTAAAACACTTGGTATTTCTATACCGACTAGGTTGAGAAGAAGTTATTCCTTTTTCATGGCTGCCCACTTTGTCTTTGCCTTTCTCCTTCTCTTCCTTGGATTTGGAAACAACCTTTTCTTCTTTTGATTTCCCCCAATTCGGTTTCCATGTGGAATGGGAAGCCGAAGTTGTTGTAGCATGCTTATTTCCACCCTTGTGTTTGAGTTGCCTTTCTACTTTCATTGCCATATACACCATGTCCTCTAACTCCACATAGTGCTACAGTTCCACTATGTTAGCAATTTCCTGGTTCAACCCACATAAAAAATCATGCCATTGTAGTTTCTCTATCTTCCTCAATATTTGCCCGAATCATAGCCCTCTCCATATCCTTGTGGTAGTCCTCCACACTTTTGGTACCTTGGCTAAGGCTCTGAAGACATTGGTGTAAGTCTCGGTAGTAGTGGTTTGGTACAAATTGCTTCCTCATCACCACCTTCATTTCAGCCCACGTCTCAATAGGTATTTCCATGTTTCTATGCCTACTAAGAAGAATTTGATCCCACCGTACCAGTGCATAGTCAGTGAACTCCACAGCTGCCAATTTCACCTTCTTTTCTTCGGAGTAGTTATGACACTCAAAAATGAGCTCAACTTCCTCTCCCATTCAAGGTATACATTCAGGTTATTTTTCCCTTGAAAAGGAGGGATCTTCATTTTGATGCTTTCAATGTTTCTATCGATGTTATCTCAACCCCTTGGCTCCCATTGAGGTTGTCGCTCTTGCCTCGCACCTCGATAAGCAAATCTGCCCATACCGTCATGTTCATCATCACTTGCTTCATTGCTACCTATATCATGTTCAAATTCAACGATCAAAGGAGTATGTGGCCTTCGCCACCTTTCATTGGATTGCTCTCTTCTCAGTCCATCAATTGCAGCGTCTTGTCTATCCAATCTATCTCTGAACTCCCCAAAAACCATATTAAGTCTTTCAAACTTCTATTGAATGGCTTGCAAGGTGAAGAATGAGTCTTGTGGAGGGTTCTCATTCTCGCTACCTTTGCTGGAAGCTTCAACACCAACCACCTTTCTACTTATGATTTCAATCCTACAAAAAGGATATTAGAGAGAAAAAAATTCCTCACTCACTCCCTCACGTGTTTACCCTCCAAACAATGACACTTAACGCTCGTGTTTTGACACAATTTTTTTTTTTTTTTTTTTTTGGCTTTTTCCCTTTGATATGCTCACACACTTGTGCCTCTTACCACTCAGGATTTCTGTTTTAGTTCTTTAATGAACTAATCCCAAACAAACCAATAGTTCAACCAAACACAACAATTGAATCAATGAATTAGAAACAAGATATCAATGAAAATAACAATAGAACAACTAAATCAAAACACAAAACAACGAAGGAAAGATAAAAAGAAGTAAAGAAAACAATAATGATGCAAACGAAATTAGAAGAAATTCAATCGAACAAAATAACCAACTCGACCAAGGATATATTCAAACACAAATCAAAATAATAAGCTGCTGCCTCCTCTTTTTTTTCTTTTTTTCTTTTTTTGAATGCAAAATACTGCCTCTTCTCTGTTTTCTTTTTTCTTTTTGAATGCACAAAATGGTTTTTTTTCTTTTTTAATGTGCTCTAATCGGCCTTGCCGTGTTTCTTGCAATTTCAAGCCACAAAATATTCAATCTTGATTATAAACGATAATAAAGAAGAGATGGAAAATTTTGAAAACAAGAAAACAAGATAGGTAGATTGGATGATAGAAGAATATGAAATAAGTATAAATGATTATAAGATAAAAGAATTTTCGAAAGAAAACAAGAAAAATAAGATAGGTAGAACTTGATTTGAACCAAAGCTCTGATACCAAATGATGTGAAACCCCAAGAATGAACGTCCGGGGACCCTAAATTAGATTTATCAAAACCCCAAACCCAAAATAAGATTTGACATGGTAGTGGATCCTTGACCTATTGCTTGATGTGAAGCACAAACCAAGAATATCAAATTAATGGATGAACGCCACAAAGGTAGTACCTTTGATCAGTTCGGTGAAAGTTCAATGAAGAACTTGAAGAGAAATAAACCTCACTTGGAATTGTATTTAATCAAAAAAATATATCTTTCTAATACAACAATGAGTTGGCTACTTATAGAAAATAAAAGAAACCCATGACATCAGTTCGGCCAATAAAAACAAGCTATGACATCAATCTCGCCAATAAAATAGCCTCACATAACCTTAAACATGTCATGTCATTTAATGAAACATGTGCAAATCACATGTCATGCTTAATCAACACAATTGGCCCGCTATTTATTCCATAAAATTCCCGAAATAGCCCTTATTGGCTTAAGGTTCCAGCTTCACACGTCTTTAGACAATTTACCATCTTAGGCCCTTCAAGAAAGTCCTTTTCTTTAGTGTCCATGGCCCTCATTGACTCTTGCTCAAGCAACTTCTCGATTAGTCCTTGCATAGCCTTCTTGACCTTCTTGGCTCCAGCTCTTGTGATGGGTCAGTTTGGCACGTGCAGATCATCCTATGCAATCGGAGCTTATGAGTTCATATCAGATACGAGCTTCAATATGGTCAAAATTGGACTTGAAAGTGGAGGGAAGACCGAGTGCTTTTGAAAAAAGAAAAGAAAAAAATAAATAAAAATATAAAAGGTGATACGACTCGGCCATGCAACCAGGTCCTCTTAGTGGGCGTGGGTGATACACTAAGGAGGCAAAGAAAGGAAAGAAATAAAAGAGAAAAGAAAGGAAAGAAAGAAGGAGGTTGAAAATTCAAGGGGGTAGGTAGCATTATTCTAAGTTTTTTCTTTAGTCTTTTTTTTTTAGTTCTTTGGATGGAGTAGCAGTAGGGGCTAGGGAGGTTGGCGCACCAAGAAACTCCTCTACAGCCAATTTTTTTTCTCTCCTCTCTTCACTCTCTTTCTCTCTCTTTCTTTCTCTCTCTCTCTCTCTCTCTCTCTCTCTTTCTCTCTCTCTCTCTCTCTCTCTCTCTCTCTCTCTTGCATTTAAATTCTTGTTTGAGCATTATTATTGTTAATTTCAACTTCTCTTCTTATTTAAAGTTTTTATAGGGATTTAATTATTTTCTTGGGGTTTTTTTATTATTAAAGTTGGTGTTTTTATTTAGAGTGTATTCTTGCTTGGGTTTACATTTAAAGTTAATATTTTTATTTAGTTGAAAGATTGCAGGGTTTAGTTCTTTCATTATTCTGACATTGAATCCGATATTTATTTAAGTTATTTCATGCATATTTAATTTTTAGTTAGAATTTAAATTCTTTTGCAAAAATCTCAAAAAATCCTAGGAAACTAAATTTGAACTATGTTCAGTAAACTTTTCTTTTTTTATTTTCTTTTGGAATTATACTAAGTTTGTAATTAAACTGCAATCCCTGAGGAGACGATCTAACCTTTGGGCTAAATATTACACGACAGAACTCCTATACTTGGATAGCTTCCGAGCTACCTCGTTTTTGAGTGAGTCAAGTTTTTGGCGCCGTTGTCGAGAAATGTCAGTTTTAGTTTCAGACTAGTGTTTTTCCTCTTATTTTAATTTTTCTCATGAAGAAAAAGAATAAAAATAAAAATAAAAATAAAAATAAAAATAAAATAAAAAATAATTAATAAAAAAAAAAAGAGTTTTGAAGAAAATATGGCTGCACCTGTACCATGCACACTTATGGATTTTCTCCAGCCTACATACACCACTGCACCATCTTACACTACTTTACCTAATGATGAACTTAACTTCATGATGCAACGTGAGAAAACGTCATTGATACCTTAGTTCTACGGGACAGAATCCGAGTGTCCTTATTGGCACCTGACAGACTTTGAGTTGATGTGCAATATTTTTTTTCTCTCGTGCTAGACTTGATGAATTTACTAAACTTCATTTATTTCGTGCCTTTTTGAAGGATAGGGCGACGATGTGGTTTAATTCTTTGAGACCTCACTCTATCTCTAATTGGACTGATATGGAGCATGAATTTTTGTATTAGTTTTGTCCTTCTCAGAGAACTTAATTTTTGTAGGAACAAATCATTCAGTTTATGCAGAAGGGTGACGAGACTTTTCGAGCTTGCTGGGAGAGGTTCAAAGATCTGCTAAGTACTTGTCCACATGACGAGTTTGAATTATGGAGGTTAGTCAATTATTTCCATACAGCTCTTACTCCTGATTGCAAACACTTTGTCCAAACCATGTGTAATGGAGAACTCTTTAACAAGGAACTAGATCAGGCACTATCATTCTTTGATTAGTTAGCTGAAAGTGTCCAACAATGGACTACACGATATGATCAGGCACCCATGGCAGTAAAACCTATCAGCGCAATCAGTGGTGGAGACAAATATGAGCCAACATATTATCCAGATACTCTTTTGCCTTAGTATCAGCTACAACAGATCCCTCAGAGCTGTGCGCCGTTAGGATTTCAATCTAATGCAGCACCTACTCCATTGGAGAAGTCTCTTCAGGATGCTTTCCAGATGTTCATGCAGATTCAAATCACAACTAACAATCAGTATACTCATGCCATAAATGAATTGTGGGACACCATTAATGCAATGAGCACGCAGTTGGATATCTTAGAAAAATGGGAATTTCTGGTAGAACCTTACCCTAATCCTCAAGAATACCAGCAGCAACAGCAACAAATACATAATGTTTCTATTAAGATAGTAGAGGATGTTATTACTTCGAGAAGTGGGAAAGAAGTTTCCCAACCTGAGATGCTCATCGATAGACAACCAGTTGTCCTTGTACTTGAGGTTACAATTGAGACATAGGAAGTCAAAGAAATATCATATGAAGGGAGTTTAGAGGTGAAGAAGTCAGTTAATAAGGAGGCTAAGACTAATAAGGAGTACCAACTTGTGGTACCTTATCCTTAGAGATTGGCAGTCATGGAACCGTCACTCTCTACTAGAATAAATGTCAAGGAGTTCAATGCTGAAGTAAATCCCCGCAATGGTAAGATGATTGGTTCACCCAATAAAGAGGGTGAGCAAACTGGTGAGAATTTAACTTTCTAGTTACCAAGTAAAACTTTTAATGTTAATGCTTCTGACGAACCAAAGGTAACTGTTCTGACACCTTTACCTCAAATACCGGTTCTCAAAGAAGTGAAATCCTTAGAAAATATAATGAATAAAGATCCCTTCTTGTTAAAACGAGGAAGTCAATCTGCACATATTTTGTCTAGTACCTTAGAACATATTGATTTATTTGAGGCTAACTTTTGTGCAGGCAACAAGATAGATTCATTGTGGCGACTCAAATTTGGAGACTCGGCGGTTCAATTTATAGACCTGTACCCACCAGATGAAATTCCTCTAGAGCCTCTGCCAGACAGACTGTGATGTTCTTTTTCCCTTATTTTCATTTTGTTATACCTTATTTTATTTTTAGTTAATTTTCAGGTACATTTTCCTGTAGTTTCAGTTTTTCTTTTCCATTAATTCTCCACCCAAGTACGCTCTACTTCTCCCGTGCACATCTTTTCTATCTCCCCTATGCTTTCACATTGAGGACAATGTTCCACTTTAGTTGGGGGGTGATAATTTGCATATGACACTGTGCACATCTACTTGCTGGGTTTTATATTAATTAATTAAAAAAACAAGAAAGAAAGAAAGAAAGAGTATTGAGGAATTACACTGACTTATGTCATGATTAACACTTATGTATACCCTTCACATACTTGCATATAACCTATTACACACTCGAGTCATTTATATGTAGTTTCTCTTTATACGATTTTGTAACTCCATGAAGGTTGATTGGTAGTTCATTCGTGTTAATTTGGTCATATAAACTCTTGTATTTACGTGGTTTCTCATGAGGCTAAAAATATATGTTCACATGACTTCTAACACTTAGGGTTCCTTGTGAGCACTGAGAGAGCGCCCGTGACGACTATGACACATTGTGAGGTACTATTGAGCCATTTATAGTTCTTTGGAGTTTTTGACATCAGCTTTGAGTTCATGAAACTCAAATTTCCCTTTTTTTTTTTGGATACTCTTTGTACACTAGTCTCGATTTTTGACTTGCTAGCCTAGAGGTGACATCTAGTGGGGAGATAGAAACCTAGGTCTTGTAGCCAACTCAAGATGTGAAGGTTAAGTCACCCCTAGAAATTGACTTAGTTCATGGACTACTATTCGAGCTTAATTCCCATTAGTGGTATAAAGAAAATAAAAGAAGTGTAATGATTGTCCTAATTGACCAAGAAAATACATAAATGGAAGAATGGGCAAAAGAAAGAATAAGAAAAATATAAATACACACGAAATAAAATGTTAATGCCTACTCCACACAAATACCATAAAAAGTCAAGGACACGACACATGTTCTCCACACATGTAGATTCTTCAACCGCTTAATGCCTTAGATGTATTTACGTCAAGTTTCTGAATAAGTTGATCTAGGATGGTCTTGGTTGGATATGGCGAGTAGGTGAGAAGATAATAGGGTGAAGGACCCGACACCTCACAAATAGGCTGGATCCTTTTCAGACTTGTCCACTCCATTAATCTAACTTTTGTTCCTTGCAATATGTGGGATGTTTGATAATGACACTTCTCCTCACATATGACGAGTGAACCCATCTTTTTTTTTAGTGTTTTTAAGGGTATACTAGTTAGGCTGAGTCAAAACGGTTGTTCTATAGGTGTCCACTGGTATCCTAAGTGTAACGAGTCATACACATTACACATACCTCGAGATTTTGTCTGTTTATACTCGAATTTATATGGCTACATTAACTATGAATTGTGATTGCTAGTTAACTGTATGTGAGTATACTGTTCTTAATTACTATATAATAATGAAACTTACCTGAATGACTTGTTTCGGAATTGCATGAATTGTATGTGAGCTTGTGTGTAATCTGGTAATATTCATGTGTGTGAAATGGTATATTTATGTTGCATGCGCATTCATTTAATATTCACTGGAATTGGTATTTGAGGGTGTCACCTTGGAAACCCTCACGAGACTACAACTCGTCCACTAGGATCAACCTAGGGGTTTAAAGTCTTCTTGCATTTGGTAAATGTAACTGTGTTTCCCGCGAAAGTGGACATAGATAGGATTTTGTAGTTTTCTTAGTTTTTTTATTTTTTATTTTTCTAGGGACTAGAAAAACTTTAGTTGGGGAGGGGGGTGTGATTACGCACTTAAATTTCTTAATTAGGTATTTTAATTCATGCATTATAAATTATATTTTTAATTAAATGTCTAATTACTCTCAATATTTTAACATTATGTCATATTTATAATATTTGGGTTTTATTGAGTAATTTATGAATTTTTGGTATTTTTTATTGTAGGGAAACTATTGGAAGCTAAAAATCAATGGTACCTCGTAATCTGTGCATAACTCTCTCATTCAACCTCCAATTCTGATGATTCAAGATGTTGTAGAAATATAAGAAAACTCTATACAATTTTCATGTTTTGCATTTTGAAAAATACTGGCTGCATCAAGGTCGAAATCAGGCGTGAAGTTACCATATGCTCTTTTTATGGACTGTTTCGGTATTACTCCATAATCTGGGCATAACTTTCTCGTACGAGCTTCGATCGATACAAATCAAAATTTTTAGGAAAGCGGAGAAAGAGTTATACAACTTTTATGTTTTGAGCTTTGAGAGATATGGGCTTTAGTATGGTTGAAATTGGACATGAAAGTGGAGGGCAAACCGGGTGCTTTTGAAAAAAGAAAAGAAAAGAAATATATATATATATATATATATATATATATATATATATATATATATATATAAAAGGTGACGTGACCCGGTCATGCAGCCGGGTCCTCTTAGTGGGCGTGGGTGATACGCTAGGGAGGCAAAGAAAGGAGAGAAAGAAAAGAGAAAATAAAGGAAAGAAAGAAGGAGGTTGAAAATTCAAGGGGGCAGGTAGAATTATTCTAGGTTTTTTCTTTTGTGTTTTTTTTAGTTCTTTGGATGGAGTAGTAGTACGGGCTAGGGAGGCTATGCGCACCAAGAAACTCCTTTATGGCCAGTTTTTTTTTTTTCTCTCCTCTTTCTCTCTCTCTCTCTCTCTCTCTCTCTCTCTCTCTCTCTCTCTCTCTCTCTCTCTCTCTCTCTCTCTCTCTCTCTCTTACATTTAAATTCTTGTTTGAGCATTATTACTATTAATTTCAATTTGTCTTCTTATTTAAAGTTTTTATAGGGATTTAATTATTTTCTTGGGGTGTTTTTATTATTAAAGTTGGTGTTTTTATTTAGAGTGTATGCTTGCTTGGGTTTAGATTTAAAGTTAATATTTTTATTTAGTTGAAAGACATTGAATCTGATATTTATTTAAGTTATTTCATGCATATTTAATTTTTAGTTATAATTTAAATTCTATTGCAAAAACCTCAAAAATCCTAGGAAACTGAATTTAAACTATGTTCAGTAAACTTTTCTTTTCTTATTTTCTTTTGGAATTAAACTAAGTTTGGAATTAAACTGCATTCCCTAAGGAGACGATCTAGCCTTTGGGCTAACTATTACACAACAGAACTCCTATACTTGGGACAACTTATGACATGCTCATTTTTCAAGTGAGTTAATACTCTATCACAATGATCACAAGAACCACTATAAGAAACTGTAGCCTACTACATGTACCTAACTGAAGTTGTAGAAGTGCTATCCTATCTCTCAATACACAATCACAACCAAGCGGCAAATGAAAGTAGATAAATTAAAGCAATAAAGATAAAGCAATAAATTGAAAGCATGTAAATATCGATCCTTTATATTCGAGTCATCTGTCACTAACGCCTGTCCCTACAATGTGTTGATTTACGTGTAATCCCAAGAAGGGGGTGAATTGGGTATTTTAAAATTCTTTGAAACTTATTTACCACTTAGTCCCTATTTCTATATTTAACCAATTACTTATCAAGGTTGTGTGAGATTATTCGACAAACATACATGCAATGTAAGTAGTGAAATGCATTGCAAAAATTAAAAGGAGTAAAGGAAGAGAGAAGGCAAACACAGTTTTCACGAGGTTCAACCAACTCGGCCTACGTCCTCACCTTGAGCAACCCACTCAAGGATTCCACTAAAATCCCTGCTCCTTAAATTGGGATGGAGCTTCCCTTACATCCGTTGCTCACAAGAGGCACGACTTCCTCCTCACCCGGTTCACAATTCGAATCGTGATTACAATTACAATTTCAAATCTGCAAAAACAACTCAAGATTCACTTCTAACAAAGCTAGTGAGTACAATCTAAATTTCTAACACATATCCATATGATGAAACTTGAACCTCAATATGTATGTAATGATACAATCATTAGTGAATGAATATGCTTCACCAAATTTCTCTTTTATCAAATCTCCCAAAATATTTGTATGAGTAATAGCTTTGAAGACAAGATGCACAAATATCAAATATGATCTTGTTAAAAAGTTTGTCTTGAATATTATAAAGATCTAAATCAATAAGTTTTCTCCCAAATTTTCAACCACAATATGATCTTTGTAATATGCAAATTAATATATATATATATATATATGATGTGATAACCAAAGATCAAAACCTAATATAAGATTTTTCAGAATATATCCCTTAATAATATATATAGTTATGAACTTCTAAGGATATTTAATCAAGTGGTTTTGTAGTATCAAAAATATCAAGTCTTTAACTAAATACACACTTGAATTAAAAACTATTTAACCAATGGCAAAAACCATTCTCAAGTAATGATCTTGTCAAAAACAATCTATATATGTATATGAACACTCAATATCAATCTCTCTAATAATATTCAATAATAAATGATGAGACGAGAAACTCTTGAAAATAAAAAAATGGATTTACCAAACCTTAATACCAAATAGAAATAAAGATGTGTATATGAAATCCCTTTTTTTTTTTTTTTGTGAGTTGATTTGCCCAAGTTTGATTAGTATAAGTTGGAGTGTAAGCAATCGAATAGCAATATGTTCAAGTCTCTCAAATTTATGCCAAAATTCTGGGGCACTAGGGTTTAGATGTTGAATATATAGGTATCTTGCCCTTAGAATCAATCTTAACCGTTGGATCAAAAAATAGTTCACATGTTCTCTCATTAAAAATTAAATTTTTAAACTTTCCCATAGGTTCAGACGATTGAGGGTTAAGGCCCAGAAGACTGAAGTTCCGTAGAGTTTCGAAAAATTAACCTGGACACAGGATCAGATGACTGAGGTTAGGGTTCAGTCTTTTGAAGTGTCGGGTTCAGACAACTGAAGTCTAACAGTCTTCTGAGGTGCTTCTTCTAGGTTCTGCGTTTCACCATTAATTCTTCAAGCGACTGAATTTAATCTTCTATCTTCTAAAGAAATTCTTCAGACGATTGAGCTTAACTTTGGTCTTCTGAAGTTACATCTTCAGATGACTGAACCTTGAGTTCGGTCTTCTGAAGTGACCAATTCCTGAATTTTTTCTTTTTAGTTCAAAAAATCTGCTTTGCTCTCTTTCTTGGCTCTTTTATAAAATATTTTTCGAGGTTGTAAAAATATTTCTAAGTCCATAAATATCCCCTAATGATGTTCATGAGATGCATGAGTCATAAGGTCATTCTAGGGTATATGTTGAGCCTCAAATTAAATCATATGAAGTATGTGAATACATAAGTTCTAAGTACCCATTCTTATGACGATCTTGAACTATGCTGCTTGCATCTTCATTCTTTTACTCTCTTAATTCCATAGATTGTGCCAAGATATGTATGCTTTAATCTTCATGGCTTCCATGACTTATCATCCTTTCGTGCATGCTATATATTGTTCCTATTCACAATCTCACTGCACAGATCAAATACCAAATGATTTGTCAGTATCAAAACCGGATTGGACTCATAGAGTCAACAATTTCCTCTTTTTTTATGATGACAAATACACGAGCAAAAATATAAAATGGGTTACGCCTAACAAGGCTCCCCCTCAAATAATGCATCAAATATTCAACATATGAAATATGCGCATGTCAAATAAGACATGCTCATGCTCATACACAATTAGTTTTGTCAAACCATTTTTGCCCATTTTTACTTGCTATATTTTGATTCTTCTCCTATAGCCTGATTCTTCTCCCCCTTAACACTTCTCCTATAACCTGATTCTTCTCACTCTTTACACAATTAGTTTTGCCAAGAATTTTTGCTCCTAATTTTTCTCCCCCTTTTGACATCAACAAAAAGGTGTATAATAATTAGAAATGAGTAAAAAAAACCTTATACTCTTCTCCCTTGTTTAGTCTTAAAGTTTTGAACTTATTCAACCATCAGATTTGAAAAATTTTACTTCTCCCCCTTGCTTATGCATAAAGTTGTGTTGTTGAATGTAAATTGCATTGTGAACATACACAGTGTGGAAAATTTCAAAGATTATGTGATGATTAGCAAATGTGAACAAATGTTAATACCAAATGTTAATACCAAATGTTAACTAATGTTATACCAAATGAGAACAAATGAACCCAATTTGAAATTTTTAGCCAATTGTGAATATTATGTGACATTGCTTCCCCTGAATTATGTCATCAAATATAATTCTAGGCAACATCTCGACTATGCATCAGGCCTAATTCACACCTAATTTGGATAAACCTATCCTCTACAAGTGGTTTCGTGAATATGTCTACCCATTGTTCATCCGTGCATACAAACTCAAGTGTCACACATCCCTTTTGCACATGATCGCGAAGAAAGTGATGTCGTATTTCTATATACTTAGTTCGTGAATGTAATATGGGATTCTTTGAAATGTTTATTGTATTTCATATTGTCACATCTTATGGGGATTTTTTTATAGCTTAATCCAAAATCTGTCAATTGTTGCTTCATGTATAGCATTTGAGCACAACAACTACCTATCGCTATGTATTCTACCTCAGCTGTGGAAAGAGCAACAGAATTCTTCCTTTTGGAAAACCAAGAGACTAACGAATGTCCTAAGAAATGACAAGTACCACTTGTGCTCTTCCTATCCACTTTGCTACCAGAAAAATCAGCGTCTGATTAGCTAAAAACCTCAAAATATGTATACTTAGGATACCATAACCCAAGTTCAACAATTCCTATCAGGTATCTAAGTATTTGTTTGATAGCTAACAAATGTGACTCTTTTGGTGCAACCAGAAATCTTGCACACAAACAACATTATGTCAGGTCAACTAACAATCAGATAAAGTAAGCCACCGATCATTCCACGATAGAGCTTGACATCTACTAGAATACCTTGTTCATCTTTGTATAATTTCAAAGTAGCGCTCATAGGTGTTCCTAGTATTTTTCCATCTTCCATATTAAACTTTTTGAGCAGATCTCTAATGTACTTTGATTGATTTATAAAGATACCATATATAGCTTGTTTGATTTGAAGTCCTAAGAAGAAATTTAGTTCACCAATCATGCTCATCTCAAACTCATTTTGCATAGTGTTTGCAAACTCATTACACAAGTCTTTATTTGTAGCTCCAAATATGATATCATCTACATATACTTAAACTAGGAGCATGCCATCTTTCTTAGACTTTATAAAGAGTGTTGTGTTTATCTTTCCTCTGATAAATCCATTGTCCAGTAGAAAGTCGCTTAATCTCTCATACCAAGTTCTAGGAGCTTGCTTTAAACCGTACAAGGCTTTTTTATGGTTTTCAAAGCCTAGGGGTTGTTCTACATACACTTCTTCACTTATGTAGTCATTTAAAAATGCACTTTTGACATCCATTTGATATAACTTGAAATCCTTAAAAGCAGGATAGGATAAAAGCATTTGGATGGCTTCCATTCTAGCTACAGGTGCAAAGGTTTCTTTAAAATCTATTCCTTCTTCCTAATTATATCCCTGGGCTACTAGTCTAGGCTTATTTTTAACAACTATCCCATGTCCATCTTTCTTGTTCTTGTATATCCATTTTGTTCCAATGATTATCTTATCCTTAGGTCTAGGAACTGGTGTCCATACTTTGTTTCTCTCAAACTGGTTTAACTCTTCTTGCATGGACAACACCCACGATCCATCCTCAATTGCTTCAGTCACATTCCTAGGTTCTTCTTGAGATAGAAAGGCAAAATGACTAATCATATTCCTAAGTGAGGATCGTGTGGCTACTCCGTATAATGGTTCACCAATTATTTGATAGATGGGATGATTCTTTATGTACTTCCATTCTCTAGGTAGTTCATTAACCTTATTTTCAATTTGACTCGTTTCAGTGGATGGTTCCTTAATTTCATTTCTCTTTTCTAAATCATCTTTGATGGATAGTTTTTTCCAATTCCTTATTTATCTCAATTTCATCTTCATCAGTCCTTTTAGAGAATGGATTTGACTCATCAAACACTACATGAATAGATTCTATAACAGTTAATGTTCGTTTGTTGTATACTCTGTAGGCTTTACTATCTAAGGCATGCCCTAAGAAGATACCTTCATCTGATTTCACATCAAATTTTCCTAAATGTTCATTGTCTCTAAGTACAAAATATTTATAGCCAAAGACATGAAAATATGATATGTTTGGTCTATGGCCATTCCATAATTCGTACGGAGTCTTATTAGAGATGGTCTAATCAAAACTCTATTTAGAACATAGTGGCAGTATTTACTGCCTCAGCCCAGAAGTAGTTAGGTAGTTTATGTTTGTTAAGCATAGTTCTAGTCATTTCTTGTATAGAACTATTTTTCCTTTCAACTACACCATTCTATTGTGGTGTTCTAGGAGTCGAAAAATTATGAGCTATTCCTAATGAATTGCAGTAGTCTTCCATGCCTTGATTTTTAAATTCTCTACCCCTATCACTTCGAATTTTAGTGATAGTATACCCCTTTTCATTTGGATTTTCTTGCATAGGTTTATGAATTGTTCACATGCTTCATCTTTGTGACCTAAGAATAGTACTCATGTATATCTTGAGTAATCATCAACTATGACAAATGCGTATGATTTTCCTTCTAAACTCTGAATTGGGTTTGGACCAAATAGATCTAAGTGTAGCATTTGAAGTGGCCTAGTAGTGGAGATTTATTTCTTCTTCTTAAAGCTCATTCTTGCTTATTTTCCTAGTTGACAAGCCTCACAAATTTTATCTTTGACGAATTTTGTCTTAGGCAATCCCTTAACTAAGTCTCCTTAACTAGTTTAGATATTAAATCCATGTTTGCATGTCCTAGTCTCCTATGCCAAATCTAACTAATTTCATTCATAGAAGAGAAGCATGTCACACTCTATGAGGTTAAGTTATCAAAACTAGTGGTATATACGTTTTCATGACGCTCAGCAGTGAATAGTGTCTTATTATCTATTTTGTGTTCAACAATGCATTTGTCATGATCAAAAGACACTCTGTAGGCTTTATCACACAGTTGGCTTATACTCAATAAGTTGTGCTTTAAACCATCAACTAGTAAAACATCATCTATAATTAGTGATGAATCGTTACCAAATTTACCTACACATGTGATCCTTCCCTTAGCATTATCCCCAAAAGTGACAAATCCTCCATTCTTAGGTGTGATGGATGTGAACTTTTCTTTATCCCCGGTCATGTGACGTGAACATCCACCATCCATATACCATCTATCTCTTGAGGAGGATGATCTTAAGCATATCTGTAAGACACAATCAAATAACTAGTTTTGGTACCCATATTTTCTTGGGTCCATGGGGGTTAGTACTAGATTTTCCTTTGACGTTCCAAACTTTCTTAAGTTTGATATCTTTATTTCTGAAAGGACAATCAAATTTTATGTGACCCAACCTTTTACATTTAAAACATGTAATGTTTCTATGATAGTCTTTAGTTGGAACATACGATTTTGACTCTCTTACAAAATGTCCCATGTAAAGGTGTCTCTGTTCTATGTTATCCTTTCCATTATAACCAAGACCTTCCTTTTCTAGGGAGGTTCTTTGAATTCCAAGGAGTTTTTCAAAATTAGTTTGTCCTTCTGTAAACTTACCAATAATCTTAGATTTGTCTTTCAAATTCTTTTCTAACTATTCAATTTTCAAATCCTTGTCTTTCATGAGAGATGCATGAGTTTCACTTTGAAGTTCAACTAAACTTGAAAGTTCTTTGACTTTATTTTTCGAATCAGAAATTTTCTTAGTTTTCTTCTCAAGCATTTTAATAGTGTACAAATACTCTTGTTTCAGTTCATCATATAAAAGCATGTCATTCTCATTTTTAGAATCACTAGAATAATAAGAAGATGATGAGAATGATGATTGTACCTCAAGGTCATCATGTGCCATTAGACACAGATTTGCAGTCTCGTCATCACTGGATTCAGATTCTGAACAACTTGTGTTGTGCGTATCCCAACCGACTTTTAGCGCCTTCTTCTTTTTCTTGGAGGCTTTCATTAGTTTGGGACACTCAGGCTTGATGTGTCCAACCTCTCTGCAGTTGTAACATGTTAGTGGATCTACCTTCTTTTTCTTCATGCTTGACTCTCCTTTTTCTGACTTGAGTTCTGGAATTTTCTGTTGAACTTCTTATTCTTCTTCAAGAACTTCCCGAACTTCTTTGTTAGTAAGGCCATGTCATCTTCTGTATCAGGATCACTTTCTTCACTAGAGTTGTTTGATGATGCCTTAAGTGTTGTCGCTTTCTTTGCTTTACTTTGCTCATTCTTCCTCTCATTTATTGCCAGCTTATAGGTGATGAGCGATCCAATAAGTTCGTCAACTAACATCTCCTTGAGATTTATTCCTTCTGCTATTGTCATAGCTTTCACTTCCCAAAGTGGAGGTCGTCCCTTGAGTATTTTCCTAATCAACTCATAAGTAGGGTAAGATTTTCCAAGCGCATTTAAAGAATTTGTGATGTGTGTGAATCTAGTGTACATGGACTGAATATATTCATCGACAGTCATTCTAAATGCTTCATATTCACTGGTGAGCATGTCTATCCTGCTATTTTTTACTTCCTTAGTACTTTCATATGTAACTTCTAATTTTTTTCAAATTTCTTTAGCAGAGTTATATGCCATTACCCTATTAAATTCATTTACATCTAGTGCACAAAACAGCAAGTTCATCGTAGTAGCATTTATTTGTACCAATTTCCAGTCTTCCTCTGTATACTTATCTTCAGTTTTGGGTACATTAACCTTATCAACTACTTTCATAGGGACATGGTTTCCCTTAGAAATAATTTTCCACACTTTCCAATCCACATTTAAAAGGTATATACTCAACCTTTTTTTCCAGTAGGTGTAATTTACACCGCATAAAATAGGTGGTCTAGTGGACGAGTGTCCCTCACCAAATGGAGTTACACCGATGTGTGTCATGTGATCTTTTTACAAAGGAACTTATAAGTCTATGTAAACCTGCTCTGACACCAAATGTTGATTTAGGTGTAATTCCAAGAGTGAGTGAACTGGGTATTTTAAAATTCTTTGAAACTTATTTACCACTTAGTCCCTATTTCTATATTTAACCAATTACTTATCAAGGTTGTGTGAGATTATTCAACAAATATACATGCAATGTAAGCAGTGAAATGCATTGCAAAAATTAAAAGGAGTAAAGGAAGAGAGAAGGCAAACACAGTTTTCACGAGGTTCAACCAACTCGGCCTACGTCCTCTCCTTGAGCAACCCACTCAAGGATTCCACTAAAATCCCTGCTCCTTAAATTGGGATAGATCTTCCCTTACATTCGTTGCTTACAAAAGGCACGACTTCCTCCTCACTCGGTTCACAATTCGAATCGTGATTACAATTACAATTTCAAATCTGCAAAAACAACTCAAGATTCACTTCTAACAAAGCTGGTGAGTACAATCGAAATTTCTAACACATATCCATATGATGAAACTTGAACCTCAATATGTATGTAATGATACAATCATTAGTGAATGAATATGCTTCACCAAATTTTTCTTTTATCAAATCTCCCAAAATATTTGTATGAGTAATAGCTTTGAAGACAAGATGCACAAATATCAAATATGATCTTGTTAAAAAGTTTGTCTTGAATATTATAAAGATCTAAATCAATAAGTTTTCTCCCAAATTTTCAACCACAATATGATCTTTGTAATATGCAAATTAATATATCTATATATATATATATATATATATATTTGATGTGATAACCAAAGATCAAAACCTAATATAAGATTTTTCAGAATATATCCCTCAATAATATATATAGTTATGAACTTCTAAGGATATTTAATCAAGTTGTTTTGTAGTATCGAAAATATCAAGTCTTTAACTAAATACACACTTGAATCAAAAACTATTTAACTAATGGCAAAAACCTTTCTCAAGTAATGATCTTGTCAAAAAAAATCTCTATATGTATATGAACACTCAATATCAAGCTCTCTAATAATATTCAATAATAAATGATGAGATGAGAAACTCTTGAAAATAATAAATGGATTTACCAAACCTTAATACCAAATAGAAATAAAGATGTGTATATGAAATCCCTTTGTTTTTCTGAGTTGATTTGCCCAAACTTGATGAGTATAACTTGGAGTGCAAGCAATCGAATAGCATTATGTTCAAGCCTCTCAAATCTATGCCAAAAGTCTGGGGCACTAGGGTTTAGATGTTGAATATATAGGTATCTTGCCCTTAGAATCAATCTTAACTGTTGGATCAAAAAATAGTTCGCATGTCTTCTCATTAAAAATTAAATTTTTAAACTTCCCCATAGGTTCATACGACTGAGGGTTAAGGCCCAGATGACTGAAGTTCCTTAGAACTTCTAAAAATTAACCTGGACAAATGGTCAGACGACTGAGGTTAGGGTTCAGTCTTTAGAAGTGTTGGGTTCAGACAACTAAAGTCTAAGTTCAGTCTTCTGAGGTGCTTCTGTCATGATCTGTGTTTCACCATTAATTCTTCAAACAAATGAACTTAATCTTCAGTCTTCTAAAGAAATTCTTCAAACGACTAAGCTTAACTTCGGTAGTCTGAAGTTGCATCTTCAGACCACTGAACGTTGAGTTTGGTCTTCTGAAGTGACCAATTCCTGATTTTTTTTCTTTTTAGTTCAAAAAATTTGCTTTACTCTCCATCTTGACTCTTTTATAAAAATATTTTTTGGGGTTTTAAAAATATTTCTAAGTCCATAAATATCCTCTAATGATGTTTATGAGATGCATGAGTCCTAAGGTCATTCTAGGGTATATGCTGAGCCTCAAATTAAATCATATGAAGTATGTGAATACATAAGTTCTAAGTACCCATTCTCATGGCGATCTTGAACTTTGCCGCTTGCATCTTCATTCTTTTACTCTTTTAGTTCCATGGATTGTGCCAAGATATGTATGCTTTAATCTTCATGGCTTCCCTGACTTGTCATCCTTCCGTGCATGCTATATATTGTTCATGTTCACAATCTCAATGCAAAGATCAAATACCAAGTGATTTGTTATTATCAAAACCGGATTGGACTCATAGAGTCAACACAATGGATGATCACCAAATCTAACAAAGCAAGTAAACCTCAAGCCCTTCGTATTCGAGTTCTCTCTCACAAACGATTGTCTCTACAGGTGAATGATGGCTAATCTTCAAGTTTGCTCTCTTGGTGTTTTAGGTCAGTCACTAACCTAAAATCAGCCAAAGAGGAACCCAGAGCACATCTTCGAAGCTACTATTTATACCTCGTAGGGTTTACAATGTTTAAAATTTAAAATAGGAAAGTTTGCAGGAAATCTCGGGTGGCAAACCGTCGTTGCTGACCAAGTCAAACCCATGCTTCCCTTGATCACGCCCTGCTCAAAGCTCTTGGGAAAGCAGGAATTTGAACTTCAATATTCTTCAACTTGATCGCACAGTTGGGTGCTTCTAATCAAGTTGATGGTTGAGGCTTGCAAGATCTTGACCTTCAGGAAATCTTAGGAACTTGTCATAGTCGCCCCTCAAAGTCTCTTAGTCGACCACTTGGTCGATGCTCTCAGTATTTCATGGCTCAGTAAGCTTCAAGAACTCACCCTTGAGGGAAAATAAAGGAAATAAATAAAGAAAAGGAAAAATGGAAAATATTCAAAAGCAAGCAGTAGTTCGTTGACGAATCCCCTAATTTTGTCAATGAATGCCCTTCTGTGGTTTGTCGACGAAGTTCAGGCATCGTCGACGAAGAGATTCCAAATGACAGGAAATTTTAGACTTCAAGTTCGTCGACAAACCCTTCCTTTCATCGAAGAACGCCCTTCTGTAATTCGTCAATGAAAACTCCTATTCATTGACAAATGTGACCCGGTCAATGACCTATAAATTTATTTTTAAGTTACTTCTTCATTAAGAAATCTCTCTCTCTCTCTCTCTCTCTCTCTCTCTCTCTCTCTCTCTCTCTAAAACTGCATCCCTCACTTTTTCTCTACAATTCTTCACCATTCATCGCCCAAATCGACGATCGGAAGTTACCACGAGGATCTAGGGGAAATTCTCTGCAAGTCTAGTATAGTAGATTTTTGAATAGGGTCTTTCCAAGCATCACCCCAAAGTTGAGGTAAGGGTAGAAATGGGCTTGTTGGCTAGCATTTAACTGTTTAAGTGGGTTGTATGGGTCTAGGGGTGTTTAATGATTCTTATTTTGGGGTGTAGTAGTTTCAACTTGAGAAATGTGTTTTCAGGGTTTTGGGCTCCATATCACCATAGGGTCGGCTATAGGAGCATTATAGGAACTCTCTCAGTAAACAAGTAAGGGGATTATGTTAAGTCAGGATTTTTCTAAAGTTGAACCGATTAAAATGCTATATATGTATATTTATGTTTTCAGTTGTTATTTCAAAAACCAACCGTTCAAAATGGGCTTTTCAAACCTAGGATATATGATATGGTATTTTGAGTAAAAATGAACGGTGGAAAGTTTGGTTTGATGTCATAAATAAAATATACTGTATACTAAAATTGTGTGGAAGATGGATGGTATTTTGAGGTTATTGTATAACCGAGTTTGTGAATGTTCGTGAAATACTTGAACTGTTTGTGAAAAATACGGGAAATTGATATAGAGGTTGCGAGCCAAGTTTTATAGGACGGTCAAGGGCCAGGATTTGATATAGTGGTTTTGAATCGAGTTTTATATAATGACTGAGGGCTGGGATTTGATATAGTGTCTGTGAGCCGAGTTTTATATAATGGTCGAGGGCCAAGATTTTATAATATGACAGGTTTTATATGAAATGAGTTTGAAATACAGTTTTTATTACTTAAATTGCATGATACACTTTAGGAACCCTAAGGACCAGTTATGTTATGAGCACGACACCGTTGTTAGAGATTCAGTATTTGGCCATGTGCGCCCATATTGTTCTGGATAGAAGTGTAGGGTGGTTTCAGCCGACTAGCCTCTGTAGAGGGTGTACCTTCCCTGGAAGTCTAGACCAGGTAGTGGTAAGGCAATCAGACCCGTAAGCAAGTTGCAGATGCCTGCAAGTGTATTAATAAACATATGATTTGATTTATTCTGGGTTGATCACCCCCAGGCTTAGTTTAGCCTTCGAGCCGCACAACCCGTACCATAGGGGAAGTAAATGGTGTTTAGTCACAGGGAGTGTCTTTTATACATATCTGTAGATTTATGAAATGATGTTACTATTAAATGAATTGTTTATACTATGGAAACGAGACGAGTATTTTCAACTGTATAAAGTAAGTACAATACAAAATAGCTATTTTCGGTTAAATGAAAGATGGATGTTTTTTTTCTATAAACACTAAATGCATGCTGACCACACACTGATGTTAACATAATCTTCCTTACTAAGAAGTGTCTCACCCTAATATACAAATTATCTTTTTAGGACCATCTCGAGGTCAAGTTTAGCGAACTCTGGGTGGGGTGATAGCCAGTTAGTTTTTGTGAGTGTCAGTAAGAACTCTTCTGTATTTAAGTTGGGTTTGAAGCCCTGAGTTTGTAATATGAGTGTATGGACAGAGTTAGTTTTTGGTATTGTACTATGGTTTGTATTATGAGCATTGGGAGACCTTGATGTATATTAGTAACATAGAACTCTAGTAATGGATTATAGAGACTATTTTATTTATTTCCTCTACAATTATATAATGATTATGGTATCAGGTACACAGACGTCACTAAAGTAGCACCCCAGGCCCACATTGCGGGTAGGGGCACTGTAAATACGGCACCAAATACAAACCACACGAAAAATAAAAAAATAAAAAATCTGCCCAAATAGTATTTCCTTCCCTATTACCCCCAACACATAATAATAATAATAATAATAATAATAATAATAATAATAATTATTATTATTATTATTATTATTATTATTATTATTATTATTGTTGTTGTTGTTGTTGTTGTTGTTGTTATTATTATTATTATTATTATTATTATTTAGGGTTTAAGCTTTAAGAATTTAAGATTTATAGTTTACAATTTATGGTTTGTGGTTTAGCATTTGCCTCCCTCGTGTTGCTGGAAGAAGAATAAAGTAGAATCAATATATCAAATTAATTACATGTCATTTACATTCCATACAGTAATTTGGTACAATTTATAGAAAATAATTTATATGACTTAAAAAGAAATATATGTACTAAGCCGCACCTAAATATTATGATGCAAATTTTCATTTATATGAGTACTAATTGAATAAATAAATAAAAAATAATTTATTATTATAATGACTTACACATTTTAATATGTATGTTTAATAGATTCTTTCAAAAAAAGCAAACATATTCATTAAATGGGGGTGGATAGTCACAAAAATTGATTGTATTTTATTAAAAATATAATCATAAATTGATGAATTTAATTTTGTGAAATGCTTGAGAGATTTTATTTATTTTTTATTCATTAATAACGATTGCATGTTTTTTTATAGGCATTGTAATAACATATTTTTGATAATTCATGTGGAGGTCAATTTGTCCGCTCTCGAAATAGAAAGGAGAGAGGAAAAAAATTTTAGTATGCATTGATTAAATCACGGGTGAAAGTACAACTGCAACACTACATAAATAAATTGCGTGCGTGGCATGAGCAATAAAAACTTTGGAGCATTTTCAAAGAGTATTGTGATTGTGGAGGCTTGAACCCATCATCGGACCAGGTTTTAATGATGACTACTTGTGATGAATAAAGTGCACAAAAATAATTTACAACTTACACTCATTAGTCCCTTTTTCTTCTCTCACAAGTAATGTTTGTTTTACCATTTAAATATAACCAGTGAGTGTCTTGAAAATTTAAACTTGTGCTAAATCTAGTTACATCAATGCTTTAGTGCACACATTTAGGCGTGACTAATTTTCATGACGATGAGCTTGTTCGTCATGTGTTGGTGATGTGGTCACCTTTGTGCTAAAGTATCTATAATCTATATGTAACCCGAGCAAGTGGTATAAATTTATTTATTTATTTATCATATAAAAACTCATGATGAAGGGTAAATTTATATAACACCCCAAACCCTAAAATGGGGTCTGGGGTATTATTGTAAATAAAATCATACTCTATGACGCCCCAAACCCACCTGGTGGGACTCGAATGCGACGTTAACCATTTACCTATATCTAATACCCTCTTATCTCAATAACATAGCGGAAATAATAATAATTCCACAATAATATACTGGAGTATCTACATCTCAAAATCATCTTCTAACAATATTCAGAAGAATCATACATGTCAGAAAACATAAACAAACCCAAAAATATATTCATCTGAAAATCTATACCCTCTCTCTAAAAAATGCTACAACAGCCCCGAGCTCTCTAAGCTCGATCATGCTGAGGTTCTGAAAAAGATAAAATTCAACTATCAGGTGAGACACATCTCAGTAAGGATGGAATACATTAAATCAGTGTGTGGCTATCATAAGGTTTGTGTACAACATATATATTCATCATTTTCAAATGAAACCACAATTATGAAATCATTCTCTGTTCCTACTCAAACATATGTAAGGTATTTTACCAATGAGAGTTTCCAAGGATTGGGGTGATTACCCACACATACAAGTAGCACCCCTTTGCTCTAATACCTTAAGCAACCTACGGTCACAACTGAAGCATATCAAGGAACTTTCCTTACTCAATAAGCCCTCAGGTGAATGATTTATCTCATATTCACAACATTCACACAAATGTTTAACCGCAAAGGCTCTCAAGAATAAGGAAATTTACCCGCCCATAAAAGTAGCTTCCCTCTGCCCTAATTCATTATGTAGCCCACAGCTACATCTGATACCTATCAAGGCACTCGCCTTTCTCAGTAAGCCCTCAGGCGGAGAGTATACCTCGCCCCTAATGCATATAATACTACTATATTTAATACTGATAATTCTTTACTACATTCCTCTGTATGCTGTTATCTCTGTATTATTCATCTTTTCATGTTCTCAACTTTCACATTTCCCTGCTTTTATATCATTTTCTTCTGCTGTTCTTATATATGTTGTTCTCATATATGCTATTCTCATATCTGCTGTTCTCATATTATCACTGGTTAAATTAACAATTATGCATTTAGAACTCTCTATACTGATGGAGAAATCACTGTCATGCTTCCACCCCATGACGAGTTGTGCGGCCTGTAGGCTAGACTTAACTCTGATCGGCCCTCTAGAGTTAAATCAACCACACTCTAGAGTTTGTAGGTCAGATTGGTTGTTCCCAAATTGGTCTAGACTCCAGGGGGACCCTACCCTTCCCAGCACAATCGACCATCCTGTCTCCACACTCTCTCTAAGACGTGTGGGTGCACTAGCACTACCAAAAATTACCCGCAACAATATTGTGCCTATTCTGATCCACTGGACTTTTCAAACCATATATTATAATTTAACATTCTCAAACACATGCAGAATAAATCATATCACATTTTAAATTCACAATGCATATCATGTATTTCCTGCATCTCATACATATAGCATAGTTCAACACAAAAACTTCATTTTGCTCATGTCACACAATTTAACAACATATTTCATACGTTTACTATAAAATAAGCCAACCCACATTCATCATTAATATACTGAAAATATACATTTAATTTCTTACACAATTATCCAAAAATTTGTTGTTTTAACTTTCCATTTTCGTAAATACTATCTAGTAGCACAACCCTAGGCTCAGAAATTTACAATTCAAACAGTTGGCTTTTCAGAACTCACGTGAAAATCATATACATATTCACATAAAATTTCCATTTTTCGCCAGTTATTTCCTTAAAAATCCTAGTTTAATACATGCTTTCTAAATTTAAATCTTCTAATAAATAATAATAATAATAATTTTCATGATAAATAATAATAATAATTTTCATGGAAAATTATTGCTTTAGTTTATTCCCTTACCTGACTACTGAAAAGTCCTTACAATGTCTAGCCCTACACCTGCAGGGTTTCCTGCTCAACAACCTAAAAACGATATCTCCCTGAACAAAACTTTAGTATTTCTTCGAGTACTACATTTCCTATAATTGTGGGAAAGGAAAATACTTCATAAAAAGTCTTACCTTGAATTTGGGACGAAGTTCAAGTCAGCCCCACCAATGATCCACTCCAGCAGACTTAAAGAGAACTTCTCCAAGAGTGTCGTGGTGGCCTCATATCGTCAAACCAGCAAGAATTCAGCCCGAAATCTTAGAGAGAATAGGGAAGGGACGAACAAGAGAGAGAGAGAGAGAGAGAGAGAGAGAGAGAGGAGGGTTTCTACGTGTAAATCTACTAAAAAAATTGAGTTTAGGCTATTTATACACCTGCACTCGTTGATGAGCCACGTCACTTTGTCGACAAGGCCACGAAGGAAGTTTGTTGACGAATGGCTATTCCTCGTCAATGAAATTCAGAACTAAAAAAAATAGCCTCTTGGTATCTTCTCATCGACGAGACACATGTCCCCATCGACGATACCCTTAAGTGTGTTCGTCGACGAACATGTTGCATTCGTCAACAAGACCTATGTTACATTTCAAATTTAATTCCTTTTTCTCTCCTCCTCCTATTATTAAATTACGATAATTATTCGGGTCTCTACATTCTCTCCTCCTTATAAAATGACGTCCTCGAAATTTACTATCCATATGATTCATCATCCCCCTAAAGAAAATAGTCTACTTATTTTATTACTTACCCTCACTTATGGCAGAGGAATACCGTGGTTACATTCAAAGTTCTAGGAGATTACATATATAAAATAAAAATTTCCCCCAAAACTAAAAGACTACATACTAACTAAACTAATATATACACTGACTAACCTGCAAAAGAGATATTACATAATTCACATACACTTTACTTGTCTATAATTGAACTTTACTGAACAATTGTGGATATTTCTCCCTTATCTGTTCCTCAAGTTCCCAAGAAACTTCTTCTATTACCTGATTCCTCCACAGGATTTTCACTAGAGGAATATTCTTATTATGTAATTCTTGTTCTTTCCTGTCCAGGATATGTACTGGTACCTCCTCGTAAACTAGCGAATAATTGAGTTCTAATTCACCATAACGGATCACATAAGAAGGGTCTGGGACGTATTTCCTCAATATAGAAACGTGAAATACGTCATGTATCCTAAACAACACAAGTGATAAAGCTAACCGGTAGGCAACCGACCCCACTTTTTTCTAGAATCTCAAACGGGCCAATGAACCTAGGGCTAAATTTACCTTTCCTTCCAAATCTCATAACCCCTTTTAACATAGCTATTTTCAAAAAAAAACATGATCACCAGTATCATATTCTAATTTCCTGCGGCAATTATTGGCATAACTCTTTTGTCAGCTCTGAGCTGCACTGATTCTATCTTTGATGAGTTGAACCTTATCATACGCTTGCTGCACTAACTCTGGTCCCACAACTGGCCGCTCACCCATCTCGTCCCAATATAAAGGAGAACGACATCTCCTCCCGTAAAGTACCTTAAACAGTGTCATACCAATGTTGGCTTGATAACTGTTATTGTACACGAACTCCATCAACAGTATGAACTGTGTCAAACTACCCCCAAAATCCGTACGCACGCTTGAAGCATATCTTCTAATATCTGAATCGTTCTCTCAGTCAGCTCATCTTACTAAGGGTGGAATGTCGTGCTGAAAATAACTGAGACCCTAGAGCCTCCTGCAAGCTCCTCAAAAAACGTGACATGAAACGCAAGTCTCGATCTGACACTATAAACACTGGCACTCCGTGAGAACGGACTATCTCCTAAGTATAAATCTCTGCCAATCGGTTAAGGGAGTAGCTAATCTTAATAGGAAGGAAATGGGCAGTCTTAGTCAAATGATCTACAATTACCCAAATCGCATTTTGGTCGTACAATGCTGATGGTAGCCCCGAAACAAAATCCATAGATATATGATCCCATTTCCACTCTGGGATATAAAGTGGCTGCAACAGACCTACCAACCTCTGGTGCTCAGCTTTTACCTAATGGCACGTCAAACATTGTGCTACATACTCGGAAATCTCCTTCTTCATACAACTCCACCAATAAGACTCTTGCAGATCCCTATACATTTTCATACTGTCGGGATGAACTGTGTATAAAGATCTATAAGAGTCATCTAAAATGGTCTTTCTAATATCAACATCAGAAGGAACACATAATCGAGAACGGAACTATAGAGCCCCATCATCTATAATACAAAACCCCTCTCCTTAACCACTCTGTACTCTGACCATTACCTCTGCTAATTCTGGATCATCTTTCTGAGCAACTTTAATCCTTTCCTGCAGAGTAGGCTGCACCACTAATCTGGCAATACATGCCTGAGGATCACTCTCGACCAACTCTATACCGAGTCTCTCCAAATCCATCATAATTGGATACTGAATCTCCACAGTTGCCAGCGTTGGTCCTACAAATTTCCTGCTCAGTGAATCAACTACGACGTTTGCTTTTCCTGGGTAGTAACTGATAGTGCAGTCAAAATATTTAATAAGCTCCAACCACCTTCTCTGCCTTATGTTCAGTTCCTTTTTAGTGAAGAAGTACTTTAACTCTTATGGTTGGAGAAGATTTCACATCGCTTGCCGTATAGGTAATGTCTCCAAATCTTCAATACATGTATTACTGTAGTCAATTCAAGATCATGGGTAGGGAAGTTCCTTTCATACTCTTTCAATTGCATGGAAGCATATGCTACCACCCTACCATACTGCATCAATACATAGTCAAGTCCTTCGAAGGACGTATCACTATAGATAATGTAACCCTCACCCCCTGACGGAATGATCAGTATCAGTTTCGTAACAAGCCTTTGCTTCAATTCCTAGAAGCTCTGCTCACAGCTGTCATCCCATCCAAACCTGATGTTCTTCCTAGTCGGTCATGTCAGAGGCCCTGATAATGCTAAGAATCCCTCAACAAAACGACGGTAATAACCAACTAGCCCCAAGAAACTCCTGATCTCCTTGACGTTCCTTAGTCTCTCCTAATTCACTACCACTTCAATTTTACTAGGATCCACAGAAATTCCATCCCCTGAAATAACGTGCCCCAAAAACACAACCTTCTTGAGCCAGAATTCACATTTGATGAAATTGGCGTATAACTTCTTTTCCCTGAGCGTCTGTAAAGCCTGCCTCAAATACGTCTCATACTCCTCATACCTCCTTGAATAGACCAGTACATCATCAATAAAAACAACAACAAACTGGTCTAAATATTGGTGGAAGATCCTATTCATCAAATCCATAAATATTGCTGGAGCATTCGTCAAACCAAAAGGCATAACAAGAAACTCATAATGCCTGTACCTAGTCCTAAAAGCCGTCTTCGATACATTTTCTGCCATTAGCTTCACTTGATGGTAGCCTGATCTAAGGTCAATCTTAGAATACACCCGTGTACCCTGAGCTGATCAAACAAATCATCTATATGGGGTAGAGGATACCTGTTCTTAATTGTCACCTTATTAATTTCCCTATAATCTATACACATCCTCATGGACCCGTCTTTCTTCTTCACAAATAATACTGGAGCTCCCCATGGAGACAAACTAGGCCATATAAATCCCTTATCAAGCAAATCTTGCAACTAGTCTTTTAATTCTACCAACTCTGATGGCGCCATTTGATAAGGTACTTTAGAGATCGGCGTTGTACCTAAAAGTAGACCAATCAGAAAATCTATCTCACGATTAGGTGGCAAGCCTGGTAGCTTATCTGGAAACACATCTGTAAACTCTTTTACTACTGGCGTACTAGTGAGTTTTAATTTATTCCCTGACATTTCCTTCACAAAGGCCACAAATCCCTGACAACCACTCAGGAGCAGTCTCCTTGCCTGAATAGCTAAAACTAACTGAGATGGGGATCGCACTCGCGACCCTATAAACCTGAATTCTGATCTTCCTTGAGGTCTAAATATCACTTCTCTTAAATGGCAATCTATACTAGCAAAATTAGCCGCTAGGCAATCCATGCCAAATATAACATCAAACTCGTTCATGTCCAATACTATCAAATCAGCAAACAAAATTCTCCCATGAATATCAATTGGACAACCTCAGAGCACCCTACTACACCTCACTGCTGACCCAGTTGGTGTAGAACAATGCAGTGTCTAATAACTGTGTTTCTACCTCACACAATTTAATACATCCCATTGACATGAATGAGTGTGTGTCCCCTAAATCAAATAACATAATAACTTTAAAGGAAAGCATGCTAACCATACCTGTCACCACGTCACCAGCTGTCTCAACATCACTCGGCGTCAAATCGAAAACTCTGGCTAGAGCCATATTCCTCTACTGGCCTCCATGTGGCACCTGATAGCCTCCCTGAGCCGGCCTAGGAGTGGAAGCACCTCCAATTTGAGCTTGGCAATCTCTCATCATATGTCCCGGCTCCCTATATTTGTAACAGATACCTCGCCCGGCACAACACTCCCCCGAGTGTCTTTTCCCATAAGTCGAACAAGCTAGAAAAGGTTGCATACCCTGTAGTAGCCACCTCTCTTCCACGAACCCCTACTGGACCCCTGTTGGGAACCAGAAGGCATGAATCTCTTTCTCTATCTCTACTTCTCAGCCTCCAACCGCTCTCCAACTTCTGCCATAGTTTCCCGGCCTAGCTTGAAAAAATATTACAATTTCAGTATCAAAACTTGCTTATACAATTCTCTCCTTAAACCTCTTTCAAACTATCGTACCTTCTTCATCTCATCTAGAATAATGTATGGGGCGAAACGAGATAACTCAATGAACCTGGCCTCGTATTACTGCACTGTCTGCTGTCCCTGCTTCAGATTCAAAACTCTTCAATCTTAGCTTCCCTAGACGAGGCTAGAAAGTGCGTATTGAAAAATATCTCCTTAAATCGCTCCTATGTTAACTCTATAGGCACTATCCTCTGCTGCTCTAGGAGTTTCACTGTTGTCCACCATCTCTCGGCTTCTCCACTCAGTTTATATATAGCAAACAACACCCTCTTCTCCTCAGTACACTGAAGCACTAAAAACACTTTTTCAATCTCCTGCAGCCAATTTTCAGCGACTGCAGGATCAGTTCCTCCTGAGAAAGTCGGAGGATTCATCTTAATGAACATCTCAATCGAACTACCATGGCCTGTAGATGGGCTACCCTACTCCCTAGAGTTCCTGGCAATTTCAGCCATGACTTGTTGTGCCACGCTATGCAATACTGCTTCTAAATCACCACCCGTAGCACCTAAGGGTCCAGCACCCTCGTTACCACTAGCATGGGTGCTACTACCTCCAGGGTCCATCTTGAAAAAACAATGAACTTAACTTAGGACCCTATCACCATAACATACCATCAAACAAGTATATTATATCCTTAACTATTTCATTATCACTGATCTTAATTCAAGGTTCAATCCTGCAACCTAGATACCCAACCCGATAATAGTTTACCATGACTTTCCTAAAATCATCACCCCAGGAAAGACACACAAACCATCATGGAAGTCCTGCATCTAGACTACAATCTAAACCTCAAATTCCCTTATCCTATACTCTGGTATTGTTACTACTGCATTCTAGAGTCTACAGAACCTAGCATCCTAGGTTCTAATACCAAACTGTAACGACCTGCTTAATTTACTACATAATCAACCATATTAATTATCATTAACTTAAAACAAAACAAAGTCAACCTAAACCCGTGGGTAACGGGGACACACCTATCATACACAGCGGAAACCTAAGTAGTAGCTAATATAAATTTCATACACTCAACCATAAAATACAATATACCAGAGTACCTATATTCCACCATATACTATTTATTTATAAACAATCCTCAGAGTCACCAAAATATAAAACTAGGTTCTAATAATAAAAACCAACTAATCCTAGCTCAAAATTTACCCTCTTAGCAGGGTAGTAAAAGCTGTCTCAACGGCCTCGGTCTGTCGGTCTTTCTCGGTTCCCTAAAATGGTTTAAGCTGGGGTGAGACACCTCTTAATAAGGGAAAATAAACTAAATACAGTTGTGTGGCAACATGAATATTTAGTGCTATAATATATGTCACATAATTGGAAACACTAATAATATCATAACTGAGTAAGCATATAATTTCATAATTTTACTAAATCATACTGCATATAACTGTTCATAAAATCATCTAATAGAACTAGTAATTCTGAAATTTACCTAGGATGAATAGCTAACTGATGTCATGTATAACCCCCCACGACGGGTTGTGCAGCCCGAAAGAGGGACCCGACAATGGCTGGCCGACCACTACTGAGTCAAAAATGTTTGTAAGTACGATGAGCCCGCCACACCCTGGTTCGAACTTCCAAGTGGACGTCTACAACTCTACACTAAAAACCACATTAACTATCCATCTCCCACTCCCTCTACTAGTAGGGGTGGTTAGCACAAGTCTGAACTGAACTGAATTGTATAGCTATGGTTCCGTGCTCCTGAAACTAATCTGAACCATCATCCGCATTCTGATAACACATAGTACATGATAATATACTATTTAACGTAAATAGATTGATAGCATTTTCTAATTTCTTTAATAACATAAATAAATATGGCCTTGCACCGAATATATTATAATTGCGGCCTTACGCCGAAAACATGCATAATCCACGGCCTTGCACCAACTATCAATCACGGCCTTGCGCCGAACGTAACATACATACTGATCTGAGTAAATGTATTATTTATCATGTATTCTGAAATCATAATGTACTGCATTATACTATTATTCCTGAAAATCACTGAAACATACTTTAACTGTAAAATTGTCTTAACATAATATGTTATGCGTAAAATAATATTCATGCCACACAATGCTAAATAAAATCATACATTCTGTTCTGAAATCATATTTCCTAAAATTTCATATTAAAATGATCATTCCTGTATAATAGCAGTATTTTTCCAAATATACATTTTCTTAATAATACCCATATATAATAGATGCTTTCTCAATGTAAATCTACTAATAAATAATAATAATTTTCATGAAAAATTGCTGCTTTAGTTTATTCCCTTACCTTACTACTGAAAGGTCCCTACAATGTCTAGCCCTACACCCGTTGGGTTCCCTGCTCAACAACCTGAAAACGATATCTCTCCGAACAAAACTTTAGTATTTCTTTGAGTACTACATTTCCTACAATTGTGGTAAAGGCAAATACTTCATAAAAAGATTTACGTTGAATTTGGGATGAAGTTCAAGTCAGCCCCACCAATGATCCACTCCAGCAGACTTGAAGAGAACTTCCCCATGAGTGTCGTGGTGGCCTCGGATCATCAAACCGGGAAGAATTCAGCCCAAAATCTTAGAGAGAAGGGGGAAGGGACGAACAGGAGAGAGAGAGAGAGAGAGAGAGAGAGAGAGAGAGAGAAGGGTTTCTGCGCGTAAATTTGCCGAAAATTTTGAGTTTAGGCTATTTATACACCTGTACTCGTTGACGAGCTACGTCACTTCATCGACAAGGCCATGAAGGAAGTTCGTCGATGAATGGCTATTCCTCGTCGACAAAATTCAGAACTGAAAAAAATAGCCTCTCTGTATCTTCTCGTTGACGAGACACGTGCCCCTGTCAATGATACCTTAAGTGTGTTCGTCAACGAACATGTAGCATTCATCGACGAGACCTCTGTTACATTTCAAATTTAATTCATTTTTCTCTCCCCCTCCTATTATTCAATTACGATAATTATTCGGGTCTCTACATATAATATATTATATTATGTTATATTATATTATATTATATTATATTATTTAATAATTACTATTTTTTAATTATTCAATTTTTATTTTTATTTATTTATTTATTATTTTTTATTTTTTGGATCACTACATTCTCCTTTCCTTAAAAGAATTTCGTCCTCGAAATTCATTACCCAATCATTTTTCATATTTCTAAAATTTATTAACTCACTATATCTCATACAATTCAGTATATACCACCATCTGAATTCCTACATTAACTAAAATTAAATAAAATCTTCATTATCTTAAACATAAATTTGTACTTGCTCCTTTGGCAATATCTACCTCGGTCGGGATCATCGTATACACTCGTGCTGGACCACCTCCACCTCAGAATACTTGTTGGTTTCCCCTGATCGGGTTTGGTACAGGTGCAATAGGCAATGGTTCATGACAGTTCCTCCTAATGTGCCCCGATTTACCGCACCTATAGTAGTTAGGAATCCCGATCAGGCATTCACCCCTATGCCTCTTATTACATCTCTGACATAAAGAGTAAGACAGATTATCCTGATAACAATAATAACCCCAATCTCCCGTCACCTGCCTCAGGCCCACAGTATTCTTCTCTCTCTTCCACGATCCCTGACTACCCTCAGCTTGAAAACTGGAAGCTGCAGGCCTCTTCCTCTGCTCTGTCGACTCTGTACTACCCTGAATGCTCTTCTCCAGCACCGAAGCCTTATCGACCAAGTCAGAGAAGTTCTGGACCTGGAGCCCTACTCCAAGCTCATAAACCCTTTGTCTTACGCCTTTTTCAAACATTCTGGCCTTTCTTGCCTCGTTCGGGATCAAGAACAGAGCAAAACGAGATAGTTCAATGAACTTAGCTGCATATTCCCCGACAGTCATACTCCCCTATGTCAGGTTAGCGAATTCTCAATCTTTTTCTCTCTAGTGGATAAGGGGAAGTACATGTCAAAGAATAACTCTTTGAATCGATCCCACGTCAGAGCTATCTTTACTAACCTTTATTCCTCTAGCAGTTTCACAGAAAGCCACCAGTGTTTTGCATCCTCTATCATCTTGAATGTGGTGTATATGACTTTCTGCTCGTCTGTGCAATCGAGTATAGTCATGATCTCCCCAATCTCCTGTACCCAGTTCTCTGCAACCACTGGATCAGGTCCTGTCACGAAAGTTGGAGGGTTCAGTCGCATAAAATCCTTGATGCTGCAGCCCTGACCTATAGGCGAACAGTATTCTTTAGTATCATGCCTCATCTCTGCCCTAACCTAACAGCCTATACCTTGCAGCATCGTGGGGGTTTCACAATCCTCCTCACTAGAAGCCTCCGAATCATACTCTCCCTCAGCCACTACATTCTTACCACAATGATCAATCTTGAAAATAAGACAAAAAAGAGTAAAAAATTCCATTATCATAACCCTATCAACACAATCATTAATCTAAATCCCAATATACTCCCAACTTTTAAATTTAGGACTAGTCCCATAGCTTAGAAACAAAATCATCTAAAGTTTACTGTGGCTTTTCTGAGGCCATTGACTACTTCATAAAAATCACAGGAAATCGTCAACGCATTTCCGCCTCCATACTACAAGACAAAATCCTATACTTCTCAATCCCTAGTCTACCCATCTCCTATCCTCCCCATCATCTATTCCTATACTCTGGTATTAATCATCTCTAAGTCTGCAGAACCTAAAACCTAATGCTCTGATACAAAATTGTAACACCCCGAACCCTAAAATGGGGTCCAGAGTGTTATTGTAAATAAAATTATACTCTGTGACGCCCCAAACCCGCCTAATGGGGCCCGGATGTCATGTTAACCATTTAGTTGTATCTGATACCCTATTATCTCAATAATGCAGTGGAAATAATAATAATTCTACAATAATATACTAGAGGATATACATCTCAAAATCATCTTCCAACAACTAGTATTTTGAATCATACATCTCAAAACACATAAACAAGCCCAAAAATATACTCATCCAAAAATATATACCCTCCCTCTCAAAAATGCTACAATAGCCCCGAACTCTCTAAGCTCAATCACGTTGAGGTCCTGAAAAAGATAAAATTCAACTATCGGGTGAGACACATCTCAGTAAGGAATGAATACATTAAATCAGTGTGTGGCTATCATGAGGTTTGTGTACAACTTATATATTCATCATTTGCAAATGAAACCAAAATTACGAAACCATTCTCTGTTCCTACTCAAACACATGCAAGGTATTTTATCAATGAGAGTTCCCAAGGATTGGGGTGATTATCCGCCCATACAAGTAGTACCCCTCTGCTCTGATACCTTAAGTAACCTACGCTCACAACTAAAGCATATCAGCCCACTTACCTTACTCAGCAAGCCCTCAAGTGGTTAGTTTATCTCATAGCAAGTCCTCAGGTGGTTAGTTTATCTCGTACTCACACATTCACACAAAGGTTTACTGGCAGAAGTTCCCAAGAATAGGGAACATTACCTGCTCATACAAGTGGCTTCCCTCTGCCCTAAAATGTTATGCATCCCAATATGGTTACATCGTATACCTATTAAGGCACTCGCCTTTCTCAGCAAGCCCTCGAGTAGAGTTTTTACTACGCCTCAAACACATACTATAATACAATATATAATAAAAAATTACTCGAATTTGATGCCCTCCAAAATGGTCAATAATGAAAATTTGATTGCTGAAGCATTTGAAAGGATTCGAAATTGACTTGTCACACACCCCCATTTATTTTGTGTTTTTTTTTCTGGTGGTTAGATATCCTTATCTAACCAACAAATATCCATTGTATTTGTGGTTGCTCTCTGTGCGTCATCTTCACCTTCTATCAATTGCCTAGCCCTGTCAAATTTTAACTCCACAAGTGACATTAATCAGTATTAGATTGTTTTTTGTATAGTGTAAAAATAATTATATATAGAAATAATTTCTTAGCATACACATATATTTGTTGTAACTCTTCAAGTAGCCAAATGAAAAATATACAATAGTAAAGGGTATTGGTGGTATCAAACAAAACATCACAGTTTTGATGTGCTAAGTTTTGATGGTAAGCATATTACCTTTTGACTATTCATCTTTTCAATTCTATTCAATTGCACAACATAGGAGTGCCAACCTTGTCCATCTGTCAAATAACTAAGTCAATGATAACGAATTAATACCCCTTCCAAAAACTCCCCTTTAAAGCAACAAAAGCAGACCATCACTTTTTTCAAGTTTTCCTTCAATTTGGAGTCCTTTCAATCCATGTAAATACACCTATGAGAATATAATAATAGGGCAGTCCAGTACACAAAGCTCCCACAATGGGTCTATAGTACGCAGTCTTACCTTGCATTTTTTGCGAGAGGCTATTTACAGTGACAACCTTACCGTTGCACCAAAACAAAAATAAAATAAAATAAAATGATAATAAAAAAAAAGGAACAATGAACCTTTATACAATAGCAAATACAGTATGTGATAGTTATTCAAAATTTTAAAATTGTAATTACAAGGCTTGCTAGTTAATCAAGGTATGGAAAATGTGCTAAGCTGGAAGTTCCCACAATTTCTTTTTATGCCTACATAATTTCTTCATCTCTATTTCCTCACACCTGGAATCAAATCAAATGAGAAAATGACAACAGTTACAAATTCTAAAGGCTGCTCGGCTAATGAAGGTTGTTCATAACTAGGCCGGTCGGCTGACCTTTTGATGACGTTTTAGATTCCACATGTCGGTCAGCTGGCGCTCAAGTCCAGTCTACCGAGCTAAGACATCCGTCAGCTAAGTCATTTTTGTTCTAAGATGGTCGGTCGACCGAGGCTCCCTAAACGGGTCAAATATAGTGGGTCGGTCGACTAGCCTTTTAATTCATTTAAGTGCTGGTCGATCGAGGTCAGTGTAATTCTTAAGTTTACCCCTATTTTGACCTTTTTCTTATTTTACATATTTAGCCAAGGTGGTGTAAGTTGCCAATATTGGATACTTGGCTATTAATCTTTAAGCACAATCATTAGAAATTGAACCCTTCAACAAATTCATGTATCTATTAAACCAAGTGAAGGTTTTATCCAGGATTTCAAGATATACAGTCTAAGGTGGGAAAGATGGGATCTGTTTTGGTACCCATTTCTCTTGGAGTTTAGACTCCAACATTTCTTTGACTCTCCAAATCTATTTTAGTTTTACACCTTTTCTTTTGAAAGGACAATCAAACTTGATGTGCCCCTTCTTTTTACAAAGGAAACATGTGGTGTGAATATATGGACCAGAGGAAGAGCTGGCATAGTGCTTTGATTCTTTTACAAAATATCTCATGTATAGGTTCTTTCTCTTCTTGTTTTCAATGCCATTGTGTCCTATGCCTTCCTTGCCTAAAGTCATTTTTTAGCCTAGTAGTTTTTCAAAGTTTTCTTAGCCCCTAGTGAATTTATAAATGACCTTAGCTTGATCCTCTAGTTTTCTTTCTAGGCTGAGAATTTTTAGATCTTTTAATCCTTTGCAAACACCTTGTAATTTTATGAATTCTTTAGTCATTGTGTTTGCTTTGCATTCAAGTTTAGATATTTGAAGATCCTTTTTATTTTTAATAGAAACTTGGGATCTTAAGTCTTTTAGGTCTTTTTCTAACATTGCATTCTTATTACTTAATCTAATGATTTTGAAATCCCTTTCTTTTATAACAAGAACTTTTGATTCTAGCTCCTTTAGTGAAGCCATATTCTTAATTTTCAAATCAGAATATCATTTAGGTATTTTCACAAGAGACTTATGAGTTTTAACATATTCTTTATGTAATTCCTCATAAGTAGGCATGCTTTCACTATCAGAACTATCATATGATTCAATATCAGATATATCACACGATTTTGCAAATGAATCATCAGCATAATATGAAGAAGAGGGAGAGGAAATCACCTCTTCATTGGCTAAAGCAATAAAGCACTTGTCTATTCCTTGAACATTTGAGCTAAATGCTTTTGGAGTATAGGATTCCTCCTTTTTGATTTCTCCATATTTCTTTTCAAGTGTTTCCTAGATCTCCTTTGCATTTTGACATGTCATAATTCATCAAAAATGTTTGCATCCAAAGCACAATATAGCATATTCATAGCACTTGAGTTAATTTGCATTAAATTTAAATCGTGCTTATTCATTTCATCAAAATATTTGGGAAGCCCAACATTTCTAATAAATTTCATTGGGACAAAGTTCCCCTATTTGATTACATTCCAAGCCTTCCAGTCTATAGATTGAATAAAGATAGTCATTCATTATTTCCAAGGAGTGTACTCAACACCACAAAACAATGGAGGTCTTGAGAAGGAACAACCCTCACAAAACTGAGATACACCAAAATGAGTCATTGCAATCTTTTTTCAAATGTGGTTAAGTTAATTGCAACCTGGCTCTGATACCAAATTGCAATCGGGTTCTGATACCAAATGTGGTTTTAGGTGTAATCCCAAGAGTGGGGTGAAGTGGAAATTTAAAATTTTCTAGGTCAAATGTCCTATTTTTATATGCACAATCAATATAACCCAACATATGGCTTGTCTAATCAACTATCAATCTTGCAGATGTATATAACTGTTTAAATAATTTACACATGTACCACAGTTCCAGTATTTCTCAATCAATTGACACAAGATATGTTATCAAGGTTTGGCCAATAGTGCCTACGTCTCTTCCTCAAGCCAAACCTACTTAGAGTATTCCACTACCTTTGCTCACTTATCGGGTGAAGCAACATCGTTACAACCTCTCCTTACCCGGCGAGGTAAACCGCAACTCAAATTTTGGGGCTGAGCCACTACCTACAACCACACCTTACAGGATGGTGCTCCTAGTTCTCCTAATCGAGTCTGAACCAATCTGGTGCACTTTGCAAAATAGTGCAATCCTCTTCCAATCACATGTCAGGAATACAACAATGATAAAAGATTACGTACAAATGGAATGCTTCTACAACAAGCAGATGATGTACAATATTAAGTACTATATGCACTCTCAAATGATTTACAAATGAAGCTCTGTAGAGTATATGATTTGCCTCTCAAGAATATTTTTCAAATAAATCCAGAGAGTTTTGGAAAATATTTTTCCTCAAGCTTGACCTTGTATAAAATCAAAAATACAAGAGGCTTTTCAAGTAAACAATATATGAGTTAATATTTTGCTTAAGCACTATTGATGTACTCAAAGATATTCTCCACAAACAATTTTCAATTGATGATGCGTATAGGAGAATCCAATCTTTGAAATTGACCGCAAAATCAATAAGGACTTTCAAGCCAAATGTGTGAAGTTGAATACTAGCTTAAGTCTCTTTCAAGAACTCAAAACAAATTTTCTCCAAGAAAGTATATTTTTAAAAACAATGAGTGTTTGGAGAAAATGATTTGATCTTTCAAATATTTAAGAACAAGAGGTCTGTCAAGAAAAATATATTGAATGAATAGATGCTCAAGGCCAACTTGTATAAACCCCAAGATTTCTCAAAAAATATTTTTCAAAGAAAGAAATATGGGAAGAGTAAGATTTGATCTTTGAAAGTATAGTATAAAATGGGAGAATAGTCAAAGAATAATGAAATGAATTTTTTGGTATGTCTCTCTAACATTTGCAAAGTGGTTTGGGCTTGTATTTATAGCCAAACTTCAAATATGGCCATTAGGTGACCGTTGGGCAATAAACAAATATTAAAATTTGAATTTTCTAGCCGTTATTTACTCAAAATTTTAACTGCCCAAGAGTTTCGATTGGCTGGCCTAAGGTTCGGTTGGCCAACCTAAGGCGATTTTACAAACCTTCGTTAGTTCAACATGCCGGCCATGACAAACTTGTCAGCCAGAATAAGAGGTCGGTCGACTGGGCTTGACAATAAAAGGATTGGTCTATCAAGCCCATGTAAAAGACATTTATGCCCTTCAGGTCTGCCGAGCTAAAATGGTGTGTGAGGGTCAGCCTTCCGAGCCATTATAAGATCAGTCCCTTTACATGTTCTGGTCAACGGAGCCAGATAAACTGTGGAAGGCCAGTCGGTCGGGCCTTCATAAATTTTAGTTTTGGCCCTTGTCTTGTGTTTTAAAATATTTTAAACCTTTTGAGAAAATGTTTAAGTATGGAAGGTTTTTTTGTTCAGTTAAAGGGTTCCTATGGTTAGCCTAGGTCTTGATGAGCTTCAATATAAATCAAGTGAAATGGATGCACATCCAAACCCTAATTACTATTACACTATAAGATTACACAACTCTTCTGCTCCTACTCTCTGGTGACTTTGTAATACGTCTTGGAAATATGATCGTGTAAGAGGTTTTTAAGGCTTCCATATTGCAACATCATCTGTGCTTTTCTAGGATTTAACCAGTTCAGCACTAAGCACAAACACAAGATGTTGTTGTTTGTCATAATCAAAGAAGGGATAGGACTCAAAAAGTTAACAATAATATTTGGTTAAAATATGAAATTATTGGCTATAGCATGCAACCTTTGAACTAAAAAGGAATGAGCTAATCTCTACTTGAATGGGATGTTAATCTCCACATTTTTCATATCATTCCTCTGATTTGTTCAAAGTAAAAATTGAGAGCTTAACTGACTGTATCATCTGAAACCTTATAATTCTTGGGCGAAAACCATAAATCATTATCATGTACAATATCTCAAAAGCATGCTCGAGTAAAATTCACTTCCAAATGGACAAAGGTATTTTTACCTCATATATATTTCTTATTTCTTAACTCATGCACAAACATGAAAATCTATAGTTAAGCGCATACTTTGTCCATCGCACAAGCCTGAGCTTTAGGGCCAAAATCTAAATTTAGTCATCTCTTCGATCTTAAGCGCTAATGATCATAAATTGCTAATATTTTGAGTGCTCATCTAAAGTCATCCTGTTATAATCAAATTACAGGCATCCACTAAGGTATTCGAGATTTATTATCAAATTAAAATGTTTCCCTTGAGCTTAATTTGTAAAAATCCTCTAATCTTGGTTCACCTTCTCCTGCACAGGAAATCTCTACCAAACCACGATCATATTAGGTAAATATTCATCCTTTTATTGGTTTGTATCCTTGCTCTAAATTATGATCATATCTAGAGGATGCCCGCCAAGTATGAAAAATCAGAAATCACCAAAGAGCCATGTTCATAAATTCATATATTCTTAAATGCTCTTTGCCCAATCGGTTAGGACACATTCAGCAGCATAAATATCTTGAATATTGTCCTCCCATAATCTCTCATGGATGCTCTTGTAAGCTCGTTAGTAATTTAACTTTCAAGAGTATTTATTCAAAATCCCTTCATAAGTTCTCAAATAGAAATCAAATCATTTAGACACTACAAAAATTAAGGTTATTAGTGAAGGATCAAAATTGTCACTAATAATCATAAAACTGTCACTAATAGTATTAGTAACGAATTTATTAGTATTAGTAGCGATTTTAAATTAGTTGTTATATCTGCCGTTACTACTAATTATTAGTGACAAATTTTGAAATCGTAACTAATAATGTAGTATTTGTGACGGATTATAATCGTCACTAAAATCCCAATACCGTCACTATAAATTCTATATTGGCTCGGCACAAATTCGACACTAATAGTGGGGTATTAATGACAAATTTCAAAATCATCACTAATAGTGTAGTATTAGTGAAGGATCAAAACCGTCACTAATACTTGGTCTTTAGTGAAGGATCATAATTCGTCAGTAATAGTATAATATTAGTGACGATTTTAAATTCATCACTAATAGTTGGGCTTTAGTGAAGGATCAAAATCGTCACTAATACTTGGCCTTTAGAGAAGGATCAAAATTCGTCATTAATAGTATAGTATTAGTGATGGTTTTGATCCTTCACTAATATCTATAGACAATTATTAGTAACGATTTTCAAATCGTCACTAATAATTTAAAATTAATATTCTTTTAATCATTTATTCCTGTGAAAATCTGTAATTACATTTTCGCATAGATAACATTAAACCATAATTATTAAAAAGATTCATAAATTATTAAAAACTCTAATTCAAAATCAAATAAAAATACATTATACAAATTCTGAATGTTTCATACATGAATCCCATATGTTCTTGGCGTGGCATCATGTTGATGTTGTGATAGCCGCAAACCCTACAAATTAAGAATTATAAAAAAAAATTAGTATACGATTTCTGACCATATACGTACTATAAGTATCAATGATTTGATAGAAAAATAATCTGACATTTGGACAAAGTTTTAAAAAAAAAATGATACTATTTTAAATAGCTAATGACTTGTTCTGAGTTGTGCCTCCAAGTGCAGAAGTGTCAAGTTGTATCAAGGATGAGTCCAGGATCATATTCCACAGGGACCACTGGGTATCAAAGTATTTGTAAAAGTTTAGTGAAATCTTGTTGCTGTAAAATGTGGTGTGAAAATCTTTTTGGTTTTTTTTATGTTTTTGAAAACAGTAAACAAGGTGGGAAGTGCTTGAAATAAAATGAGACTAAACTTTTATCAAAATATCAAAAATATAAATCTAGTAACGCATCCAAAACTAAACAGATTAACTAAAAGAATTTTCCAAACACTTGGCTTACGAGTTCAACGTCCTTTTGCTTCTACAATTTACTAATTCCCTCGGTTTTACTCCTCTTCTTGTTAATCCAATCAAGGCATTAATAAGATAAAATTTTCATACTAAAGTTCAAGTAAATATGCCACATCCAAACAAAAGAAAATAATTACTCTCATTAAGCATCAACTGAATTTCAGGTAAAATTAATTGACAAAAATCTTAGATTAAATTAAGGTTTTGATGTGCCTAACGTCAACAACAAAAACAGGAAATAAGAGCCAACGATTTATCAAGGATGCCTTCAATTTTTGGTTTTAGCCAAATAAAAGTTTAACATTAAAATGAAAAGGAAATTAATAAATCATGCAAAACAACGGACATTGACCCGCAGCCCAAGTTACAAAACTTAGCCACTCATGCTTGCAATCCAAAATTTTCAAGTCAAACGGATTCCACAATAACCCATTCCACCAAAAAAATAAAAGACAACAAAGTAAAACAACAAATTACTTCAACATTGAAACTTTTAAAATAACAAACTAAAAGATAAGAACTTCATTTCATCTAATAAATCACTGCAATAACAAAGTAAAAATTAGTATTTGAATATAACATTAACTATTCAACCAATGTACTTAAACAACATTAAAGCAACAAGATAAAAGAAAGAGTGTGATAAACCCAACAATAACTTAAAATATGAATACTCAATTAATAAATAACCCAAAAAACACATTAAAATATCTATGGGGAATGACAAAGAAACATAAATAATAACTCAACAAAACACATTAAATAAACAAGAAGGGAGAGAGAGAGAGAGAGAGAGAGAGAGAGAGAGAGAGAGAGAGAGAGAGAGAGAGAGAAGTGGAGATGCCATAAAAGAGACCCCAACACAGTAGCTACGGCTACTGTGTGTTTCCCTTGCTGCCGCACAAAAACCCAGGAGAGCCCCCCCTCCAAAGCTCCTGGCTACTGCCCTAAAAAACAACCTAAAGAAAAACCTACAAAAACCCTCGCTACTTTTCAAATCTAGCCCCACTTTTTTCTCCTTTCCCTCTTTTTTTGCTTTTCCCTTTTCCTTTCTCGCCCTTCTCTCCTAGCCAGAAAAACACACACGGCTACTTACCCACTACCAACGCCCAGCGCCTCCTTGCACGCACACACACACGGCTTTCCTTTTGAATTGCATGGCCAAGTCACATCAAGGACCCAGCCCACACCCCTTTTTATTTTGTTAGTTTTCATTTGGGCTCCTTCCAGCTGAGCTACTCTTCACACAAAATCCACACACTGCCACATCTCATGGGCTACAGCTAGCCCACAATTCTTTTTGCACACTTACACTAAGCCTTCTTCAATTTTTTTTCAATTTGACTCCTATTTGTTCTTCGACTCATATACGGCCATAGGCCTCCAAAAGCACGCACGCAAGCCCAATTTCAAGTCCACATGGCCCACGGTTCTTGTAGTGTATTTGGTTGCCTCATGCCCACCATTTGGCCTTCAAGCATGCACACTTCGACGCAAACACGTGTTTGCACACACCCACACATGGCTCACGTACACAGCCTCTCCTTACATGCATGGTTCGGTATTGATTTCCAAAAAATTATCCAACAATAATAAAACACGAACATCCGTAAATTTATGGAAAAAATAGGATAATTATCTCAACCAAGCCTAATGATTAAAATAATATACATAATCAGACATTTAATTGAGATTATAATATTTAATGTATGAATTTAAATGCCAAATTACACAACTTTGACGCATAATCACACCCCCCCCCCCAACTAACGTTTTGTTAGCCTCTAGCAAATAATGTGAATGCATTCAAACCAAGGGAGTAGCAACTAAAATTCCAATACTTACGAAAATTACATGCCATGAAATATGCTTACTGAGTTTAGAAACACAAGACATAGATTAACCCAAGTTAAGTCTCAACTGAAAGATTTATACACCATTTAGTAAAACAACCAAGTTACTAAAAAGTAACAAAGCTCACATGTTATGAGAATAAGGCTAGAATTCCAAGATTGACTACCAATAGACATTAACAATTTCAATCACAATCAATTAGTCTAAGACAACCGCCCGGTCCTACTCTAATTCAAAACCATTGTATTGGCGGCTTTCATACTATTGCACTTTGAAAGGCACTCACTTTCTTGATTAGTTAGGAACCCGATAGTAGGTCATGCTAGTACAAGGTACCCATTTTTTGTTTAGTTAGGATCCCGGTAATAGGTCGCCCTTTCCAATACACAATCGCTTCCCTTTTTTTTTTTTTTTCTTTTTTCCTTCTTGCAGTTAATCTCTGGGTTGTTTCTTATTTTCATTTTCTTCAAACTTTTTTTCCTTTTCTTTTCTAAGCCATTAGGATATGGTTCATTAGAGTCTCAAACAACTAAAGTACAACAACCAAAAATGAACTAAAGGTGGTCTTTCTAAGTTTTCTAACCTGTGTAGTGTGTGTAGAAAGACTTTCAGCCTCCTTCCCTAGGATGAAATTAAGTGAAATGGATAAAAATCTCTTTTTATTTAAACTTTGATTGCACTACATGCTACATGTTCCATATCCTCAAGAAAAAAATGTTGGCATGTAACGTTCACAATTAAGGAATTTAGCATGCTTTGAGCTCTATGACAATATTTTCCCAAGGTAAACCAACATATGTTTAAAGCATGCAAACCATAGGGTAAATTCTCTTCCACCCCCCAAGTAGAATGTAGCATTGTCCTCAATGATGCAAGAGAAATGAAAGAATTTACCCAAGAGAGCAGTTAAAAGTAAAGCAAAACAACTGTAAGACGAGCAAAACAGTAAAGGAAAAATTACAAGACAGAGGAAAAAGAAGTACCTGAACCGCTTTGAAAAGAACACAATCCTAGGGAATAAGAAATAACAACTAAAGATCAAAAGAAAACAATGAGAGAAATAAAAATACAAATAAAAAAAAAAAAAACCTATACTAAGTGGGATCAAGCAGATGTAGAGTGAAATTCCTCTAGTACAAAGTTGGAGATAAAAGGTTTGAGCCTTTGACCATTAACCTTAAAAAAGTTACCATTATGAGGATTTGTAATCTCTATAGCACCATGAAGAAAAACAATCTTTACCACAAAAGGCCCACTCCAACAAGACCTTAACTTACTAGGAAACAAGTGCAATCAAGAGTTGTACAATAACACCTGTTGGTCGGGCTCAAAAGTCTTACGCTGAATGTGTTTATCTTGGAAGTTCTTCATTCGTTCCTTGGACAAATGTTTTCTCAAGGATGTTTTGAATTTCTCTATTTTCTAATTCAGCTTGTCCATTGGTTTGAGGGTGGTAAGCAGTAGAGATTTTGTGGTGGATACCATACTTCTTCAATAAAGCTAAAACATGTTTGTTGCAAAAGTGCATGCCCTGATCACTTATTATGGCTTTAGGCATGCCAAACCTTGCAAAAATGTTTTCTTTCAAAAATTTTATATCCACTTGATGATCATTAGTTCTGTAAGGGACTACCTCAACCCACTTAGAAACATAATCAATGGCAAGCAAAATGTATAAATAGTCATAAGAAGAAGGAAATGGTCCCATGAAATCTATACCCTGACAATCAAAAATTTCAATCACTAGTATAGGTTGCAAAGGAATCATGTTTCTCCTAGTGATTCCCCCTAATTTTTGACAATGTTCACAAGCTTCTCAAAGCATCCTTAAACATACTTGGCCAATAAAACCCACTTTGAAGAGCTTTAGCCATTGTTTTGTGGACTGAAAAATGCCCACCACAAGCTTCTGTATGGCAAATATTTAGGGCACCAGAAATTTCATTATTAGGCACACACTTCCTAATGATTTGAACTGAACAATATTTAAAGAGATAGGGATCATCATAAAAGAAATTCTTAGCTTCATCTTTCAACCTTCTGATGTCCTGAGCATTCCAACGAGGTGGAGTTTTCCCTGTGACCAAGAAATTCACAATATCAACATACCATGGTAAAGATTCAACTGCAAATAATTTTTCATTAGGAAAATAATCAGAAATTAAAGAAAACTTCTCAGAAACTTCTGGTTGAAGCCAAGAAAGGTGATCCGCCACCACGTTTTCCACTCCCTTTTTATCTTTTATTATGAGATCAAATTCCTGCAGCAAAAGTATCCACCTTACCAGTCTTGGCTTAGTGTGCTTTTTTGACGGTAGAAATTTCAAAGCTGCATGGTCAGTGAATATTATGATAGGAGAACCAAGAAGGTACGATCTAAACTTATCCAATGCAAATACTATAGCTAATAGTTCTTTTTTTGTGGTGGAATAGTTTTTTGTGCAGCATTTAAAGTCTTACTAGCATAGTATATGACATATGGCAGTTTATCTTTTCATTGTCCAAGAACAACCCCCACAGCAAAGTTACTTGCATCACACATTAATTCAAAAGGAAGTGATCGGTCAAGAGATCGAATGATAGGTGCAGTGGTGAGATATGTTTTTAGTTCATCAAAACTATTTTGACACTCTTGGGTCCATTCAAATTTAACATCATGCATCAAAAGTTTGCAAAGAGGTTTAGAGATAAAGTTGAAATTCCTTATGAATCTTCTATAAAAACTAGCATGTCCTAAAAATGATCTAATATCTTTCACATTTTTAGGTGCAGGCAAATTTGAAATCAAGTTTATTTTAGTTTTACCCACCTCTATGACTCGAGAAGATACAATGTGCCCCAAAACTATTCCTTGTTGGACCATGAAGTGGCATTTTTTCAAATTTAACAACAATTGCTTTTCTTCACCTATTTTCAAAACAACCTACAAATTAGAAAAACATGCATCAAATCCTTTCCCGAAAACTGAATGTCATCCATGAAAACCTTTATACTGTCCTCAATCAAGTTGCTAAAAATACTTAACATACATCTTTGAAATGTAGTCGGGGCGTTGCATAGCCCAAGTGGCATTCTCCTGAAGGCAAAAGTTCCAAAGGGACAAGTGAAAGTAGCCTTCTCTTGGTCCTATGGAGCTATTTCTATTTGATAATAACTGGATAATCCATCAAAAAATTAGTAATATTCATGCCCTACCACTTTTTCTAAAACATTGTCAAGGAAAGGCAAAGGAAAATGATCCTTCCTAGAGGCGGCATTCAATTTCCTATAATCTACACACATCCTCCAGCCTGTGGTCTCTCTAATAGGCACCAATTCTCCCTTATCATTTTCTACAATAGTTATACCATATTTTTTTTGGAACAACTTGTATAGGACTAACCCATTTATTATCTGCAATTAAATATATGATGCCTATGTCTAACAATTTCAGGACTTTCTTTTTTACCACTTCTTTCATTGTGGGGTTTAGTCTCCTTTGCATCTCTCTAGAGGGTTTTTAATCCTCTTCCAAATATATCTTATGTGTACAAATGAGAGGACTTATACCTTTGATGTTGGCAATGGACCAACCAATGGCTGATTTGTGTTGTGTCAAAATTCTCAACAACTTACTCTCTTGGTCAAGGGTCAACAATGTAGAAATAACCACTATGGATGAGTTCTCTGGTCCAAGGTAGGTGTATTTTAGCTCCAGCAGTAATGGCTTCAATTCTAGCACTGGTGTCTTCTCATTGGATGATTGTGCTGAGGTTTGTATTACCGGTAGTGGCTCAAATTTGAGCTTCCATTGCATCTAAGTTGAATCACCTACAGCACAAAGAGAGAAAAAATGATCAGTGGACTCAATTAAATCAAGGGAGTCTTCTAAATCCTCCCACTGCTCATCACAATCATAATTTAACCAAGGAGTGTCTACAATTAGGGATTCCAATGAATTGACTTCTTGAATGTTTTCATGTTCTTGAGTTTGCCTACACAAATTGAAGATATTTAGTTCTAAAGTCATATTCCCAAAACTCAATTTTAAAACACCACTCCTACAATTGATTATGGCATTAGAAGTTGCTAAAAATGGTCTTCCCAAAATCACATGTGGTGAAGAATTTGCATGGGATGACACTTTCATATCCAAGACCACAAAATCCACAGGGTAATAAAATTTATCCACTTGGACTAAGACATCCTCAACAATACCCTTAGCAATTTTTTATGGATCTATCAGCAAGCTAAAAAATAATGGATGTGGTTTTCAATTCCCCTAGCCTTAATTGTTCATACACACTATAAGGTAGCAAATTAACCCCCGCACCTAAGTCTAGCAAGGCCTGCCTAATCTTAGAATTTCCAATGACACATGAAATGGTAGGTAACCCAGGATCCTTGTACTTAGGTGGTGTGTGATTTTGAATAATGGCACTAACTTGCTCAGTGAGGAAAGCCTTTTTCTGCACATTCAGTTCGCGTTTCACAGTACATAAATCCTTTAGAAATTTAGCATAAGCAAGAATTTGTTTTATAGCATCAATAAGTGGAATGCTAATCCTAACTTGCTTAAAAGTTTCTAAGATTTCAGCATGTCGTTTATCCTTGCACAAAGAAAGCAAACGTTGTGGAAACATTGCAGGTATGGGATATGCATCATTATTTTAATTTAAAGTGCTTGACTCACCACTATCAAGAGGAGGGTTAGCTGTAACGACCTGCTACTTATATGAATTTTTTTTTCCATATATACATAACATATATACCATCTATCTAAAATACTACTGAAAATATCTCAGGCTCAAAGGAACACCAAGAAAACTCTGTACATCACACATATGTAAGCAACGGTATACAAGACTCTCTAAAATGTCATATACACGATACCAGAAAACTATAAATCCCATAATGTATGTAAATATTACAAAATACCCGATGACATCACTAAAACCTGGAATCTACCCCAAACCACTAGTATCATTAAACACCTACCCTTCTAGTATGGGTAGTGCAAGATAATCCCTACCCGCGAGCCTCATCTGCTCGTCTAGCTGGATCTCCTGAAAAATAGTAAGTCACCAAGATAAGACATGCTCAATAAGAGGAAATATGCTATTACTAGTGTGTGACGGCTGAGTTGCACATATAGTATACTTGAAATAATACTGATATTGTAAAATGAGTAAGCTGATATACTGTACAAAAAACATGCAATGTAGTTTAAAATAAAACTGTGTATCTGAGTTTACTAACCATACATACTGCTAATATGATAATATAAACTATTGTTGTGTGATATATTTGTACATAGGAATTTCTGCTAATACCCTGGGATCTGTATGTCATGATTTAACCCCTCATGACAGGGTTGTGCAGCCTGTAGGCTAGACTTACTCTAGTTGGCCTACAAGGCAAGTCAATCTATATCTCTATCATCCGCCAATCTAGCCAACTACAATCTCTCCGAGCAATCTCCAAATCTAACATCGTCTAACCGGCCACCTCAACCCAGCTCGCAGGGGAGATTGCAAACTCTTCTAGCGTGGTTAGATGGAATCCACATACTATCTAAGTTATGTGGTTGCACTCTATCTATAATACCAATGGTATTGTGCTCTGCTGTCTGTATCTGTTTGAAATATCCTCAGGGATCTGATACTGTGTAATACTATTTTATATATATACACTTATATTGGTGCTTTTAACATGATTTCAAAGCAACCATAACACTATAAATTTGAGTTGTAATATCTGAAATATCTGTAATATCTGTCTGTATTATCTGTAATTTCTTTCTAAAATATCTATAATATCTGTCTGTACTATCTGTAATTTCTTTCTGAAATATCTGTAATATCTGTCTATAATATCTGTAATTTCTTTCTGAAATATCTGTAATATCTGTCTAAGTGTTTTGGTTTAGAAATCATGTTATTGTTATAAATCTTACTTTCTGCTAATAAACTTGTATAATTGGATATCTATAAAATTTCATAATCAACATATTAAACTATAATAAACTCAAGCCATACTACTGTGTAATTAAAATCTCATGCTTCATATCAGTATTTTCACTGAAATAACAATACTCATGATATTCTGGAAAAATAAACTAATCAACATGCTTAAAAATATACATACATAATCCTCTGTTATACATTCTACAAATTCCCTAGCATAGCATATTTCCCTCACTTAATTTCTGAAAAGCCCCTACTATATTCTGGCCTTACACCTGCAGTGTTCCCCACTCCACACCCTGAAAACAACATTTTCCAGAACAAAATATCAGTATTTCTTCGTATTCTACATTTCTTATAACAGTGGGAAAGGCAAATACTAAATAAAATGTCTTACCCTGAGATTGGGATGAATTTCAAACCACTTCAACCAACGATGCACTCTGGTAAATTTGTAGAGAACTTTCTCAGGAGCGTCGCGGTGGCCTCAGATCGTCGATCCAGCGAGAAACAGAGTCGGGATCAAAGAGAGAAGGGAAGAGGGACATTTTAGAGAGAGAGAGAGAGCTTTCCTGCGCAGGTTTCCTTGTGAAAATCTAGTTTTAAAAGTACTTATAGACCCGAATTCGTCGACGAGACACATCATCTCGTCAATGAACATGAACCCCTCGTTGACAAATTTCATACTGCTAAAACCCCCTTCTCGGTATCTTCTCGTTAACAAAACGTGTCCTCGTCGACGAGACCCTCTTATATTCTCATCGATGAATTCCTTGTGTTCATCGACAAGATTCTGCTTAATTTTCTTAGTCATTACATTCTCCCCTCCTTATAAAATTTCATCCTCAAAATTTACTTCCTGTGTCGAACACCATCCATACAATTTACCATCCCTTAGAAGTAAACAGTCTACTTAATTTATTACTTACCCTCACTTATAGCGGAGGAATACCATGGTTACATTCTATGTTCTTGGAGATACACATATAAAACTAAAAAAACTACTTACTAACTAAATTATTACATGTACCTGCAAAAGAAACATTACTTAACTTATTACATTTACCTGGTTATAACTAAATCTCTTGGAATAACTACGGGTATTTTTGTCTTATCTATTCCTGGAGCTCCCAAGAAGCTTCCTCTATAGCATGATTTCTCCACAAAACTTTTACTAGATGGAATTCTTTGGTACTCAATTCTTGTATCTTTTTTTGCCCAAGATTTGTACTGGTGCTTCTTCATAAGCTAATGAATCTTTAAGTTCTATTTCTACATAACTGATTATGTGGGATGCATCTAGGACGTATTTCCTCAGCGTAGCTACATGGAATATGTCATATATTCTAGATAAAGCTTGTGGCAAACCTAGCATGTAGGCAACTGACCCTACTCTCTTAAGTATCTCAAAAGGGTCAATATACCTAGGGCTCAACTTGCCCTTCTTCCAAAACCTCATAACCCGTCTCAGAGGAGCTACCTTCAGGAATACTCGATCTCCCACATCAAACTCTAACTCCCGGCAGTGAGTGTCTGCATAGCTTTTCTACTGACTCTGCGCAGTACTGATTTTTTCTCTAATTAGTCGGACCTTATCACATGCCTATTGTACTATCTCTGGACCCAAAACTTGCCTCTCACCTACTTCATCCCATAAAAGAGATGAACGACACCTTCTACCATATAGTGCCTCATAAGGTGCCATGTTGATGCTAGCCTGATAGCTGTTATTATAAGCAAATTCAACTAACGGCATAAACTGAGTCCAGCTACCCCTAAAATCTAGCACGCATGACCGAAGCATATCTTCTAATGTCAGGATCATCCTCTCAGTCTGACCATCTGTATGAGGGTGAAATGCGGTGTTGAATGCTAACTGTGTACCTATAGCCTCCTAAAAACTTTTCCAAAATCATGAGGGAAACCAAGGATCTCGATTTGATACTATGGATACCAGTACCCCATGGACACGAACTATTTCCTGAACATATATATCTGCCAATTTGTTCATGGAATAACCAATTCTAATAGGGATGAAATGAGCAATCTTTGTCAGACAATCAACAATCACCCAAATCGCATTCAGTTTCTGTCGTACTGGTGGTAATTCAGTAATAAACTCCATAGAGACGTGATCCCACTTTCACGCTAGAATAATGAGTGGTTGTAACTGCCCTGCTGGTCTCTGGTGCTCAGCCTTAACCTTCTAACTCGTTAAACACTGTTGTACAAATTCAGCAATTTCTTTTTTCTTTCCACTCCACCAGAAATACTCTCACAGATCCCTATACATTTTAGTACTGCCAGAATGAACTGTGTATAGTGATCTGTGAGCCTTTTCCAAAATCGTCCTTCTAATATCATCATCTGCAGGCACACACAACCTGGTGCAAAACCTCAGAGCTCCGTCATCAAAGATGCTGAACTCCTCTCCCTGACCATCATGTACTCTAGTTATCACTTCTGCTAACTCCGTGTCTTCACCCTGAGCGTCCTTAATCTTCTCATATAGTGTAGGCTGCACAACTAGACTGGAAATAAATGTCTAAGGATTACCCTCTACTAACTCTATGCCAAGTCTCTCAAGATCCATCAAAATCGAGTGCTGAATCTCCATAGCTGCCAGTACTTGTTCCACTGATTTCCTACTCAGAGCATCTGCTACCACATTCGCTTTCCCTGCGTGGTAGCTAATAGTACAGTCATAATCTTTAAAAAGCTCTAGCCACTTTCTTTGCCTCATATTGAGCTCTTTTTGGGTAAAAATGTATTTTAAGCTTTTATGATCCGTGAAGATTTTGCACTTTCCACCATATAGATAATGCCTCCAGATCTTGAGAGCGTACACCACTGCAGCTAGCTCCAAATCATGCACAGGATAGTTTTTCTCATATTCTTTAAGCTGTCTAAAAGCATACGCAATAACCTTGCCATGCTGCATCCATACGCACCCAAGTCCCTTCATGGACGCATCACTGTATATCACAAACCTATCCTCTCCTGATGGAATAGCCAACACTGGGCAATAACCAACCTCTATTTCAACTCCTGAAAGCACTGCTCACAGTCATCGTTCCATTCAAACCTTACATTTTTCCTCGTAAGTCGCGTCAACAAACTTGATAAACTAGAGAAATCGTTAACAAAGCGTCAGTAATAGCTTGCTAAACTCATAAAACCTCTAACTTCTTGGACACTCCCTGGCCTTACCCAATTCACTACGGCCTCTATTTTACTCAGGTCAACTGATATGCCTACCTCAGAGATCACATGGCTGAGAAAAGAAACCTACCTCAGCCAGAATTGACATTTCTTGAATTTTGCTTAAAGCTTTCTCTCTCTCAATGTTTGCAATACCAGTATCAAGTGATGCTCATGCTCCTCAAAACTTCTCGAGTAGACCAGTATATCATCAATGAATACCACTACAAACTGGTCCAAACACTGATGGAAAACTCGGTTCATTAAATCAATAAATACTGCTGGTGCATTAGTCAACCCAAATGGCATCACTAAGGACTCGTAATGCCCATATCTCATTCAAAATGTCGTCTTTGAAATATTTTCTGCCCTCACCTTCACCTGATGATAACCTGACCATAGGTCAATTTTAGAATAGAACTGGGACCTCTGAAGCTTATCAAACAAATCATCAATCCTGGGAAGAGGATATTTATTCTTAATTTTCAATTTATTTATCTCTCTCTAATCTATACACATCCTCATGGTCTCATCTTTCTTCTTCACAAATATAGCTGGTGCTCCCTAGGGCGACACATTAGGCCTAATGAAACCTTTATCCAGCAATTCCTGCAATTGATCTTTTAGTTCTTTTAACTTGGTTAGAGCCATATGGTAAGGTGCTTTAGATACTGGTGCTGCCCCGGTAAAAGATCCACAATAAATTCAACTTCACAGTCTAGTGGCAAACTAGGTAATTCTTATGGAAATACATCTGAGAATTCTCTGACCACAGGAATATCAGCTTGTTTCAATTCTTCTTTTGGTAATTCCTTTATGTAGGCAGCGAATCCTTAGCAACCGTCTTGAATCAATTTCCTCACCTGAATGGCTGACGCAAGTTGTGGTAAAGAACGGACATGTGAATCAAGAAATCTGAATTCTTGCTCACCTGGAGGTCTGAAAATCACTTCTTTTAAGTGACAATCGATACTAGCATAGTTAACTGTCAACCAATCCATACCCAGAATTATATCAAACCCCTACATATCTAACATCACAAGATCGGCTGGCAATATTTTCCCCTAAATGATCATTGGAAAGCTCCTGAGTACCCTCTTACCTTTCACCACTAATCCAGTCGGCGTAACACAACATCCAAAAATTGTGCCTCATACCCTATTAAATTAGCATACACCGATGAAATAAAAGAGTGGGTGGCACCTGTGTTAAATAAAACAACGTCTTTATATGAAAAAGCAGTAAGGGTACCTGTAACTACGTCTCCAGCTGCATCGGCGTCACCCGGCGTTAACGCGTACACTCTCGCCGGTGTAGTGTTCCACTACTGGCCTCCGCGGGGTGCCGGATAACCACCCCAATACGGTCTAGGAGCTGGTGTCTGAGCTAGCAATCCCTGACACGACCATGACTTGTGTCTGGCTCTCCCACAACGGTAGTAGACATCTTCTCCTATTCTACATTCACCTGGTTGTCTCCGGCCACATCTAGGACAGGTAGGAATAACCCATCCACCCTCATAAACACCACGAGTCATCTAGCCCTGGCTACCTCCATATTGATCTCCTCTTCATGGCCCTTGACTGGAACTTGCCTGATAATCCCGAGGCACGGGCCTCTTCCTCTAACTCTGGTCTACGGCACCTCTCTGCATACCACTCTCAATAATAGCAGCTCTATCCACCACCTCCGCAAATGTCTGAGCCCGAAAGCCAATGACTTGCTCGAAAAAAATTTGCCACAGGCCCTCTTCAAACTTCCTCACTTTCTTCTCCTCATCTGATGCCAAATGTGGGGCAAAATGAGATAACTCAATAATCTGTTCAACATACTGCGACACCATCATCTGCCCCTGAACTAAATGCAGAAATTCTACTACCTTTGTGCTCCGAACGATAGCAGGAAAATATCGCTCGAAGAATAATTCCTTGAATCTACTCCACGACACTAGCACTGGATCGGACCTCTGTTCCTCAATCAACCGCGCTGATCTCCACCAGTGTTTTGCCTATCCTGTTAGTTTGAATGACACAAATGACACCTTCGGCTCATCTGAACATGCCAGCACCGCTAAAATCCCTCAATGTCCTGAACCCAGTTTTCAGCTATAATCGGGTCAGGTCCTCCAGAAAAATATGGATGCTTCATCTGCATAAACTGCTCAATCGTGCAACCACGCTCTCCTCCGCTCCTAGCCATCTCAACCATCACATGTTGGGTGACGCTGCGCAATAATGCATCTGTATCTCCACCTCCCATATTGAAGGGTCCTGGTCTATCACTTCCTGCATTTATACCACTGCTCCCTGGACCCATCCTGAAAATACATAGGACACTGTTTCAGAATCCTATTTCCTGTACAGATCTAATTTATTATGTTCAACTAAAATTTCAGACTCTCTTTTAACAATTTCCCCTTATTCCTAATCCAAAATCCAATCCTATAACCTAAACACATGACTCGTTGGTAGTTTACTATGGCTTTCCTGAACTTGTCACCCAAGGAAAAACACTGAAACCACCACGAAAATCCTGTATTCAAACCATAAAATAAAACTCAAATTCTTTTCCTACATTCTGGTATTGTTTCCGCTGCATTCTAAACTTTACAGAACCTAGCAACCTAGGCTCTAATACCAAACTGTAACGACCTGCTACTTATATGAATTTTTTTTTTCCATATATACATAACATAAATACCATCTATCTAAAATACTACTGAAAATATCTCAGGCTCAAAGGAGCACTGAGGAAACTCTGTACGTCATAGATATCTAAGCAACGGTTTACAAGAAACTGTAAACTGTCATATACATAATACCAAAAAACTATAAATCCCAGAGTGTATGTAAATATTACAAAATTCCTAGTGACATCACCAAAACCTGGAATCTACCCCAAACCACTAGTATTATAAAACACCTACCCTTCCAGTATAGGCAGTGCAAGATAATCCCTACCCGCGAGCCTGATCTGCTCACCTAGCTAGATCTCCTAAAAAATAGTAAGTCACTGGGATAAGACAATGCTCAGTAAGAGGAAATATGCTATTACTAGTGTGTGGCGGCTGAGTTGCACATATAGTATACTTGAAATAATGCTGATACTGTAAAATGAGTAAGCTGATAAACTGTACAAAACACATGCAATGTAGTTTAAAATAAAATTGTGTATCTAAGTTTACTATTTGTACATACTACTAATATGATAATATAAACTACTGTTATATGATATATCTGTATATAAGAACTTCTGCTAATACTCTGGGATCTGTATGTCATGATTTAACCCCTCATGATAGGGTTGTGCGGCCCGTAGGCTAGACTTACTCTAGTTGGCCTACCAAGCAAGTCAATCTATATCTCTATCATCCGCCAATCTAGCCCACTGCAATCTTTCTGAGCAATCTCCAAATCTAACGTCGTCTAACCGGCCACCTCAACCCATCTCGCTGGGGAGACTGCAATATCTCCTAGCACGATTAGACGGAATCCACATACTCTCTGAGTTATGTGGTTGCACTCTATCTGTAATAGTAAAGGTACCGTGCTCTGTAGTCAGTATCTGTCTGTAATATCCTCAAGGATCTGATACTGTGTAATACTAATATATATATATATATATATATATATATATATATATATATATATATATATATATACTTATCTTGCAGCTTTTAACATGATTTTAAAGCAACCATAACACTATAAATCAGAGCTGTAATATCTGAAATATCTATCTAAAATATCTGTAATATATGTCTGTATTATCTGTAATTTCTTTCTAAAATATCTATAATATCTGTCTGTACTATCTGTAATTTCTTTCTGAAATATCTGTAATATCTGTCTATAATATCTGTAATTTCTTTTTGAAATATCTGTAATATCTGTCTAAGTGTTTTGGTTTAGAAATCATGTTATTGTTTTAAATCTTACTTTCTACTAACAAACTTGTATAATTGGATATCTATAAAATTTCATAATCAACATATTAAACTATAATAAACTCAAGCCACACTACTGCGTAATTAAAATCCCATGCTTCATATCAGTAATTTCACTGAAATAACAATACTCATGATATTCTAGAAAAATAAACTAATCAACATGCTTGAAAATATACATACATAATCCTCTGTTATACATTCTACAAATTCCCTAGCATAGCATATTTCCCTTACTTAATTTCTGAAAAGCCCCTACTGTATTCTGGCCTTACACCTATAGGGTTCCCCACTCCACACCCTGAAAACAACATCTCCCAGAACAAAATATCAGTACGTATTCTACATTTCTTATAACTGTGGGAAAGGCAAATACTAAATAAAATATCTTACCTTGAGATTGGGATAAATTTCAAACCACTTCAACCAACGATCCACTCCAGTAAATTTGTAGAGAACTTTCCCAGGAGCGTCGCGGTGGCCTCAGATCGTCTATCTGGCGAGAAACGAAGTTGGGATCAAAGAGAGAAGGGAAGAGGGACGTTTTAGAGGGAGAGAGAGAGAGAGAGAGAGAGAGAGAGAGAAAGAAAGAAAGAGCTTTCCTGCGTAGGTTTCCTTGTGAAAATCTGGTTTTAAAAGTACTTATAGACCCAGATTCATCAATGAGACACGTCATCTCGTCGATGATCCCTAAAGAAAGTTCATCGACGAACATGAACCCCTCGTCGACGAATTTCAAACTGCTAAAACCCCCTTCTCGGTATCTTCTCATTGACAAGACATGTCCTCATAAATGAGACCCTCTTATATTCTCATCGACGAATTCCCTGTGTTTGTCAACGATACTTTACTTAATTTTCTGGGTCATTACATTAGCATTCTTACCTAAACTTCCTGCACTATGGACAGGGTCACCCAAAACCTTACCATTCCTCAAAGTTGTAATAGCTTTCACTGATTTCACATTGCTCCCTTCACCAGTATTCTGAGATGATTGATTGTGCCCTTGTGGATTGGGTTGGGGTTGAGCTGGAAATTTTCCTTTCTCCTAGTTACTCAAAGTGGTGGTTACTCTAGTGAGAGTCCCTCTGATGTCATTGATGGCCTGGGAATTCTAGTTGTTGATCGAACTCTGACTTTGTATAAACTATTGCAAGCTAACATTTAGCTATTGTATGGAGTTTTCCACTCCTCTTCTCTACATTGGGGGTGGTTGATTTGGAAAATGAGGTGGTCCCAAGCCTTGGCTAACTGGTGCATAAGGAGTATATTGACTTGTTCCCTACATAGATGGCCCCACTTGGTCATTTTTCCAGCTGAGATTTGGATGATTTCTCCAACCTGCATTGTAAGTATTAGAATAAAGTCCAGAAGAATTCTTAGAAACCATATGCACTGGGTTAGATTGATCAAGAAAAACTTCGTTAAAAGCAAGAATAGTTGGATATGCATCAATCACATGCCCTGGATCCTCACATATGCTACATTTTTCAGAAGATGATGGTAAAACATGCATTTCATTTACCTTCTTAAGCTCAATAGAATCCAACCTCTTAGAAATCAGTGCAAGCCTAGCATTAAAATCATCAGCTTCTTTCAGTTGATATTTACCACCCCCACTAATACATTATTTCTTTTCAGATCTATCATACACATCAGAGACATCCTAGGATTGGGCGTTTTTAGCCAAATAATAAAAATAGTCAAAAGCTTCTTTGGGCCCTTTATTGAAAAACTCACCATTGTACATTGTTTCTACAAATTGCCTCATCTTTGGTTGCAACCCCTCATAGAAAAAACTGATGACCCTCCAATTCTCATATCCATGGTGAGGACATGCATTTAATAGGTCTTTGAAACGTTCCCAACACTAATAAAATGTTTCCACATCCTTTTGGAAAAAATTCATGATTTGTTTTTTCAAAGCATTAGTTCTCTGCATGGGAAAAAATTTATTTAAAAACTCAGTTTGCATTTCTTGCCAAGTCCCTATGGATCTTGGTCTTAAGGAATTCAACAGGTCTTTGCCTTGTATTTTAAGGAAAATGGAAACAATTTCAGTCTTATTACTTTTTCAGTGCATGTTCTATCCATGAATGTGGAACACACTTCTTCAAACTCTTTAATTTTCGCTAGTATGTCATTTGTAAATAGAACATTTCCCAAAACTGCAAGTCACAAAAGCATACCATTCAAAAGATTTTTGCATCATACAGATGCTCAATGTGCTCAAGACAACCTTATGACTCAAAAATAAAGACAATGATATACATGAAAGTCCATAAAATTATGTTTCCAAAATTATAGAAGTTTTGAAAAATTTTGACAGCATTTCCCCTGTAAATAGGACATTTTCCATAGAGATATGTTCCAAACTTGGGTCTTTACACTAAACAGTATTGAATAATCCAACCAGTAATGACTGCATCTTATACGTGGTACAAAACATACATACATACATAAAAAAAAACCAAAAAAAAAAGTAAGCTTTGAAACACTATGATATATTTAAATTTATACACACACACACATACATACATAGATAAAGATCTTTATTTTGACTAGATTTTATGCATGCCTTTGATCTTAGTTTCCCTAATTGGGTCTTAAGTTGGGAATTTAATGTTGTTAGATCTTCAGTTAAGGATTTGGGAAGCTCCTATATTACTTGTAGGCTATAGTGGTTGGAAGATTTATTTGGGAGGAGGTTAAGAAAGCATTGGAAATTAACAAAGTTTTGGCAGCATGCTGTCTGTAAATAGAGCATTTCCCAAACTTACAAGTCACAAAAGTTCTTCCTAGGTTAAGCTAAGCCAGCAACAGTAGTACACAACCTAGGGTCTGTCCGTGCATATATGAAATTGCAGAAAAGATAAATTAAGTCCTAACAGCACAAGCAATACAGTTCCAGTATCTCCTAACAATTCACAATTCAACATAAAATCAATAGACCTACTTGTTATGGATATAGATCTTTATTTTAACTAGATTTTATGAATGTTATTGATCTTCCTTTCCCTAATTGGGTCTTAAGTTGGGAGTTTAATATTGTTAGATCTTTAGTTAAGGAGTTGGGAGGCTTCTATATTACTTCTAGGCTATAGTGTTTGGAAGATTTATTTGGGAGGAGGTTAAGAAAGCGTTGGAATTTAACAAATTTTCGACAACATGCCATCTGTAAATTAAACATTTTCCAAACCTGCAAGTCACAAAAGTTCTTCCTAGGTTTAGCTAAGCCAGTAGCAGTAGTACACAACCTAGGGTCTGTCTACGCATATATGAAATTGTAGAAAAGGTAAATCAAGTTCTAACAGCATAAGAAATACAGTTCCAGTATCTCCCAACAATTCACAATTCAGCATATGAATAGAATTAAACAAGCAACAGAACTACTAGCATGCAGTTTAAACTACGTTTTACATACCTTCTAATGAGAGGAGCCACCTATATCATCTGGTCAATATTGGCGCATCATCTGTTCGAAACTGCGCTTGCCTATTTAGAATTGCTACGAGTGTGTCTTCAACGTTGGACACCTTGTCTTTCAATTGCTGGTTCACCACTTCAACGTTAGACACCATGTGTTTCAATTACTAGTTCTCCATTTCCATCGTATGCATCCGCTGAACCATCTCCTCCGCCTGAGACTCTGCATCTCGACGCGCACATTCCATCTCAGCACGAGACATCGCACCCATAGAAGATGATGCTATTGGGGTGATGTATCCACTTCCAAAACCTTTCACCCAACCCCCCGCTTGTTCCCCAAGCACCTGAGCGATTATTTGGTAATCCATCATTTGCTGAATCCCCTCTAAAATAGGTGCATCCCTCAGCTCGACCATCTTTTCCTATTTTCAGTCATGAAAATGATAAAAAGTAAGAAATAAGAATACAACTTCAATTTTTTGAATCAAATTATAAACTAAATATTTTCTTTGACTTACATGTTTGCCCCTGCGCACCCTCGCACCACTCCCTCGATCACCTTTGGTGTGTTCTCTGATAAAGATCCGAAAGCGGCTCCTCTGCGCCAGTCTCAGGATCACTCTACATTATTATATAAAACATCATTAATATTAATTTAGGCAATGGTCAGATAGTTTTATATATAGAAATTGCCCTTTTATGATTTACAAATAACCTCGACCCACCACAATGTGTCGTAAGGAGTTTGCTGCAGTTCACAGTATTTTTTTCACATATAGCTTATAAAAAAATGTAATGACTTTTTATTAGCCACATCAATGTGAAAAAGTAGTTATTGTAATACAAACACATCACTTGATAGTGTGGGTCTTGGAAATGGTGACACACCACCTCCCAATCCTCTTGGGATATCTTATCGTATGGGTGTGCTTCTACTTGATCTTCCATCGCCCGAAAATGTTTGCCCATTTTGGCACGATAGGTCTTATATTTATTGCACAGTTGCACGTCCACTACTTTCTTCACATGGTCTGCGTGGAGAATGTCCATATCAAACTCCTCTTGCATAGGTAATACAGTTAGAATGTTAGACAGTTGTTTGGCTAGTATATTAAAAGTAAAAAAAAAAAAAAGTTTGGGATTACTTACCAAGATGCGCATGTAAAGAACCATGCGTTGCGCCTCAGTCACTTGCGGCCAGCTGAAGGCAGTGACTGGAGCATACTATCGGTATATAATGTCGAGCTCCCATGTCCATGCTGGGCACCAATTGTCAAGCGGGGCCGTGAAGCCTGGAGAATGTCAATTCGAATCCGCTACCTTGTCTTTTCGAGGTGCTTCTTAAGCACCACACTCTTCGCTACGCCACGACTTGACCTCACCGTGGATGTTGATGTTGAAAGAAGAGTTAAAATAAGAACAATATTTTAATCATACACGTGAATAACCATCATTAGTTTAAATCTAAAAATATTAATCATAACCTTACCAACGCTGCTCATCATGGTGGGCAACTCACCCTGCATTTCATTCCCAGCTATGGTATCCATGTTTGGTCGAGGTCCCGATGGCTCAGACAATGACGGTGCTGCATCAGGACTGATGTGCTCCACCGGTCTCGAGGATGTTGGATCATCCTCATGCGATGTAGTCGAGAGCCTAGAATGAAGTCGGCCACGACGATCTCCTGGTGTCATGTCTGCAAAATATTAGACAAGTAAATATAAGTAGTACGAATATTGGATGGATGCATAATAAATATATTTTTACCTCTCAATAGGATACATCCAACGATATTGGACCGATCCTCCAATGGGTGGCGCTAGAGGCCTCGCGGCAACATCATGTGACATGGTCGGACTAATCATATAGAACAACAGTGGATGAGTAGGCATGTCCTTTGTAAGCCCTGGGATAACATTCGCAAACTACTTTCTAATGGGTGGCGCACTAGAATGTGCCGAGGGCAACTGTACATCCTTAAGAGTCACCCTTGGTGCTCTTGTCTTATCTGAAATCCATTCATGCTCACTCAAGGCCGCTCGACCATTGGAAGAAGACGCTCCCCTTGGCAGGTCCTGGACCCTCTTCCGCTTGGTAGCGCATCGTGGCGAGTAGCCGTGCTTTGAGGCAGCCCGAGGCTTCGTTCGCGGAGGCATTGGCCAGGAAAGACAAAACCCTAAAATTTATGCTGAAAACAAATTTTTTTTTCAGAGGGGCATACTTAACAATAACATTACGAGAAAATATTCACCCCTACTTATTAAAAAAGTTCAACATAAATTTAATTTTAAAACTCATTTACTAAATAAGTAAAGTATGTTAAAAGTCGACTCGATTTGGACTGACTTGATTGTAATCTCATCTAACAATAACATTACAAGAAAATATTCAATTAATAGGTAGACGTATATAACTCACCCCTTTCATACCATTGGAGACATGTGTAGATGTCGTCAAGTGATCAACTGTGGCCAACTCAAACATAGACATGCATATAGTTGTCATTTTTAACTTTGACAAATACAATGTGCTTAACATATTTTTTGAAAATATAAACAAGAAAATAATCATATGCGTATTTTTATAAATCTAGAATACATAAAAGTATGTATTTGTTAATGTTTAAGCATATTTGTGCATTTAGAAGAATTGTACAAGGAAAAAACAATAATAGGAGTAATGATTACACACTAATGCAAATCTTTGTAACCTCAATATTAGTAAAATCACTCCCCTCGATCAATAAAATTAGAATACTCAAACAAAAAAAACACATAGAAAAAGCAATTCAGCTACACAAATTACAAAACATTTAAGAAAATATAACCCTCAAATCCACCATAAATAGTTGTCTTTCATAATTAAAAATAAAAATAGCTAAAGGCAGAGAATTTTGGACATCATAAACCAACTCAAATCCAATTTTATATTTAAACACTATCTCCCCAAACCACACAATCAAAAATTCACAATGACCATAAGCAAATCGTTAGACAGACCAAATTCAACAAGAATAGAAATTTCAAGAGAGAGAATTGAAAAAAAGAACAATAGAATGAGAGATGATTTAACTTTGTAACGAGAGAATAATCCAGTAATATAACTGTCTTCACCTTACAAATATACCATAAAAAACCACAATCACCAAACCCAGCCCCATTACTTCTAGGTGCAAATCCACCATTACCAGATAATTATTAAAAATTATATAAAATAATAAAATTTGAAAATTACAATTACCTAATCCACTGCATCAATGTTGCCCAACATTCTTTATGTACAATGAAATTCTTAAATGACTTCTAGATTTTCCCAGTCAATCCTAAAATTATCATCAAACTAAATAACCACAAACATGCAAATTTGCACAAATTTGAAGCCAATTATCAACCTTTAGATACTAAGAATCAGATTTCAAGGGGGTTCACAAATGCACACGGTCACACATGCAGACACACACGCACAAACGCACAATACACACACTGGTTTGCAGAAGAAGATCAAGAAGAAGAAGAAGAAGAAGAAAACCTAGGAGGAGCTTTACGACAGCAGCAATGGTGGCGGTGGGAGGAGTGAACGGCGACGGGCGAACGACACACATGCACAAACGCACACAACACGCACACTAGTTTGCAAAAGAAGATCAAGAAAAAGAAGAAGAAAACCTAGGAGGAGATTTACAACAGCGGCAGTGGCGGTGATGGGAGGAGCGAACGGCGACGGGCGAAAGGAGCGGAGGGAAAAAGATTAGGGAAAGGAGGGAAATGAGGGAGAGATTGGGGGAACCCAGGAAATAAGGGGCTAATAGTGACGAATCTTCAAATTCATCACTAATATTTTGAAATTTTTTAAAAAAAAAATTTTCAATAAAAGAAGTATTAGTGATGGTTCTCAAATTCGTCGCTAATAAGGGGATAATAGTGACGAAACTTCAAATTCGTCACTAATTGTAAAATAAATTTTTTTTATTTTTTTTCAATAAAAGAAGTATTAGTGACGGTTCCCAAATCCGTCACTAATAAGGGGCTAATAGTGACAAATCCTCAAATTCATCATTAATATTGTGAAATAAATTTTTTTTATTTTTTTTCAATAAAAGAAGTATTAGTGACGGTTCCCAATTCGTTACTAATAAAGGGCTAATAGTGACGAATCTTCAAATTTGTCACTAATATTGTGAAATAAATTTTTTTAATTTTTTTTTCAAAAAAAGAAGTATTAGTGACAGTTCTCAAATCCGTTGCGAATAAGGGAATAATAGTGACAAATCTCAAATTCGTCAATGATATTATGAAATAATTTTTTTTTTTTCAATAAAAGAAGTATTAGCGACGACTCTCAAATCCGTCACTAATAAGGGGATAATAGTGATGAATCTTCAAATTCGTCACTAATATTGTGAAATAAATTTTTTTATTTTTTTTATATAAAAGAACTATTAGTGACGATTCCCAAATCCATCACTAATAAGGGGCTAATAGTGACGAATCTATAAATTCGTCACTAATATTGTAAAATAAATTTTTTTTATTTTTTTTCAATAAAAAAAGTATTAGTGATGGCTCCCAAATCCGTCACTGATAAAGGGATAATAGAGACGAATCTTCAAATTTGTCACTAATATTGTGAAATTTTTTTAAAAAAAATAAAAGGACTATTAGTGACAGTTCCAGAATCTGTCACTAATAAGGGGCTAATGTTAGCTTTGGTGTATTCCCAAGAGGGGGGTTGAATTGGGTATTTAAAATTTATTCCTAGGTTTAACTAGTTCAGCAACAGTATTTCACAACCTAGGGTCTTTCTATATATACAAACCCAAATGCGCAGATAATATGCGAAAATTAAATCATGCGCTATAACATACAAATGCAGAAATATAAAGTGCTGAGAATATAAAGTACACGCATGATATGTTATCGGAGTTCGGCCAACTGTGCCTACGTTCCTACCTTTAGCTCGCAAGCCCAAGGATTCCACTAATATCTCACTTCACAGGTAGAGCGGCATCGGTTACAACCAGGTCAATTCAAGGGGCTGACCTCAACCAACACACCTTACCAGGATGGTGCACCTAACTTTCCTAATTGGGTCTAAGTCAGTCTGGGACTATTTACCAAGGCTAGTCTCCCTCTTCAAGCCCATTCCTGGAATATAACGAATATAAAAATTTTCATACAAGTAAAGTACTTCTTACACTAAGCAGATTTGCACCAATATGCTCAATCAAATAATGCACTCACATATGATAGGATATTAAGCTCAAGTGAGATTTTGTTAACTCATGTATTAACTCTCAATAAAATGTATATCAATGTATGTGTGTGAGAGTGAGACTTTTGATATCAAGTTAATATGCTTCTTGTGGGAACAATCAAATAGTCTCTACAACCCTAAATAGATATCACAAAAAATATTTCTCAAATATTAAATACAATAGATAATAGGGTTTATAAGCTTGCTATAGATGTTATCGTCAAAGCACAAATCAAGCTTATGATACTTGCAATGAGGATGCAAGATCTTAAGCCACACAAGAGTTTTTCCCAATCAAATATTTTTGAAAGAAATATTATGGGAAAAACCTTAGTTAGCTCTCCAAAAATCAACACGTAATCAAATAAAACTATGGAGAGTTTGGCCTATGCAAAGAGTATAAAGAATACTACCTTCCTTCAAGATAAATAACTAAATGAGTATAGGAGGTAGATTTTTGCATTAGGATTGAGGAGATATGAAAATATAGAGATTTGGAGAAAAAATATTTTTAGAGAATTTTTCTTAATCTCAAATCCTAATCCATACTTAATTTTAGCAAATGAGGGGCTATATATAGAAATGGGAGAAAATATAGCCGTTGGGGACACGCTGGGTATTTTTGAAAAATATTAAGTGAGTTTAATAAAAATTAACCCAGTTTAACTCTCGGTAAAAATTCAGCAACCCGAAAGGGTCGGTCGACCGAATATGAGGTTCAGATGACCAAGTGTCCAAGTTCGGTCGACCGGGTAAAATTTGAACTGAAAGTTCGGTCGAGCAGACTAGGGTTCCCAAAGGCAATTTTTCATTTTTGCGCAATTTGGTCGACCATGTGATTTTGAATTATGAAGTTCGGTTGACCAGGGCATTGGATTCTCCCACGTGTGGGTTCGATCGGCCAACGCGTTGCCCATTTAAATATGGTCGGTCGACCGAGGAGTCAAAAGTTGACTTGGTGGGAGTTCGGTCGACTAAGTCATATGAACTTGGTACAGTACGGTCGACCAAGCTATGGTCAAAATGTTGACCGCTTGACCGGTTCGGTCAACCGAACATGCATTTTTAATGCATTTCAGTTCCAACTCCCTTATACATTCACCCTATTCATATGATGTTTATTTTTAATACAATAGGGAATTTTTTTTCATGTAGAATTGTGGGTCCTAAGGTTAATCTAAGGCATTTGAGAATTAACGCCAAAAATCTGGCGTCAGTCAATCGACCCTAAGGTCCATCTATGGTATTAAGCTTATCCATCCTACCATGCAAGTAAAGCATTAATTATTACAGACCATGTTCCTATGTTACTATTACATACCCAAATAAAGGATTAAATTACAATGAATAAACATTTTGAGTCTTCGTCTTCTTTAAGCTCATGTTCTTGCACCATATGATACTTCCGATTAGTCATGCACACAAACTTATCAACCATTAAATATTAGATTATTTGTCATAATCAAAACGAGATATGACCAATAAGGTCAACAACTAATAGTGACAAATCTACAAATTCATCACTAATATTGTGAAATAAATTTTTTTTATTTTTTTTCAGTAAAATAAGTATTAGTGATGACTCCCAAATCCGTCACTAATAAGGGGATAATAGTGACGAATCATTAAATTCGTCACTAATATTGTGAAATAAATAATAGCAGTGACGGTTATTTATTCGTCACTAATAAGTATCTTTTAGTGATGGATATAATTCGTCACTAATATCGTAGAAATTATCGTTAATATTTTTCTGGGATAATTTATGCACGAAAAATATTTTCACGCGATATTTTTTTATTTTTAATGACGAAACTATTAGTGACGATTTCAAATCCGTCACTAATATCCACTTTTAGTGACGAAATTGAATCTGTCACTAATAGTTTCGTCACTAAAAACAAATTTTTTTGTAGGGACAGCTTCATTTCCCTAGAATGGTATCAAATGGCTAAGAAGAATGCACTAGGTTTCAATCTTTAAAAGAATGCAAATGTCTAAGAAACCTATGCACGAGTAGTTAAAATTAAAGGTCATTCGAACTTGAAGCCTCTCACGTAATGCAATTCATAAGAAAAAAGGCAAAATAAGCTTAGTACATCTAAGAAGGTATTCATTGTGACTTTTTGGTCCTCTAAGCCTAGGCATTAATAGTCAAGTTTAAATCACTGAAAATTTAGAACATTTTTCTAAGAGCTTGAAAAGTGAAAAGAAGGAAAAAGCATAAGATAATAATAAGTAGAGTGCATAACTAAGGGGGAGCATTTCCCTTCCATGACTATATTAATTAAATGCTCTTATGACCTTACTTTGTTTATACTTGTATGCCTTTATGAGTACAGGGCTGCAGATTACTATCCATAATGTATTAAATGATTAAATTTCTTTGATGGATGGTTTATATTTATCATGAGCTATTTTTGGGCTCATTGAACTACTTGATTACATGCTTTATCTGGAACGTCAACTGCATGGATGAGGCAATTTTGTGAAATGTATGTTAGTAGATACTTTTAGGTTGTTGCATGCTTAAAGTGAATTACATGCTGAAAACAACCAAGTTGTAGTGCATGTCTTGATGGGAATATGTTCTATTTATAGATGGCATGCTGCTGAAATTTTGTTAGATTTTTCCAAACCATAGGCAAAAATGACAATGAGATGATGCATGCTAAAGGTTTTTTTTTTTTTTCTAAAGGATGAATGAATGATAAATGAATAGATAACTGAACTTCATCCTTGATTAGAAATTGCATGCATGAAAACTAACAAGGGAGCTAAATCTTATCTCTAAAGAAAGAGCATAAAGGACCCATATGCATCATGTTTCGCTTTTTGAATATTGAGTCTCTTCTGCAAACCCTAAACATCATATCCTACTTTTAAAGCTCTGTATATAGATATGGATTGTTCTCAAGTTTATGAGCATTACAGTATGTACATTTGTGGCCTATAAGGACGACTATACTGATCAGATGAGAAATTTGGTTGATAAGTATTTAGTATAGTTGGTTTAAGAGATTTAAGATGATTGCTTACACTGCTTGGCATGCTTAATGAAATTAATCTTTGGTTAGTATAAGTAGTTCATTTCATCTAAACTAGTATTCAAATCTAAAGGGGGAGATTTTATAAAATCATATTTCTTATGCTCACTCTACTTTTAGCTTAGATTTATAGTTTATTGTGGCATGCTTGCTTAAAGCAAATTTTTTTTCGTTGCTCACAGTAAATTTCAAAGGAAAATAAGTTGCTCATAGCCATATAATCCCTATTTTAAAATTTTCTGCTATATTTGGGATCTATGTGGTTGATTTTCTGGTTATATTTTGGAATGCTAAGTTGCTCATAGCCATATAATCCCTATTTTAAAATTTTCTGCTATATTTGGGATCTATGTGGTTGATTTTCTGGTTATATTTTGGAATGCTCTTAAATGCTTAACTAGTAAAATTAATGCTTGCTTGAACTTTGAATTAAAGTTTCTTTTTCAGCAAGCATCATCCCCAAAACTATTTGATGATATCAAAAGGGGAAATATTTTTAAATGTTTTATGGCAAGAAATATTTTCAAAACTAAAATTCTTTACATCTTACCTTATTGTTTATATATATATATATATATATATATATATATATATATATATATATATAAAATAGCATAGTTGGCTCATTGATTATATATGAAAATGCATGTGAAATAGTTAGACTAAATTTATGCTCAAACCTACATTAAGTTATCATATGTCGTATGCTTTGAATTACAATCTTTTACGGGTCCTATGTGATGTTTGGACTGCAATGGTTTGTGGATATTTCTAGTCTGACCATATTTATCATGTCATTTTTTTTCTTAAATGACCAGTTATATTGTTTGTGTGCAAACATGTCAAATGTTTTAAACAGTTATAAGACTATTTGTTATGCCCAGTTTTTAAGTCAAAATTTTTAGAGGGGGAGTTCTCTTAAGCTGAGGGATTTTTTTGCTCATATAGTTTTATACTTATCTTAACCCTTTTGCTAATACCAAAAGGGGGAGAATTTTTTTGAGCAAAATGAAAAATATTTAGAAAATATTTTTGTAAATAGGTAAATAATCTTAAATGGGATAAATATCTGAGCTGCAAGCATCAAGTACCGGTGCTTTATTGCTAAAACTAATTGCATGATTAATTTGAAATATCTTCTATATTTGATATGCTTAAGCTATTTTTTTTTAAAATTATGCATATTGTTAGGGTTAGCCTTTTCAGACTAAACCCATTTTGCTTGTATATGTTTGTCATCATCAAAATGGGGAGATTGTTGACTTTTTAAATCCGATCCCTGTGTTGATTTTGATAAAGCACAAGTATCTCATGTGTGCGTCTAGTGTTTGAACAAATCTATATCTTAGCATGCACATATGATAAAGGAAAAATGGAATCCAAAAGAGAGTTAAAGAATACATCATCTGGTGTATTCCATGAAGAATTTAAGTGCAAAAGAAGAGAAGATATTTACTTATAAATTGTAATGCATTTAGATTTGGTCCTTTAATAATGCATATCTTGCATGGTATGATACAAAAGCTCAAATGACCATAGATAGACCTTAGGGGACTTAACCTTTCATGAAAAACCATTTTCTAAAAATGATAAAATCATACAAAGGTTTTTGAATTGTTTTAAGGACAAAAAAAAAGGCCAAAACTAAATTTTTCAAAGGCCCCGCCCGACTAGCCAACCTCGGTGCTTTACAGCCCTAGTTGACCAGCCTGGTCAAATTGACCAGAATTGAATAACCCAGCTAACCGACCTTGATTAAAGCCAAAGTGCCTCGGTTGACCAGCCATTCATTTGGCCTATATTGAGTACGCCCCAGCTGACCGACCATCATCAAGCATGAAAGCTCAGCTTACCGGCCTTAGCATTTTACCTTGTTTTTAAAGCCTAGCCGACTGCCCTTTTTTGGCCGGCTATTAAGTCCGACCGACTGGATCTTGGCGGCGACATGTCGTTCTTCACAGATTTGGAACTTGGCTAAAGGCTAGTCGACCAGTATCTTCCCCAATCAACCGGACCTCTCGAGTTGGTCACTTTTTTAGCGCAAAAACATCATTAATTTGTAATTAAAAAATTAATTAATGCCCAGCGTGTCCCTAACGATCATCTTTTGGGAAAACTCTATAAATAGCCCCTCCTAACTCTTTTATTAACTAATGCTTAGATTGAAAATCCTCTCAAATTATTTGTGCTTTATATTCTCATATCTTTACATTCAAGCAAGATTTTACTCTCTTTCCAATATTCTTTGAAAACTTTTTTGAAAGAGAGCATTGATTATATTCTCACTTTTTTCATTAGCAAATTTATTGCTCTTGAAGATTGTTGAATAATCTTTCTAGTGAGCATTTATCGTATCATGCAAAAGAATTTACTCTCACTCAAGCCTTTATTTTTTTAAATCTTTTTTGAGAGTAAGCTTAAAGTTTCTCCCACATATTTTTCTTGGTAAATATTTTTGGAGAAACTTATTCTAGCTTGTGAATCTTTGTGCACATCTATTGCAAGATTCTAAAGCTCACTTTTCTTTATTGTAAAAATATTTTGGAGCAAAAACCCTAGCTTCCCTTGAACTATATATTTTGAATATCATTTTAGGGAAAATCTCTTGGGGTTAAATCTTTGAAGTATTCATCATATATATTTTATTCAAAGATTGCAAGAGTTTCATTGAGAAAATTACCATACTCTATTGAGCTTTATTTCATATTATATAAGAGTGCATTGAACTTCGACTTGTACATCTTTGCTTATTTGAGAAACACTTTATTTGTATGAAAATTTCATTTCATATCTTTGTATTCCCAGTGTGTGTGATCGTCGAAAAAGGAAGGCACCATCCTGTGAGGTGTACCGGTTTGGCTCCGCCTGGTTAAGTGAGTTAGGGAGACTCCGCTCTGTAAGGAGAACCGATTTGGCTCCACTCGGTAAGTGAGCTAAGGAAACTCTGCCCTGTAAGGAGAAATGGTTTGGCTTCACCCTATAAGTAAGCTAAGGAGACTCTGCCCAGTAAGGAGAATTTGTAAATGGAGTTGCTCCGCCCAATTAAGTGACCAAGATAATGGAATCCTCAAGCGGGTTGGCTTGAGGTGGGGACGTTGGCCAAACCTCGATAAAAATATTGTGTCTGCGCTTTCTCTTCCCTTATCTACTTGCTTTCAGCACTTGTATGCTTATATTTAATTTGTTGTGATTATTTTATTTATTTCAAATATTTTCATACATTATTATTTGTGGGATTGGTGTCTGTTTAGAAAGACCTTAGGTTGTGTAATACTGGTTATGATTTTGAAAATAGGACATACTTGATCTAGGAATTTTAAAATACCCAATTCACCCCACCTCCCTCTCTTGGGAATACACCATTCGTGTCATATTCGTTTTTCACAATAATTTCTAATATTCCTCCTACTATTACTAAAATTAAATTTAAAGCCTCTAGATTTTAAAGCTTCTCTCCATAATTTTAACTTGGATTCTACTCCACCTTTACTTTCATCCATCTAAATAATATCATATGCAAGCAACATACACCATAGAATGTTATTTTGGATACTCCTAGTCAATTCATCTATCATTAAAGCAAAAAAATAGGGCCTCAAAGCATACCTTTGATGTACACCTATTGTGATTGGAAATTACAACCAACTACATACACCATTTTGTTTCTAAAATCTATCATAGAACTTCCCTAGGTATCCTATCATACACTTTCTCTAAGTCAATAGATACTATATACAACTCCCTCTTCTTTTTCCTAAACTTTTTTATTAATCTTCATAAAAGATATATAACTTTAGTAGTATATGTCCCAAACATAAAATCAAATTGATTTTCTAAGACCTCATTTCTAGCCTTAATCTCTGTTTAACTACCCTTTCTCACAGTTTTATTGTATAACTCATAAGTTTGACTCCACGATAATTATTACAATTTTGAATATCTCATTTATTTTTGTATATAGGTATTAAAGTGTTTTTTCTACATTCATCTAACATTTTCTTAGTTTTATAATGATGTTAAATAAATTAGTTAACCATATAATCCCATTATCACCTAAGTATTTCTAAACTTCAAGTGGATTTTATCATATGCTATAGCTTTTCCATTTTTTATCTTTTTTTAGTGCAAACTTAACTTCGTTAACTCTCATCTTGAGAATAAATCTCATATTTTTAGTCTTTTCCTCATTTTTCAATTCCAAGTTTAAGTTTTCTACTTAGTTTTCATTAAATAGCTCTCACTAAAGTAACTCTATTATCTTTCTTTTATGTCTTCTTCTTTAACCAAGACAATATCATCCTCACTTTTTAAACATTTTACATTACCCTCTTTACTCTTTTTTTCTCTAGTTCTAACAAGTTTTAATATATCTCTTTCTTCTTCTTTTGTATCTAATCTAGCATACGAATTACTAAATGATCTATCCTTAACTTCACTAACGACGTTTTTTACATCTTTTCTCACTTCTTTATCCTTTTCAAAGTTATCCATAATTCTATATTTTTGTTGTGTTTTATACCAAATTCTTTGTTTTACAGCTTTTTAGACATCTTGATCCCACCATCAACTTTCCTTATTATTTGAGAATCTTCCTCTCAAGTCATTTAAAATCTCTTTTATTATTTTTTTAATAAAGCTAATTATTCTACTTCAAAGAGTGTTTGTGTTTACACCATCCTCTGTAGTCCAATCACTATCTTTGGTCATTTTATCTTTTAAATTTTATTATTTTTTTCTCTCTTTAGGTTTCACCACCTAGTTCTCTTACATTGATTTATTTTATCATTTTTCTTTCATTTTTTAATACATATATATAACACTAAAACTCTATGTTGTGTGGTAAACTTTCACTTGGGATAACTTTACAATCCTTACACGATAAACTATTCACCCTTATAATGAAAAAAAAAATCTATTTGACTTTTATTTGATCCACCTTCGAAAGATATTAAGTGTTCTTCTCTCTTCTTAAAGCAAGTATTTATTGTAATAGAATCATATGACGTAACAAAATATAAGATCATCTCCCAAACTCATTTTTATTTCGATAACCATATCCTCCATGTATCATAACCTTTATTATCCCTTCTAACATGTCCATTCAGATATGCTCTTATGAATATTTTCCTCAATCTCTGATATGCCTTGCATCATACTACTCATATCTTTCCAAAATTATCTCTTAAGGTTTTCTACTAAGCCTACTTAAGGATCATAAGCACTAATAACATTTATTTTTTCTTGGCATAAAACCATCTTGATTTTTATAATCCTACCCCTACTCTTTTAACATCTATAATACTATCATTTAAGTTTTTGCCTACAATAATTCTTATCCCATATTTATGTTTTCCTAGTGTACCATAGTTTAAATTTTAATTTATCAATTTCTCTAACTCTCCCCTACCCACTTACTTTCTTGAAAGCAAATTACAGGTTGTTAATCTAATCCTAATTTCTTGAACTAACATTTTATCCCTCAACGTCCGCACATAGTGCCTTACTTTCGAGCAACAACCCAACCCACTCTCACCCACTTTTCACTACTCTCAAAAATATAAATGCAACACATAGTTTGTGAAAAACGGTCCAACAAATAATCTATAAGAATTCATATCATAATAACACAATAGTAGGAATGATAACACAATAGTTTATATTATTCCATCAAACGTGAGATGGTAAAAAGACAATCCCACAGTAAAATTAAAAAAATAATTCCTAGTTATAGACTAATAATGTTTTCTTTTTCCTTCATAGTGGCACCAACTTTCACTTTTGAAGTTGAAAAATTTCCATATTAAAACTTACAAGGAATTGCCATTCCTTGAGCCAAACATAATTTTGAGCATTAGATAGGCTCTCGAATGGTATTGCAAAAGAGGAAAGTCAACACCCTGTATCCTCTCATGTCAGTAATCAACATTTCAATTGCAGGGTAGCATGAGTTTCAATAATCATATTAGTCATCCAACAGAACCAATGCTCCACATTCCTACATCCCATCATAACAAACTCATCTCCCCTAAATTACCACATTAAAAATAATGTACACATAATTCACAACTAAACAAATTGCCCAAAAGAATTATCAATTTAGACTCAATTCAACCATAATATCCCTGGAAGCCTCCCACTGGCATATCTTTTTTAGAGACTATATACGGATCAAGAACTCTCCAAGTTTCAGTGAAGGCATTGCAGCTGCATGGGAGTTTACTAAGTTACAATTTATTATGCATCGATAAATCGGATATCAAAGGTGTTGGGATGGATCTGCCACACATTCAAGGCTGCATATTCCTCCAAGCATTCTTTTAACTGCGCTTCACTGTATCCCTGTTACCAAGTAAATAACTCAATACAATTAGGCTGTAGCATTACACAAAGAAACAAAAACATGGCTCTTTCTTTAGAAGCAGCCCCACCATTGCAACATTTTTAAAAAGGAAGTTTCATTCCATCTAAATTTTAGTTAACTTCCATAGCTTTCATGGGCCTTGGCATCTGAAATGCCTCCTCCAGCCACAGCAGCGTCAAATACATCTTAATATCTACCCTCAAAATAGTCTCTACTTTTTATGATATGCTAGGTCTCCAAAGAACTTTTTTCTTGTGCTTAGCTTAGTACCATAATAACTTGTTTGGTATGATGGAATGAAATAGATTGGGAGTGGAGTGAAATGAAAAATTACATGACCAACATAAAAATATAAAGATCAAATTGATTGCATTTCATTCCATTCTTGCCTACCTAATGAGTTAGAGAAAGACTCGATATCCAAGAGGATCAAGTAATGAAATACAAGATAGTGGGGGCATTGGGAAAGAAGCACTGAACTTTCACCAATTGATATTATCCTGCATTCCTTCCTATCCGTTATAGTAAAATAAAAATCATAGAGTTCTCAAATCAGGTAGTACAAATCAATTAGAAATGATTACATGGTTGTTCAGCCTTTTAACAATTTCTTGATGGGGCCATATACCACCAATAATGTATCCACCACAGAATTCTTGGCTCTTTAGAAACAATCTTAGGGGTCCCAAGGCTCAGAATCCAGGACATTCCTAACCATACCCTATAAACTGGCACCTTTTGAGGCCTTCAATTTTATTCAGGGGATAGAAGGGTACATCTGCAATAGTATCATGCCTCAAGTACCAACGTGCAAAACAAGTATATTCATTCACTTATTTATTTATTGAAGGGAATGGCGTGAAGTTGGGACCAAGCATGCAGGATTATTCTTGCCAGTCTTTCAAGGTGAGAATTGGACAACATCCATTAGAAATAATGGAAGTCTTTCTTCACACATGCATTTATCAAATTATCATCCATTCATCCTAGACAGGAATAAATTCTAAACATCAGCACCACCTTTCCAGATTTGAATTGAACATGTATGCTCAAATTGGAAATTGAACTCAACTGACCTGTAAGAACAGGTCACCATCCTGGTTCAACAAAACAACCAATATTTTCCCAAAAACAAATTTACCATATAATATTGTAGAAAAATATCATTTTTTATTCTAAACCTTCTCCAATATATTCCATTATTTTATTTAAGATCTTAATAATTTGCATGAAGATTTCATTATTCTATTCTCGTCGCAAAAGATGCACAGCAGAATGATGAGCATATTCTTTAAGGTTTTAATCTCTAGTCTTATAGAACAGCATATTACTAACAAAATTAAACTTTCAATTTTGGGAGCTAACCTTTCTAGAAATCCAATTGAGTGCGTGAGCATAGCTCACATCCATTCTGTTTGTCCTCGCAGCTTCATCTCTTAAGATTGAATAAATATCAGAGATGGCATCCAGGCCAGATCTTTGACGATCATCTGAGTACAAGGAGAATTTTGACATCTGCATTAACCTAAGTGCTTCATCCACGTCACTCTGAGCAACAGTTTCAGAAAACCGAAGCCTTGCTAGTGCCTGTAAAAGTGAAAAATAGAAAAATAAAGTTTCAACTGCCAATGAGTTGATCATATCTACTATGGAATTAATATACCATACTACGCATGGCAATTTGTTACAATCCATTCAACCGATAAAAGCAAGCTTTAAGAGAGCACCAAAACCCACTTTCTAGCAAATGCAGATATCGAACTCAATTGGAACCCAGAAAATTAAAATGAGCTTATCTAAAATCTAGGCATGGACGGTGTCATGCATATGCTTTTGCCCAAGCCAAGTCTTTTCTGAGCACTATGAAGCAGATACATTTGCATATATCTATGCCACATGATACGACAATTCTTTATAAACAAGCTAAAAGTTGTATTATATTCTCCTTGTGCCTTTTGTTCGTAAATTTTTTCCTAATTTATACCTAAAGGTTAGTTATAGGTACAACACATGATTGATACACATTATTCAAGTATTTGATGCACTTTGAAACATTGAATATAGTCATAAAACTGTTGTCTAAAAGTATCCATGCAATGTATGTGGAATATGATACCATGGCACCCCTTCTCTCTTTGAACAAATAACTAAATGAGTAACAAATAACTAGGGTAGCATCACATAATAAAAGTGAGATAATAAATGAAAATATAGACTTACAGCTGATATCCGGAGAATGCTCAGTAAAGTTCTCACTGTTGTGTAAGAATGAGGAGCATTTGTTTTAGCTTCATCTTGCCGGATGCTGGAGTATGCACTAGCAATGTACTCTTCCAGTTCCCTTGGTACACAGGGAGACAATTTTCTTGCTGCTGAAATATACGCCCTATAAACCAGGAAAACAAACCACACTTAAGCATTGTTAAGATTGAAACATGTTATCCCACTTATAAGTGGGGTCACATTTTCATCATATATTATAGAGCATAGAAGATTTGTTAGTACCGAAGAATAGATGGCTCCAGTGGAGTGAAACCAAGAGCAGGAGACTCATTATTCTGGTGGACATAGACAACATGCCTAGCCATTTCAAGATCACTATCCATATCTGCTCGATCTAGGATCAGCCACAACAGATCAAATCTTGATAGAAGGGCCGGGGGAAGATTAATATTTTCAGCTGGTGTCCTCCGTAAATCATATCTTCCCCTTAACAGAAATATGAATGAATCCATAGTTAGCAGACATAGTTTACACAGAACCCACAAAAAGAAATTAGATGAACTCATTTGCAGCAATTAAGCAACCATTAAAGATGAAGGAAAGCACAAACATAGGTTTTTGAGCATGTGATAATAAATTCATGTAGGAATAATTTGTACCAGGCTGGATTAGCAGCCGCAAGGACAGCAGTTCTTGCATTTAGGGATGTGGTAATCCCAGCCTTAGCAATGCTGACCGTTTGCTGTTCCATTACTTCGTGAATTGCTGTACGATCAGATTCATCCATCTTATCAAACTCGTCAATTGCACAGATTCCCATATCAGCTAGCACCTGAAATAGAGAACTTGGTGATATTTATTCATAAATAATCACAATTAAATCAAGTTCATCTAGTCTAACCCTGTAGAAACAACAAATTGAAGGGCTTGAATATGTTGTATCAATTATTTATGGTTTGGCAATCCAGTTCCCTAAATACAGTTGCAATGTATGCTTTCCATTTCAAATTAATAAAAATCATACATATCTTTTGGGATATGTCGGATGTGAAATACACCTTAATAATATATATATATATATATATGTATGTATGTATATATATATATGTATGTATGTATATATATAAAGCATGTCAAGCTCCACATTTTGAAATTCACTCAATGATAGATATAATGAATGCCCTCTTGAATTAAAAGTATTGAATCTATTGGTGCACATGGAACATAATTCTTACCAGAGCTCCTCCTTCCAGGACCATCTCATTTGTCACTGGATCTTTCTGAACAGCAGCTGTTAGACCAACTCCACTGCTTCCTCTACCTGTGGTGTACACACCCCTTGGTGCCACATTTATTATGTGCTTAAGAAGCTGACTTTTCGCAACTCCAGGATCACCCATCAAACATACATGTAAATCTCCTCTTATCTGAATTTCCAAAGAAGAAACAAATAACTCTTCATAGTCAATCGCCAGTTCATTTTATAACGGTGAATATAAGCTCTGAAGCAATAACTAGGAATTTTTTTTATCGTATGGAAATTTCCAATTTACAGGATTTCTGGAGGGAGCAGCTTCCTACTTCATTTTGGATTTATTTTTGGGAAAGTTTACCACAGCAATCAAACCAACATGCAGACAAGGAAATTCATGGAAAGCAAGGTAAGGTGCCCTACTCCTTGGGTTTAGGATACAAGGAGACTGAGGTTTGAAGGTTGTAAGTAAAAGAATGCTTCAAGATGATAGATAATTGTGGCCCCAGAAGAAGGGATTGTCCCAAGAGAAAAGAGGTTTCGCCTGTTATGTGAAGAAGCATATGGTATGATAATATGATATAAACTGCACTTGGAAGGTTCTGTTTGAGCAACATCCTGTGTGATGTTATACTGCAAAATGGTAATGTACATAAGGATTTTTTGGGATTGGATGTGTAAGTGGCTTTTTTGCAATGTGTTTGCAGGTTTGGGTTGAGAGCAAGTGTGGAATATCATAGTGGATAGCTTGAGTGTTTGGATACTGTTTTATTATTCTTTAGTGTGTATGTGTGCATGCACTTGCCTGTCTGTTTTATGTATCAATGTATGTATGTATGTATATGTACGAAGCCTGTCACTAGACAAAGAGCTGAACAACTAGCAACAAGAAGCAAGATAAGATAAAGTTTTTCAAAACAGATAATCGGTCAATTAAAGTATGCCAAGGTGAATAGTTTGTTTATTATAATGAACTGATGCATTTACCTTCATCCCATCTTTCAACTTCCTATGAGGAGCACCCACAAGGAGGAGAAGAAGAGCCTTTTTAACATCTTCATGACCAAAAATTTCAGGTGCTAATGATCGTGCCAACTTATTATAAATATCACCATCTTCAGACAGTCGTGCAATTTGTTCTTCTTCATCTCCTCTAAACTCGTACCTATGATGGGAAGAGGGAAGGAAAGGAGAAAGAAAACCTAAGTACGTCCACTGACCTGCTCACAATTGGGAATCACTCAAAAACTGAATTATGAAAGCGTTTCCTTCATGATTTCTGTTTCAAACGCCTACATACGAGTTATTAAAGCAGAAATTTACTTAAATTTTTAATGCTGCTGCACCAGTAAGATGTTTTCACTCATGAATAAGCAAAAATCTTTCAAAGTAACTATGTAGTTAGTGTTAAAAACATTTGTATAATTCACACAAATAGGAATCACAACGCTTTTTTTTTTAATCCAACATCTCAAAACAAAAGAATAATTTCATCTGTGTTAGATCCTACCAATTAATACTTAACCAAAAAGCAATGGAATACGAATCAGTATAAAGTTCTTTATAAAGCCGAAATAACATCCAAAAAATAATTTTGAAAATAAAATTTTCCTCTAACTTCATGAAGGTAAAACATAAAACTGAAAGAAGAGACAACAGTGGAAGCAGAGCATGTTACATGCTACTTTCTCTCTTTTATTTGGCAGATTTCATGGCCAACCCATTTTCAAACCATGATGTAGTCGATGTCACAAAGAAATTACTATGGAACTAACAATGACATGAAAATACAAGTGTCATTCTCTTCACTCCTTCCGCTTCTTTTTCTTCTTTTTTGCTTTTTTTTTTCTTGTGAATATAATCCCCTACTCAGAAAGCTTACACAGCACTTTTTATTCCCAACCATGAAAAAGCAAGAAATGAAAATAAGTTATATTTTAACCATGACAGCTTCAAAAGCACAGAAAATCCAACATTACAATTCCAAAGAGGTAAACAGTCAACATTATGGTTGGGTTATAGTGAAAATTGACAAAAGAAGGGTAATGCCTTCATTCCCTAGAGTATAAAATCCTTATACTGTGGTAATTAAGTGTTGGGTAACAAGCTTACGCCTCATATTTTTTCTTGAAATGAGTAACAGACATAGCCTCCAAGTGCGTATCTGCAACTAAGCCAGCGCGCATTGCTTTAAATCCAGTGTAAGGAATAGGGAGAAAAATTCCAGATAATTCAACAACATCCCCTGGAGCTACCTGATAGAGTTCAAGAAAAAAATATAATTACAAAGGAAATTTTCTGCACATTACAAGATAAACTTAAGAAATATATTAATAAGCATGGATACCATCTTCAACTAGGTAATTCTAAAAAGGAACATAGAAACACCTTTTAGCTGTTACCAAAAAGTAGTGTTGGAGATGAGCATTTAATAATTCCATTAAATTATTTATGTTGGTTTACCTTTTTTTGCACAAAATAATGTTTTTAACCTCGATTTTGGACTTCATGCTATTCTAAAATAATATATACTGTTCACAATGATTTGTTGGAATCGCAATGGATTGGGATTATAAATTGAAGTAACATGTTTTCTTATGAAAATTGTTAGTAACAAGCCACCAACCTTTCTTGTGAGTTCTCCTCTAAAATGGACAGTCATTGTCCGTGGAATATGGCCCTTTGGAACATGTTCAGCTAACTCTTGTATCTTGGCCTATACCACATTACAGTGTTTACTTAGAGAGGGAAAATACCATGCTGAACTAATATGATAAAGTATAGAACTATTCTATGTTAATCTCATGCTACATTGCCACCCATGAATATGATAATAGGATCAGAAATCAGAGGAAAGAAGAAACCTCTTGAAACTTCAAAAATTTTGATGCCCTGAGTTGAAGGATAAGATTCCCCTTTGTTTTGTTTATGTCACAGCGTCTAGAAGGGCACTCAAACAGGGGCATAAAGACCCGAGCTGTTACTTCCTGTTTGTCATATTAGAGTAGAAAGGAATTAGAGTCATAAAAAAATAAAGATAAATAAAAAAAAGCAAATAAATCAGTACAACATTTAATGCCACAATTCTATTTAAATATATAGACAACAAATAACAAGATGACAACATGGAATCCTAATGTTTGTCTATTTTCTTTTCAGGGAAAAGAGAGAATGATGCATTGGAGAAATCATAAATTAGTTCATATTAAGATATTTGTTCGTTGTTTGATAGGAGAGCATGTAACTAGATACCTGATAGATCTCAAAACCACACTCTTCACAAGTATACACAGCTACTTGCATCAATGGTTTGACATCTGAGCAGCGTGTCACAATACCAGCAATCCTAACAAGCTGACCAATATACGAAGCCTTAACTTCTCTGATGGTAAATGGGCGTTCTTTTGAAGAAGCTCTAATATACACTTCACTGGAATCCACGACAAGTGAATATGAGGAAATCAGCCATCCAGGATAACAAATAGAGGTCTTTGCAGTGAAGTATAGAGTAATTTATTGACAAATCAACCACTAAATGTTAAATCAATGCTCCATCACACAAAGTGGTAAATGAATCAGTGTTTTAGAGCAGAAACTAAAGTCCAGCAAAGCTTTTAATTTGTATGCAAGAGATGCTACTAATGCTACAAATTTTATTGAGATTTGAGACCACAAGTTATTCAAACACCAGCTATTTTTCTTTTGCACACTGTACCAATGGTCCACTGCATGAACAACAAAATGCAATCCAAATACAGATGGGAAACAAGCAATTAAGGGGCATGTAACTGGCAAATTCAATACTGAAAATCAATGCCTGAAACACTTTTCAAGCAGAGACATTTCAAAGGTTTTGTTTCAAGCTTACTAATATCGCTTGATTTCAGGAGGCATCCTTTGTCGTGGATCTAAGCCATCCGCATTCTCAGTTCCTTCCTCAGATCTCTGAGTCATCAGGATATCATGATCATCATCCAGGAATGCCTCAGTTGGTTCTGGCATGAGCTCATCAATTGCATCAGCAAATATTCCAATGTATCGCCGGGTATTTTCAGTGACCCGTCTGAGAAACTCTTCATCCAAGTCCTTATACTGAAGAAACAAATGCATACCAATGGCTAATTTACCAACGGCTCCTTCGTATGTCAAAGCAAAAAAAGAATAACCGATATGCAGCAAAGCTGTCATGGAGTAAGGGAGAGAAATTTTACATTGAATAGGTCCTCCAGATCAATCTGGATTGCACGAATTTTATGGTTTGCAACTTCTTGCTGAAACGTATGGAACAATCGAAGTTAATGTTAGCAGCAAAACAAAATTATTTTTCACTCTGCTTTCCTTGGACTATTTTTTAGGCTGCCGAGAAAAATGAGGAAAGCATAAGAAAATAAGATTTTGACTATAGGTTCTGAATAAAACTGAAAATGATGACCACAATTAAGCCAAAAATCTAGATTGGCACCGCTACCTAAAAAAAAAAACTGTGCAAAATACAACGCAAAGAACACTACAAAAAGAGATATTTAAGGCACTGCTAGTCAGCACTTTCAAACTGGAGGAAAATGCCTCAAAAGCTAAGTGGTACCTAAAATATTTGATTTTCCCACACTTTCCCGACAACTAAACAGAGCATCTAGGGATTAAAATTTTTTCTATAATCCGAACTATGAAAAAGCGCGCCGGAGAGGACGGAGAATGCTTACTAGAATGTTGATGTACTTGGCCTCACCATCCGTACCGGCAAAGTTTACGAGAAAATCCTTCGCGAGGGCTGAAGAAACGATCGATCGGTCAAGCGACGGAGAGAGAGAGAGAGAGAGAGAGAAATGAAAGACTTACCCCTGTCCGCATTGAAGTCGAGATCCTTCATGATTTTGGCTTCTCTACCTCTGGGAGTGTGTGTGTGGGAGAGAGAGAGAGAGAGAGAGAGAGAGAGAGAGAGAGAGAGAGGAGAAGTGAGGTAGGGCTGGAGATGAGAAGAGAGACTGGAGGTTTGGCGGTGAATGATGTAGACGAGGCACTGTTTTGGCGGGAAATCGAAGTGGCAGAGTAACGGGACAGGTGGACGGCTGCGATCGAGGTTATTGCAAATACAAAATCAGGTTACGTTTTAATTATTTAATAAAATTTTGAATTTTTTATGGTTATTAGATAATTTTGTTTAAACAGATAATAATGTTCAAAGAAATTATCAATCTCTATTATCAAGCAAGATGTTTTAAAGTTATGAAAATAATTTATATCAAGGCCATGGATATGAGTCTGAGCTGAAAAATAACAAAAATATGATTTTCCAAAATGATGTATAAATCTGTAATCTTATTAATTTATCCATTGTCTAAAAATTATACTTTAATTATGAATTATAAGATCCCGTTTGGAACTCATAAAATATTTAAGGAAGGAAAGAGAAATATAAAGAAGTCTTCATTTTCAGGTGTGGTTATCAAGAAAAATGATAAAGGAAATAAAAAAAAAATATACTAAATTTATAAACAAAAATTTAATTTTATACATCATTAATCTCATATAATTTGTCAAACCCTTGAAACCCCGAACCCGATTTAAACTTTTTGGACATTAACTTTTGAAGAAAATGGGTTAATATTCATGCTCATTGAGTTTAACAAAAGGTAAATCGACGCTTGGTTTTTTATGGGAAAACTGATCGGCCAAGGATGGTTATCTGTCATTTAATCAAAATAAAAGCAACGAGCAACATGAACTTATGGAACAAACAACACAATTTCATGATTTCTAAGCAAAATGCTTCTTTGACGCATGAATCCATAGGACGAGGAAAATTGTTTCATCTTCTTTAACTTCCATTTCCTAGTTTACATTAACATCCTGTTTCAAGTTCATAAATACTAGTATTGTTATTTTTCTTATTTTCGCATAAAGCATGAGCAAACAAAATTTTGCAATTGAACTTATGATGCAAATGATATACGAAAATGTATAACTTCATTTCATTGATGGGAACGAAATTTTCTGAGACAGAAATGTCACAGGATTACAAAGAGAAGATGAAAAATAAGGAAATAAAGCAAATAGAAGCACCATATGAAGTGGATTGAATAGTCAATTTTGTGTTTCCGCTCTTGCTGTAAAAAGGTAAACCCATCCATTCAGGCCATTTGTGGAACTTCCTGGATCCATGGTTGATATACTCTTTCTGTTTGGCTTTGGCTCCTTCCGAAATGCTAGTCATTTCCTTCCCTGTGATTGGGTAAAGGATCATTCTGAATTCCAGGCTTTTGTCATCGAAGGCCAACCAACCCACATCCCTCAATGTTTGTACTTTATGTTTGAATAGCCCAACGGCGCTCGATGGTATGCCCCGAGGAATTGGCATAATACGCGCACCGGACCTCTGGGTCGTACCAATAGGGGGTATGACAGGAGTCCCTTGAATTGCTGAAACCATGTTTTGTTCCGTCAATTGAGAGAATAAATTTGAATATGTCATTGGAATGGGGTCTATTTTTCTAATATTCCTTTGGACACCCCTTTCTTGTGTTCGATTAATCGGCTGGGCGGGCATAGGCCCGGGGAGAACCATTTGAGGCCTCATTCCTGCATATGCTATCTAATTAATGGTGGGTACAAAAATAGAATTATTCTTAGGCCACTGATTTCTGCCTCTCTAGTGATAATGCCCCTGAACCATCTGAGTTTCCTCGTCTCTCTTTCTACCTATCCATTTCTTGCTTGATCCCGAGTCTGAATTCACACCTTTGGCTTTGCCTGCCTTGATGGTTGTTTCAATTCTCTTTCCGGTGGACACAACATCCATGAAGTCATGGGGGGTTGCCATTAAGAGATGTCCAAAGTAGGGATCTTTCAGTATGTTCACGAATAAGGAGATAGCCTCCCTATCTTCCATTGGAGGGCTCACCTAGATGGCTATGTCCCTCCATTTATACGCATATTCCCTGAATATTTCGTTAGGCTTCATTTCCATGCTTTGTAGGGTCATGTGATCAGGTGCTATGAATTTCGGTGTTATCCCAAGAGGGGGCGAATTGGGTATTTTAAAAATTAAGTCCTTCAAGTTCTAATTTGGAAAACTATCAATTACAAACTTGCAAGCTACTTACAACTATCTCAATATTTTTCAATTAATCAACCCAATGAGTGGTTCTATCGATCAACCTAATTTACTCAATTACTTTGTATACCTACTATATATCTAAAATATTCACAATATTCACATAAACAAGATTACGCGGAAATTAAATAGAGGTAAGGGTAAGAGAGATGCAAACTCAATTTTTACGAGGTTCGGCCTACCTTAGCCTATGTCCTCGCCTTAAGCAACCCACTTAAGGATTCCACTAAAAAATCCGCTCCTTTAACTGGGAGGAAACTTCCCTTACAATCTCCTGCTTACAAGAGGCGTACCTTCCTCCTCAACCTCGGTTCACAACCCGAACCGTGAATACAATATAAATATTACAATTTCTGCAAAACTCAAAATGCTTCTAATCAAGCTAGTGAATACAATAAAATTCCTAGCACATAATCATATGATAAAACTTGAAGTTCAATATGTATGTAACGATAAGATCGTTATATGAGTAATGTGATGCTTCCCAAATTTATTTATTTTTAATTAATATCTCTCGAAAATAATTTTTTAAAAATAAAAACTTTAGAGATCTTAGGGTTTGATTTCAACTCACTTTATGTAAGAATAACAAATAAGATCTTTAGAAAGATAGTCTTGAATAATATGCAAATTTAAGTTCTTGCTATCAAATAACTTGTAAGATTAAACCTTTGAATAAAGATATGTTTTTGGATATTACAAAGATTGAAAAAAAAACAGTTTTTCAAGTACTTTTTGCACCAATAATGTAAAGCTCTTTGTATAAAGATGTTACTTTGAATATCACAAGGATTCAATCTTTAAAGTGCTATTCCCAAAAGATTTTTCAAATAAATAACTATGGGAAAATAAGTGTCTTTCTCCCAAGAATATTTTTATATAAACAACTAATGGAGAAGAATACCGTTTAATAACTTATTGAATACTCAATGAAAGATTTTTCCAAACCTCAAAATCAAACCTAGATTAGCAGAAGTTATGTGTGTATTCGCTTAAATCTTAATGATGAGAATGCCCAGACAAAATGTGTATTCTTTGGAATGCAAGCAAAGATTCTTAGTAGTAGGATTCAAAGCTCTCAAAAATATGCTAAAAAGTTTAAGGCTCTCAATAATATGCAAAAAGTGTTCTTCTAGAGTTTAGATATTATTTTTATAAGTGTTCTCAGCCTTAGATTAAGTTCTCACTGTTGGATTGATTAGATAAAGTAATTTCCATGCGTATCCTCGCTGAAACACCATTCATTGCCCCGACCTTCGTTGACGAATGGGTACGTTCGTTGATGAGTGTACAACACTAGTTCGTCAACGAGGCTATGACTTCGTCGACGAAAGCACTGTCTAAACTTTTTGGGCTCTTGGTATTTTTTTTGTCGATGAGAGAAAACTATTCATCCCCAAGTGGCCTTCGTGCATTTGTCGATGAGGCCATATGGTTCGTCGACGAGCCCTCTAAAATTTGCCTCTAAAAATTTATTCAACCTAGAACTAATGTAAATGAATCTTTTATGAAATGCATGAGTCTTAAGGTCAATCTAGGGAATATTGAGCTTCGAATTATATCATATGACATATGTAAATACATTCAATTCAAAATACTCATTCCCATTGAAGATCTTGAACTTGAAGCTTGCTTCTTCATCATATTATTCTTCTAATTCCATAGATTGAGTCAAGTGATATGTACTTTAGGTTCCTCGTGACTTCCATATCAAGCTTATTGTTCGTACATTCTAAATCATGATCCTGTTCACAAACTCAATTGTACGGGTCAAATACTAAGTGATATGTCATTATCAAAACATGATTGAACTCAAAGAGTCAACAGGTGCCATTTCTGTCACATGACAGTACAGAGCTATAAAAGCATTCGTCAGATCTCTCAAAGTGCGAATCCAGGCTCGGTCTTTCTCAATGTACCATTTGATAGCTGCTCCAGTCAAGTCATCCTAAAAGCAATGCATCATCAATTTCTCATCATCTGAGTGTGCGACCATTTTCTGGCAATAAAGGCGCAGGTGGGTCCGAGGACAGTGGGTTCCGTTGAATTTTTCGAAGTCCGGGACTTTAAATTTTGGTGGTAGGATCACCTTTGGCACTAGGCAAAGGTCATTAGGATCAATGGAGTTGAATGTACTAGATCCTTTGATGACTCTCAAACACTCCTCGAGCACATCACAGCGACGCTCGATTTCAGATTTGTTCATCCCCATATCAAAAAATAGTATCGGAGGTGTCCCTGCTACGGGGAATCCCTATGCAGGCAAAGTAGGGATGAACGGAGGGATGTTTGGCATTGGGCCCTTTGTGGTAACAGATGGAGGTGCTGAGGTCTAACTGTGGACCAAGGTAAACCCTGGAGCATGTGTGGGATCTGCATCTGTCTCAAGATCGACCTACATTACTTTTCCTTTGTTCATTAGCAACTCCAAGATTTTACTCATTTTACCGTTCAATTCTTCTTGTCCCTATTTTATGCTCAGAACCCTACTTTCTAGCCATTCGCTCATAATTCTTGCCTTCCTTCTGGTATTGTACTGGTGGGTAGAGGTTTCAATCATTGCACTCTAGTTTTACTCCTTGCTTTATGCATATAAAACCCCTCCTTTAGAACGATGAATGCATGATTATGTTATGCAATGGGTGTTTATGTATGGATGTAACTAGTTCAAACATATATACAAACAGAGATATGAACATGCATGTAACGACCCGCTCCTTTTTCGCATATTATTATTTTTTTATATAAATAAATTATCATCACATCATACATTCCAGCTCAGCAGGACACAATCCACCTGGACCCGTGGGCACCAGGGATATAACAAAACATACAGCAGAAGCCTACGCAGCAGAAAGTACAAAATTATATACATCTCATCACAATGTGCATAACACATACCAGAGTCACTACAATTACTATCTCACAGTATATACATCCCAAAAATGAAATCTAGGGACAATCCCCACAAAAACCTAACTGTCCCTACCAAAAACTTACCCTTCCAAAGAGGGCAACCAACTGATCTAGATCAGCGGGGCTTTTCCCGCTCTCCTATCAGGGGCTCCTGAAAAATGTATAAGATTTAGGGGTGAGACACCTCTCAGTAAGGGAAATAAACTAATACCAGTGTGTGGCAACATGAGTATTCTGTGTTCTACATATACCATACATAACATATTCAATACTGTTTATCAAATCTGGGAAAACATATGCATATCAACACATAGCAGAATATACTGCATTTTCATAAACATATCTCATCTCATACACTAATAATAACATAAAACAATCCTGGTAGGTTAGCTGGCTGTTGTCATGTATTACCCCCACATGACTGGGTTGTGTGGCCCGAAGGCGGGACTTGACAATAGTTGGCCGACCACTGCCAAGTCAAACAGTAGTCTGTAGGTCCGATGGGTCTACCCAGACTGGTCCGTACACCAGGGGCGATAACAGCACACTTCTTGAAAATAACCACATCGACCATCCAATCTCACACCACTCCGTACAGCGGCGTTAACACAGATATCATGATCACGAAGACCATGGACACATAACAACGGTACCGTGCAAGTGCTAGCCTAGACCAAGCCAACCAGGTTCTGATATCATATACATATACTAAAATCGTGATACATAAATATCTCATATCATTTATTTTCGCATCAATCATATCATTTCACATATATACGTGTATCATAAAAAATCATCGGCCCGTACGCCGGTATTACACATTTTAATATAGCACGGCCCGTACGCCGGCAAATCACATAGCACAGCCCGTACGCTGGCAATCCACATAGCACGGCCCATACGCCGGCAATCACATAGCACAGCCCGTATGCTGGCAAATCACATAGCACAGCCCATACGCTGGCAAATCTCATCCACATAGCACGGCCCATACGCCGGCAAATCACATATACATATAAAAATATCTCGACCCGTACGCCGGTTTTCCATCATAGAAATCCATATCATCCCCATTCCAAAAAAAAACAGTACAAAACATTCTTATACTCATGCCACACTAAACAAATTTTCCTCGTATTCAACATATCATCATTTAAACAGTATTTTCCAAATATAAATCATATATATAAATATATTTATTTTTCCTAAAACCAGATGCTACATATATGTATACATGCATTTTCTTAAACAAAACTAGCTTAGTTTATCCCCTTACCTGATTCCTGAAAAGCCCCTAAGAAAATCTCCCCCGTACCCACAAGGTTCTCAACTCAACACCCTGAAAATGAAAACTCGCAGAATTAAAGTTCAGTATTTTCGTACGTACAACATTTTCTATAACTACCACTAAGTCAAATTCGACTTTAAAAAGTCTTACCTCAACTTAGGGATGATTTCCCACGTTTCCAATCAACACCCTGGAACTGAAAATTTCCAGTATTAAAGTTCAGTATTTTTACGCGTATATCACTTTCTTCAACTGTCAAAAATCCAAATATTGAATATAAAGCCTTACCTTGGATTTGGGATGAAATCCAATTTCGTTTTCCTGACGATCCGTTCCGGCAAACTTGTAGAGAATTTCGCTAGGAGCGTCGTGGTGGTTTCGGTTTGTCGATCCGGCGTAAAACTAACCCGAAATCGAAGAGAGAGAGAGAGTTGTAGGAGAGAGAGAGAGAGAAAGTGAGAGAGAAGAGAGACACGGCCAACAAATCCAAAAATTGGATTTCCTTCCAAAGCTTCTTAAAGAAGCTTGCTAATTTAATAATATATATATATATATAATAAACCTAAAGTAAAGTAAAGAAGCTTTCATACCTTTTTTATATATATATACACACACACACACAAGTATATATATATATATATATATATATTTGTTCCTTATCATACTGTTTATTTTATTTATTAATTTAATTAATTAATTTTATTTTATTATTATTATTATTATTATATTTTTTTTTTCGGGTTACTACAATGCATGCAGCCTATCATGCAAGGTTATGCATGAAATTATGCATGAACTGTATGAATGTAATACAACCTAAATAACCACTTTGCCAGAATTCTGAAAAAAAAAACTTTTCAACTAATGCAAGATTTCATAATTAAGTCGACCCTTGATGGACCACCATTTCAATTCAATTCCTCCCTCAACCATCCCTTTCCCTAGTGATGGTCCATGTACCCTAGATCCTATGAAGGATCAGGTTATGATCTAGATTTAGGGTTAACTCGGGCGAGTTGACCCATTGGGTTGGTTCGATGTGGGCTTATAGGCTTAGATGTGCATTAGGATCTCAAGTGTTTTGAAGCATGGGTTTTGAAATTAGGAATAGCTTCCCAAAAGGGGGGGGGGGGTGAATTGGATTCTTCTTGATTTTAATAGTTTTTGAGCTTTTGCTTATGATACCAAGAAAAAAACAATTAATAATTGATAATCACACTTGAAAATATTGGAATTTAAATTCACAAGCCAATCAATGAAATCAAAACAATTCAACCACTAAACCAAGAATATTAGTACTTTTGTCAATTTCCCTGTGATTATTTACCACCTTCTTTGAGTAACTTCTTCGTATGTACTCCCTTTTGGGTTTCCGCAAACGGTTAATCAAAACGTACTTTCTAAATATCAAGAGTCTTTGTTTCTTTCTCACTTTAAAAACTGCAACCTGCACTTTTAAATCATACAACAACAGCAAGTACAAAATATGGAAAGTAAATAAAAGAGAAAAACACAAGGTTTTTACGAGGTTCGGCTTCAACACAGCCTACGTCTTCGCCCTTGGCAAAACACCGAAGGGTTCCACTATAGCAGTTCTGTTACTAGGTGGAACAACGTCTGTTTACAACCACTCCTTAGTCAAGGCTAGAGCCCGCCTTCTCCAAACAATATACCTTTGTTTGGCCAACGATCCAACAGCCTGGAATCGTCCAAAATCTACAAGAGAGATATCAAAAAGCTGGTGTACAAGAGATGCTCACACAAAGAGCAGATTAGTACAAATTGAAACTATGTACTTCAAAAGATAAATATCAAGAAAGAAATACACTTTTGAAGCTTTACAATAATTTCACCAAATTCCTTTTCCCCGGATGAGAAATCAGTCATCTTTCTTTAGGAATTGATGAGCAAGAGTATCAGAATAACAATACTTTCAGCTTGCAAGAGATTGATCAAAGAGAGATTTTGAGAGCAAGAGAGCTTGAGAAATTTTCAATGCTTGGTGTGATTTTTGATTTACAAGAACCATGTATTCATAGGCTTCAAAGCAAGTTTCCTTGTTTCAAGAGTTTCCTTAGAGAGTTTCCCAAGTTGTCAGAAAATTTGGGGTTCAAAAGGCTATAATTTTAAAAAATAAGATTTTTAAAAATTTGCCCGTTGAACAGTGTTCAGATGTCTGAGGATTCGAGGTCAGACATCTGAAGTTCATAAAACCCTTTGAAAATTTAACTAGACACAGGGTCAGATATCTAAAGAGAAGGTTCAGACGTCTGAGGTGCCAGGTTCAGATGTCTGAAGTTGTGAGTTCAGACGTCTAAATTGCTACTACTTATTTTTTGTTTTGATCCAAAAAAATCTTCAGACGTCTGCACTTAATTTTCAGATGTCTGAAGTAATTCTTCAAATGTCTGAACATGAAGTTCAATCATCTGAAGTTGCCACTTCAGATATCTGAACTGAAAAGTTCAGTCATCTAATCTGCCAAGAACCTATTTTGGAAAATATTTTTCTTTAAAAACTGATTTGCTCTCTTATGATTTTTACAAGACTTGTTTCAATATTCTTAAATAGGTCTTTAAGTCCTTATAATCTCTTGAAAGAGCTTCAAAAAATATTTCAAATGATATTTTAGCTTTTGAAATACTTACAATATATTTCCTAAAACTTTGTATGACAAGCTTGATATTCTCCTCAATCTAGCTTTTGAAATTCTTTGCTTGAGCTACAAATATCTGAGTTTCTCTTTGGATCGTTGAATAGTTGTCCCATACTTGATCTTCACTTGAACCACACTTGATCTTTTCTTAAACCATACTTGAGCTTTACTTGAACCATACTTGAACTTTACTTGAACCATACTTGATCCATATTTCCTAAAACACAAAAACTCAACCTTTCCAAGTTAAATAGTCCTTTGTTTGTTATCACCAAAACCAAATGAAAGACCTTGTTAGGGCAACAGGTTTGGATTGCTTAAACATATTGCCCTAAATTTTTAGGTAATAGGGTCGAAGCCCACATTTGAAATCTGGGTTTGGCTTTTTAAAAAAAGTTGGACTCTTGTTGTTTTAAGAATATTGGCCTAGACTTTTGGGTAATAGGGTCGAAGCCCAGCGGAGTTGCCAAACTATCACGACATCCCGAGAGCGTAGCGAATGAAAAATGGTTTAATTATTTTCAAGAAAAATAGGAATCATCCCACCAATTAAATTTAATAAGTCTTTAAAATTACTCTCTTTCGTAAATTGATGAAATGCACATTGCAAATAAGCTCTCAATTTGAGCTCAGTCGACCAACACTAAGCCTTAGTAAACCGAGCAATAAAAAGGCAATATATGTTCGAGACTCAATTGACCCATCATTTCTCTCAGCCGACTAACCTCCAGAAACCGAACCATTGCACACCTTTAGTCAACCAATTTGCATCTGCCTCAATCGATTGACCAGAGACAAAAGAGACCTCATTTAATGCTCATCCATCAACCGAGACTGATCTCAGTCGATCGAAGCTTGAGACTATATATAGTCTCTTGCGCATAGTTGAGTTATTTTTCCAGCTATCTTGGGAAGAAAATCCTCTTTTCCTGAAAAACTTCGTTCTCACACTTCTACCCCAATATTAATCTTTCAATCCACAATGCCAAGGGTTGACAAGAGGAAATCCATATAGAAAGCCGAAGATGTCATGGGAGACTAGTTCGTTTCTGATAATGCGAGAATCAAGTACGAAAGAGACTTCCCCCCCTAAAGAGGCAATTCTGGGTAAGGTTCTAGATATCCCCTTTATGCAGCAGCACTTTGGAAATATTCTGGAAATGTTCAAAAACTTGGGGTGGTACCCATTTATTGCCTACTAGTCCAAGAGTGTCTACCCAACCTTAGTACACCCGTTTTATTCTAACCTAGGAAAACATGATAAAGGTTTTTACTCTAGGGTTCTAGAAACACTTGTTCAGTTCGATGTCGACTGCCTGGCCAAGACCTTTGAGATACACCGGGGAGAGTTTGAATGTCCTAACCTAGGAATGAAATGGATGAATGAACAAGACTTTACAGTTGAGGCATTTGCAAACCTAGTAATGACAGTTCCTGTTGTGAATCTCAACTGCATCTTGTTGCCAAAATAATACTCCACTTAATTTCATATAATATCTTGCCAAACAGTGGGTCTGTGATGACCCAAAAAAAAAAAATATATATATATATGATTAAAGTACAATAATAATAAAATAATAAAAATAGTTATTAAGTTAATATCAATACAGAAGTGTTTTTCTGTAGGATCCTTGATTCCATGTTTGATGCCTAAGAAAGACCTTGTCTTAGCGAGTACTCAGAGACCATTGCGGCTCAATCGCTCCCTGGAGGTCGGCCTGGTCAAAATGGAATTTCATAGGATAAACAGGATAGACACTGTTTGTACACGTAAATAAGTATATATGCATAAACTAGTGTTTTGACAGACATAATTTGTAGAAATACATAATAAGATGATAATAATATAGGTATCATATGTGGGGCCCACAAGACTATGTGGGGTCCACATGAGTCCCGGAGCCACAAGACACTGTTTATATACGTAAATTAGTACATAAAATAATGTTTTAACTGATATAATTTGAAGAAATATATGATAAAATAATAATAATATAGGTATCCTATGCGGGGCCCACAAGACTGTGTGGGGCCCACATGAGTCCCGAAGCCGTATGGAGGTTTACACAAGTCTCAAAGCTATGTAGGATACATAAAATCGTATAAGAGTTATTCGAGTTACGTAGGATCCATTCGAGTCTCGAAGTTGTGTGGGGCCCACAAGACCATGTGGGGCCCACATGAGTTTTCAAAATTCAAATTTAATTCTTATTCAAAAATAACTAATAAAATAAATAAATACTAAAAATGGTTCAAAATTAATAACAATGATAATAATAATGATAATAATGATTAAGAAAAATAATAAAATAATAAAATAATTAATTAACTAATTGATTAATTAATTAGGTAAGTGATTAATTAAAAATTTATTTAATGGGAATGGTGGCAAGCACTCCCACATGGCCTCCATCCCCATCCCATACTCAACCCATACCTTGCCCATCCCTTGCCCATTCTTTAATTTTTAAAAATTATAATTTCACCCATCTCCCCACACTTTTATAAATTTCATTTCTTCCCCAAAATTTTCCTATAAATAGGGAGCTCTCAACCTTCATTTTTCACAACAATTTTCCAAGGAAGAGAAGGATTAGTGAGTGAAAGAATTTGTGGTGGAGAGAGAATTTTGAGTAAGTTCTCACTCACCCACTCTTTCCGATCTCATTGCTTAAAGATAGTTTTTGTGTTTGTAGCACAAGGTAAAAGAAGAAGGTAAGTAAATTTTGATTATGTTAGTTTCTTTTTTTTTTATTTTAAATTCATACCCGAGTTTATTTTGTACGTAAATTTTAATTATGTTACTTAGTTCCACAAAATTTCCATGAGTTTATTTTTACGCATATTTAATTATACCAGTTCTATCTTTAATATACTTGCATCTATTTTTGAGTTAAGAAATGTTCTAATCCCCTCGGGTAAATTTTCAGCATTTATTTCTATTCAAAAATAAAATTATATATATATTTAACACAAAAATTGTGTGGCATGAGTTTATTTCTACGTTGCACTTTTTTTTTTTATGAAAATATGAGTAAAGATGAGATTTTCACCATATTATTTTAAATTGCATAAATTATAATAAGATGATTTTAGAACCCCTTATGGCAAGGAAAGTTCAAAGTTACAGATGCTCGGTACCGCAGCTTAAAGTTTATACGGATCAGAGTGCACCTACACTGTTTACAGAGTGGTTATTTATGTTAGTGGATTTCTCCTGAGTGCACACCTGGTTCCGGACCAGGACTTAATAAAGAAAATCTCACTTAAAGTTTACGTACGTTGATTTAGTTTGGTTGGCCAGCCAGCTAAGTCCAGTCTTCGGACCGCACAACCTAGTCATGGGGGTAAACATGACTTACGGCAAACAGGCCTAAGGGTGGTTTTTATAATATATGTTTATACATATTTAATTAAGAGTACAAGTTACTGATGATTTGAAGGAAAAGTATAAGTTTACGTGAAAATGATCATTCTGGTGCTTAAATGACGATCTAAGGAAAACGTATAAGGAAAAGTATATGTATGTTTATCATTAAATATTTTTACAGTTTTAAAGTTAAAAGTTTAATTTAACAGTTATAATATATGATTATAAAAATTTACTGTTGAAATTGATGACAAAAGTTTTATGCAGAAATTTTTAAATTTATATTTATTCTAAAAGTAATCTTGAAGTTATAGTATTAAATATTGTTTTACGAAATTCTTTAAAAGCTCATTTTAGCCACACACTAATAATAATCTTATTTACTTACTGAGCGTCGTCTCACCCCAATCATATTTTATTTCAGATAACTCTGAAGGACATGTCAGAAATCAGGCTTAGCAAGCATGCGGGTGGGGATTAGAAAAATAAAGATTGATTAGAAATAATAGTATGGCTTCAGATATTTGTGTTTGTGTAATTTTTCTTCTTTTGAAATAAATGATTGTAATATGGAATATTAGCGCTCTGGTTTAATAAAAATTGAGTTTATTTTGCTTTCGCTGTAAATGAGTAGTAAAAAGTTAATATTCCAGGCCCCTCGGGGTCGGGGTGTTACAAGGTCTAGGGTGCATGTCTCCTTTTTAGATTGCTCTATCATGTGGTGTCTTTTCACAAGAAAGAAGTTAGATTTGTCAAGCTTGATTATAAAGTGGATGTGTTTGAAGACCATGAGAAATAAGATAGTTATGCCATATGGAGGCATATTAAATAAGGCCTTCTTAAGAATGGAGGTTACAAAGAAAAATTTTTCAATAATAAAAAGAAGGAAGCACACAGACATGTTCTCCACAACCATTGTAAAGTAGGTATGAGCAGATTGGTAACATGTGGTTACCTATAGCCCCTAGACAAGCAGGAGTCCAACCAGGTGCTCCACATGATCAGCCCCCTCAGGTACCACAACCTACTAATGTTGAAATCATGGTTGCTATTGCGTAGCTCTCCACATCGGTTGTGCATCTCTCTAGCTCCCTTTATGAATTTCAAGAGTCAACAGCTAGATCCTTCGTGTCTGTAGATGCTCATCTCACTGCTATACCGGGTGAGATTAGGGATATTGCTGCTACTTCTGATGCCTGATACATGGTCATTCAGAGGAACATCATAGAGTATGCAGCTTCTGCAGAAAATCAGCTTATTGAAGTTCAAAATAATTTTGGAGTGCTGGAAGAATTCCTATAGGTGAGCTTCAATGAAGTCAATGAATGCCTTGATGAATTACAAGGCGAGGATGAAGATAAAAAGGATCATATGGACATAAGGGGTGATGAGGCATCCAGTGGAGGACCTGTCGATGGAGAGGCCCAAGAGCTATAGCTGAGGGGGGCGTCACTGACTATAGGATCTTTCTGACACCTGTTCAGGTGTTTAAATTTTTGGGATATTGAACAATTTTTATTTGGTTTGTATTTTTTTAAACATAGGATATTTCTCTTTTCTTCATTGTGAACACTGCACTTCATCTACTATCTTGTTTTGTTTTTTTTTTTTCTTTTTAATTATGATTCTCTGAATGGATAGTCTTCTTGGTGATATATAGCATGAACTAAAACTGAACTTCACTGAATATCCTCATTTGCTTCGAACGCCAACTGCATGGTTGATGCAGTATTGTGAATTACATGTTGGTAGAGATTCTAGGTTGTTACATGCTTGAATTAAATGGCATTTGTATGATGCAAACTTATGAACTGCATGCTGTTATATCTTCTAGGCTATCTGTGCATGTTTTATGATCTGCAGATAAGGGAAAATGTTCCATTTACAAATGACATGCTGCCGAAATTTTATTAAATTTCCCATACTTGATTAAAAGATATGCTAAATCATTTTTGAAAGGATGAGGGAACTACGAGTTGTTTTTTTTCATCCTTAAATTTATTTTTGCAAATGTTTTGTAGAAACTCTCTTAATCATGGATTCACTTGCATTATGTGATTACTGTTTTTGTTTTTGAGTCCTAAGCTTACCTGGTGCTCCATGAACTTTATATCCTGTTTGCATAGATCTATATTTTGATATGGAATGGTTGTGGGATGCATAAACACATTGCATGATTAAATGTTTATTATCTGAAGCTTGTGTGTTCTATAAAAATCATTGTTGGTTGGAAATGCTTGATTTAATGACATTTGCATGATGATGCAGATTATTATGAACTTTTTGCTGTTAACAACCAGGTTTTGCAGCACATCCTTATGGAAATGTCCTATTTATAGAGGAAATGCTACCCAAATTTTTCTAAAAATAATCTAAATTTCTTACATTCTATGCTTTTAGAAAAAATTAAATCCTATGGTCTTTCATGCACATTCTAACTTTGTTTTGAGTCCTAGGGTTGTTTTAATCTCCACTGAACATCATATCCTATGTTTATTAAATTCCATTTGATATGGATTGTTTTAGTGACATGTGAACACCTTGCACGATTTGATTTCAAAATTTCTAATGCATGTGTGTTCTGTAAAGGCTTATTTTGAACTAAGCTCAGCTTTCAAATTGTTAGGGGGAGCTTCTAAAATTAATATTTATACTCTTCTTGTTTTCTATACTTAACTTAGTTTATCAAATTACCGTGGCTTGTTGTATTTAAAGCATTAAATCTTTTTGTCCGCCTGAGGGTCAGTCGACCAGCCCTATTGGTCAGTCGACTAGCCCTATTGGTCAGTCGACTAGCCTTATAGGTCTGTCGACTGAACTTCAGGTAAGTTCAAAATTTTGGGCGTTTAACGGTTGAAAAAGTCAAATTTTAATATTATTTTAATGCCCAACGGTCAGATAACAGCCATATCCTAAAAAAGTCTATAAATACTTGGCCGGTGAGAAAAATAGATTGAAAGTTATATTGCTTATTCTTTAATTCTTTCTCATTTTCTACTCCATATCAAAAGATCAAATCAGTTTTTCCCATACTATCTTTTTGAAAAATATTTTTAGGAAATCTTGAGATTCATACAAGATGGCTTTGAGCATTTATTCAAGTTATATATCTTGGTTGAAAAGCCCATTGTTCTTAAGATTTTAAAAAGTAATTTTTTTCTCCAAAATTCTTTGTTTTGAAAAATACTTTCTTGGAGAAAACTTATTTTGGGTTCTTGAAAAAGACTTAAGCTTGTATTCAAGTTTCATATAGTTAGCTCGAAAGTCTTTATTTTATTTTGTGGTTACCCTCAAAGATCAAAATCTCCTATACGATTCATCATTGAAAATTGTTTGTGGAGATAATCTTTGAGTAAATCAAGAGTGCTTGAGCAATATATCAACTCATATATTCTTTGCTTGAAATGACTCTTGTATTTTTGGTTTTATACAAGGTCAATCTTAAGGAAAGGCATCTTCAAAAACTCTTAGTCTTTATTTTAAAAATACTTTAGAGAGAAAAATTACATACTCTACAGAGCTTCAACTGTAAATCATTTGAGAGTGCTTATAGTGCTTTATCTTGTACACACTAGCTTATTTGGAGAAGCATCTCATTGTACATATATATATTTTTTTGTCTTTGTATTCTCAGCATGTGGTATCGTCAGAAGAGGAATACACCGTCTTGTAAGGTGTACCAGTTTGGCTCTAGTCCGGTTAGGTGAGCTGAGGAGACTCCGCTTCGTAAGGAGAACTAGTTTGGTTCCGCTCGTTAAGTGAATTGAGGAGACTCTACCTCTTAAGGAGAACTGGTTGTGGCTCAGCCCCGTAATTGAGCTGAAGAGACTTTGCCTAGTAAGGAGTATTGTAAATGGTGTCACTCCACCCTATTAAGTGAGCATTTAGTGGAATCCTTAAGTGGGTTGGGTTGAGGCAGGGACATAGGCAGTATTGGATGAACCTCGATAAATACCTTGTGTCACTCTTTCCCATTCTCCTCACATTCTTGTATTTACATGCTTATATTTATCTATTGATTTAACTGCTTGAGTACTTAAACATTACATTGTAATTGATTGGAAAATACTTAAACAATTATACTTGTATAAATTATTTAAAATATTCATATATCTGCTAGATTAATATTTGGATTAGAAAGACTCTAAGTTGGGCAATACTGATCTTGATTATGGATCTTAAAATAGAGCCAAATTGACTTAGGAAGTTTTAAAATATCCAATTCACCCCCCTCTTGGAATTACACCTAAAATCACATCAGTGACTGGCTCTATAATATCAGGCTCCTCAATAGACTATGCGGGGGATTGAGCCTCGCCCGAGTTGGTGGTTGGTGATGGGATCTCAGCAGGAAGGGTCTTTTCTTCCTCCTTGCTAGAAAACTCAACCTTAATCATAATCACCAGGCTTGCCGGTGAAGTGGCCTAAGGAGGGGAAGACTGATGCGCAGGTGGATGCACTGAAGGGGACGGAGGTTGAACTAGCACGGGCCGTGCAAATGAAAAGGGGGTATCCCATGTAGCAGCAGGAGAAGCAGGGGTCGGAGGTATAGAGGGTCTAGGGGTGGTGGAAGGAGCTGCTTTAGTGATCGCTCCAAATCCTTGGCTGATTGCCTCCCTAGTTTATTCCCTCTCACGGTACATCTCTACTAAAAAGATCTCAAATTCATGGCGTAAGAGGCCTAGATCATCCCCTGCCTGAGGCACAAAGGGGGATGCCGGTGGATAAGATGCCGTCGCAGGAGGTGCTGCCTTAGAGGGTGCTGCTGCTGATTTGGAGGGCACATATGTCGTCCTCTTCCACTCTTTCGGCACGCGACGTGCTGGAGGGACTGGTGGGCATGCTGGTTTGTCCGTTGGGTCATGAAAGAAGTCTAGTATAGGGAGCTTGAACCCTGAGACTCCCTCAGAAAAAGCCCATTGGTGAATCTTTAGCCTGGCCATGGCTACAAACTGCAAGCTCTAGCACCATGTCCTCTCAGTGGTGAACTCACCAATGAGAATGTGTGCATAAGGATTGTCCAAGTTAATTTTCAGACGCATCAACATCGCTCTGATAAGCTGGGCGTATGGGATAATAGGTCTCCTCAGTTCCCTAGCCGTCTATCCTTCTCCGGGCTTCAGGCATTGGCTTCCTTAGTTTTGATCGCTGTTCTTCACATAGAATGTGATCATCTCAGCCAACATCATCTGATGTATATCCACCTTCATATTTCTATGTACAACATAAAAAGACTGTAGGTGGATGCCATGCCACTCAGAATGGTGGCATGATACGCAGATGTTACGTTGAAGAATCCAATCCCAAAGGAGCAAGTAGTCTGGTACTCTTCTTTGAGCTGTATAGGTGCCTCGCACCATATTACCTCCATCATAATACTGAACATGGATCATATATTAGATAATATGATGGACGTCTGAGGAATCCAATGCTTCCCATGGTATAATATTGGCCTCAGGATGGGATCACGCTTTATCTATAAAGGTGGCGGTTAGCTCAAATCACAAACCCTAAACAACAGTTGTACAAAAGGTGTCTGTGCATCGTGGTGCATATTCTGATAGATTTCTTGAATCAGCTTGGGATGGTAGGAAGCGCTTGGTGGGGTCATGTAGTGGTCAAATTTCCTCATTCCCAAAATCTCTATACATCATTTCTTCCTACCATGAGCTCGAGTTTCCTCTTGCTAGAATTGATACATGGGTCGGAAATCATAATCATCAAGGGTTATTCTTTGAATGACCTTCACTCAGGTCCACATCCAAAGCTTGGATGTCATCGGGTGGATATTGGGAAGCATGGAATATATTCAGCTAGAGCTACATGTTGCCAAAGGACACATTAATAATCCCTGACCTACATTGAATGTAGGTGTTAGCCATCGCTAAGAATGGTCATCCTAATAGGATAGTGTTGACCCCATGGGTCATATCCTGGTTTTGATAATGACAAATACTCATGTATTTGATGAATATCTAGTTCATGTGCAGGTCTATATTAGCAGATATATTGATGGCATGTGAAAACTTAAAGTTGGAAGACCCATTACATATTGTACCCTATTTCATGTTGTAATATAATTCATTTATATGCAAAGGGTTCGTAATAGTAAATAGGGACTGGTTTGTAATAAGCTCACACACATCACATGCATGATATAATACGTAAGCTCAAACCAAATACAACCCAAAGTGATTGTAGAAAAACCTTAGGTCGACCGACACCAGATTTTTTCGGTGTCTTTAATTGGACAAAAATGACCTTAGGACACTCACCATTGCACCTATGAATGTTAGGCACTTAATTAGGGTTTGAGTGGATCATAATAGGACCGAAATGCACACATTGGGCACTTTCAGTCGACCGACCTTGGCAGTTCATTCTGCCCCAGTCGACTGAAACAGGCCTAAGTCAACAGTTGACCAAGGTCCTGGTCAATCGAACCAGTTTAGTTCAAATCCCCCGGTCGACTAAAACCTCCTCAGGTCAACAAATTGACCATCTGGTTGACCGAACCAAATTTGTATTGCAACTACTTGGTCGACCGAGTGTCCTTGGGAGAAATCCCAACTTTCTGGTTGACCGAACCATTCAGTTCAAAATGGCCTGGTCGACCGAACCTTGGTAAAATGGAAAATCGCCCTTTGGACAGGCACTTTCAGTCGACTGAGTCTTCAGTTCAAACGTGTCCTGGTCAATCGAACCATGTGAACTCTAGTCGATCGAAATGGTTTTGGTCGATCGTACCTCTCGGGTTGCCCTGATTTTTATTGCGGTTAAACATTTTTTAAACAAGATTAAAATATTTGAAACTTTGTTGGCCTAGTAAGGTTTTTCAATCAGTTTTGGTGATAACAAACAAATGATTATTTAACTTGGAAAGGTTGAGTTTTTATGTTTCAGGAAAAATGGTTCAAAGTAAAGTTCAAGTATGGTTCAAGTAAAAATCAAGTGTGGTTCAAGAAAAGATCAAAACTAATCAATGATACAAGGAGAAACTGAGACATTTGTAGCTCAAGCAAAGAATTTCAAAAGCCAGATTGAGGAGAATATCAAGCTTGTCATACAAAGTTTTAGGAAATATGTTGTAAGTATTTCAAAAGCTAAAATATCGTTTGAAATATGTTTTGAGGCTCTTTCAAGAGATTATAAGGACTTAAAGACTTATTTAAAGAATATTGAAACAAGTCTTTTAAAAATCATAAGAGAGCAAATCAGTTTTTAAAGAAAATTATTTTCTAAAACAGGTTCTTAGCAGATCAAATGACTGAACTTTTCAGTTCAGATATCTGAAGTGGCAACTTTAGATGACTAAACTTCATGTTCAGACATCTGAAAAATAACTTCAGACATCTGAAGATTAAGTACAGACGTTTGAAGATTTTATAGATCAAAATAGAAAGAGGCAGTAGCAGTTCAGACGTCTGAACTCGCAACTTCAGACATCTGAACCTGGCACCTCAGATGTCTGAGCCCTATCTTCAGACATCTGACCCTGTATCTAATTCAATTTTTGAAGGGTTTTAGGAACTTCAGACGTCTGACCTCGAAACCTCAGACATCTGAACACTGTTCAACGGGTAAATTTTTTAAAATCTTAATTTTTAAATTATAGCCGTTTGAACCTCAAATTTTCTAACAACTTGGGAAACCCTTTAAGGAAACTTTTGCAACAAGGAAACTTTCTTTGAAGACTATAAATACATGATTCTTGTAAATCAAAAATAACACCAAGCATTGAAAATCTCTCAAGCTCTCTTGCTCTCAAAATCTCTCCTTGATTAATCTCTTGCAAGCTGAAAGTATTGTGGTTCTGATTTTCTTACTCATCAATTCCTGAAGAATGATTACTAATTTCTCATATGGAGAAAAGGAATTTGGTGAAATCTCTATTAAAGCTTCAAAAGTTTATTTCTTTCTTGATATTTATCTTTTGAAGTACATAGTTTCTATTTGTACTAATCAGTTATTTGTGTGAGCATCTCTTGTACACTAGCTTTTTGATATCTCTCTTGTAGATTTTGGACGATTCCAGGCTGTTGGATCGTTGACCAAACAAGGGTATATTGTTTGGGGAAGGCGGGCTCTAGCCTTGGCTAAAGGAGTGATCTTAAACTGGTGTTGTTCCACCCGGTAACGGAACTGCCATAGTGGAACCCTTCGGTGTTTTGCCACGGGCGAGGACGTAGGCTGTGTTGAAGCCGAACCTTGTAAAATGTCTTTTTCTCTTCTTTACTTTCTATTTTGTACTTGCTGCTGTTGTATGATTTAAAAGTGCAGGTTGCAGGTTTTAAAGTGAGAAAGAAACAAAGACTCTTGATACTTAGAAAGTACATTTTGATTAACCATTTGCAGAAACCCAAAAGGGAGTACGTTGGTTAATCTGCAGAAATCTTAATCAAGAGAAGTGCATACTAAGAGCTGACTCAAAGAAGGTGGTAAACATTTACAGGGAAATTACCAAAAGCACTAATATTTTTGGTTGAGTGGTTAAATTACTTTTATTTCATCGATTGATTTGTTAATTTAAATTTCAGTATTTTCAAGTGTGATTATCAGTTATCAATTGTGTTTTTCTTAGTGTCATAAGCAAAAGTTTTAAAAAAAGTTAAAATAAAAAAGAATCTAATTCAACTCTCGTCTTAGGAAGCTATTCTTAATTTCAATTGGTATCATAGCCCTGTTATAGAAATTCCTAACAAGAAACTATAAAAAGATCTAATGGAAAATGTTGGAGTAGCACCATTCGGTGAAGGCCAATCCTCACCCATCCACCAATCTTTTGTGGACACAATTATGCCTTCTAGAAAAAGAGAATGGAAATATATCTCCAACACATGAATTGGAAAGTCTGAGAAGTAGTTATGGATGGAAACCTTATCCCTACTAAGATAGTTGATGGAAAACAAATTCCAAAAGAAAAGAAGGATATGACCGACTTAGATTATAAAATGCTTCAAATAAATACAAGTGCTATAAATGCGTTGTATTGTGCATTGGATGCTAATGAATTTAACCGAGTTATGGCATGCAAAACAACTAAGGAGATTTGGGACAAATTAGAAGTAACTTATGAAGGAACCGTTGATGTTAGAGATAATAGGATAGACATGTTAACAAGTGAATACAAAGCATTCAAGATGAATTCTGATGAAACAATATCAAGCATGTACACCAGATTTACCCACATAATAAACTCCTTAAGCGCCTTAGGAAAAACCTATACTACCTATGAGATGATTAGGAAAATTCTAAGAGGCTTTCCCTCTATTTGGGAACCAAAGGCTACAACTATCACGAAAGGTAGAAATATCAAGATTACTTCTTTGGATGAACTTATAGGCTCACTTCTCACCTATGAAATGGCCTTGAAAGAAAGAAATCCTAAACCAAAGCATAAAATATCTATAGCACTAAAAGCATCTAGCCACAGCACTAGTGAAGAAGAAAGTGAAACTAGTGAAGAAGAAAGTGAAACTAGTGACTTAGAGCAAGATGAATTGGCATTCATTACCAAGAAATTAGGAAAATTCTACAGAAGAAATAAAATATTTCCTAGAAATTTTAATAAAAAGAAAACCGAAAAAGGAGAGACAAGTAGGAAAGAAAATAAAGGTAAGAATGAACCACCAATTTGTTATCATTGCAAAAAATTAGGGCATATCAAACCGGACTGCTTGTTGTTCAAGAAAGACAAGAAGAAAAAGAAGGAAGCTATGAAGGCTACTTGGGATGACTCCAGCTCCAGCAAAACTGAAATTGAAACAAGTGAACAAGAGATGGCAAATATATGCTTCATGGCGAATAACGAAGAGGTAAATTCTTACTACTCTTCAACAGAATCTCAAAGTGAGTCTTGTAATGAGTCGTGTGATAGTTTGTCTTCTTATAAGGAATTACAAGCTGAATTATTCTCACTACATAAAAGATTCATAAAAGTTTCTAAAAGAAATATAACTTTGAAAAATCAAAATCAAGAACTAGTGAAGCAACTTGAATCATTCAAAGCTATTGAAGAAGAAAGAAATACTTGTATTAAGAAGTTGGAAGAAGAAGTAAGTATAGAAAAACAAGAGTTAGATAAAACTTATAAAGATAACTTGATTAAGAAGGATCTGGAAATAAATGAACTCAAAAAGGTAGTTGAGGATAAAGAAAAGATTATCTATAATTTTACCAAAGGTAAAAAAAACTTTGAAAAGATGATTGGACAGCAAAGACTTCATGGGAACAAAAAAGGAATAAGCTACAATGGTAAAGCAAATAAAAGGAATAAAAGGCTATACATGGGATACTTTGTTAAGGAAGCTAAGTATTATGCTAGCACTTCATCAAATAACAAACACGAACACACTACTTGCTATATGTGTAAGACTAAAGGTCATGTGATGTTTAATTGCCCATTAAAAACAAAATATGTTAAAGTTCAAGGAGAATGGAAAGCAAATAGTGGAACTCACAACAAAACAAAGAAAGCCAAAAGAATTTGGGTCCCAAAAACTAACACATAGTATCCCTCATTGTAGGTTTGCCTTAGGACAACAATGACAACGAACAAATGGTACTTGGACAGCGGGTGCTCAAGGCATATGACCGGTGACAAGACGAAGTTCATTACTTTAAAACAAAAGGATGGGGGATACATCACCTTTGGCAAAAATGCCAAAGGTAAAATTATTGGTATCGGTAAAATTGGTAAAGAACCTTTGCTCACTATAGGTAATATGCTATTAGTGGAAGAACTATTAGTCAACTAAGTGATAAAGGGTTCGAAGTAATTTTCATGAAAGAAAAATGTGTTATCCAAAATTCTAAAAATAAAGAAACTTTGTTTATGACTCATAGAATAAATAATGTTTATTGCATAAATCTTGAGAACTTGCAAAATCAAAACATAACTTGTTTGACAGCTATGAATGAAGTAAGTTGGTTATGGCATAGAAAACTAGGTCATACTAGCATGGACTTACTATCCAAATTATCTAAGAAAAATCTTGTAAAAGGACTACCAAATACTAAATTCATAAAAGACAAGTTGTGTGATGCATGTCAAAAGTGAAAACAAGTAAACAAGCTTCAAAAAGAAAAAAATACATATCCACCAAAAGACCTCTAGAACTTTTGCACCTAGACTTATTTGGTCCAACTAGAACTTTAAGCTTAGGAGGAAAACAATATGCTTTTGTAATATTAGATGATTATTCAAGATTTACTTGGGTAATATTTTTAGCAAACAAAGATGAAGCTTGTAACCAATTAATAATCTTATGCAAGAAATTACAAAATGAGAAAGGCTATAATGTAACAAGCTTTAGAAGTGACCAAGGAAGAGAGTTTAAAACAAGGAAGTTGATAAATTTTGTAATGAATATGGAATAACTCACAATTTTTCAGCACCTAAAAGTCCACAACAAAGTGGAGTTGTTGAAAGGAAAAATAGAACTCTACAAGAAATGGCAAGAACAATACTTAATGAAAATAATTTACCTAAATATTTTTGGGCAGAAGCTGTAAATACAGCATGATATATTGTAAATAGAGTATCAATAAGATCAAAAATATATAAAACACCATATGAACTTTGAAAAGATAGAAAACCTAATATTTCTTACTTTCATATATTCGGATGTAAATGTTTTATACTTAATACTAAAGATGATTTAGGAAAGTTTGATGCAAAGTTGGATGAAGGTATCTTCTTAGGTTATTCTACAAATAGTAAAGCTTATAGGATTTATAATGAAAGAACTTCTACAATTATGGAATCAATTCATATAACTTTTGATGAATCAAATAATTATGACATTAAAGATATGAATGATGAAAAAGAAGACACTTCACAAAAAGAAAAAGATCTTGAAATAAAAGAAGAAAAGAATAATGATGCTCCAAATGAAAACTCTACAGAAAATCTAAAACTTCCTAAAGAGTGAAAATATAATAAAAATCACCCAAAAGAACAAATTCTTGGTGAAACATCAAAAGGAATAACCACTAAAGTCTCACTAAAAAATATTTGCAACCATTATGCCTTTTTATCCCAAGATGAACCTAAAAACATTGAAGATGCTTTAAATGATGATTCTTGGATTATAGCAATGCAAGAGGAACTAAATCAATTCGAAAGAAGTCAAGTATGGGAACTTATACCTAAACCTAAAGATAAATCAATCATAGGAACTAAATGAGTGTTTAGAAATAAGAAGGATGAAAATGGAGTTGTTGTAAGAAATAAAGCTAGGCTAGTAGCACAAGGGTGTAATCAAGAAGAAGGAATTGATTACGATGAAACCTTTGCCCCTGTGGCAAGAATGGAAGCAATTAGGATGCTTTTAGCCTATGCAGCCCATAAGGACTTTAAGTTATATCAAATGGATATAAAGAGTGCATTCTTAAATGGATATATATAAATGAAGAAGTGTATGTCAAACAACCTTCAGGTTTTGAAAATTCTAAAAATCATAACCATGTATTCAAATTGACAAAAGCCCTTTATGGTTTGAAACAAGCTCCAAGAGCTTGGTATGAGAGGTTAAGTAAATTTTTACTTAAAAATGAATTTACAAGAGGAATGGTTGACAGTACTTTATTCATTAAATCCAAAAAACAAAGATATGCTAATAGTTCAAATATATGTGGATGGTATTATATTTGGAGCTACAAATGAAGATCTATGCAAAGAATTTGCCACATGTATGGAAAAAGAATTTGAAATGAGTATGATGAGGGAGCTAAATTATTTTCTATGATTACAAATAAAACAAGCTAAAAATGGAACTTTCATAAATCAAACTAAGTACATCAAAGATATGCTCAAAAAGTTTGATATGAAACAAAGAAAACCTATAGGAACTCCTATGAGTACATCTACAAGTCTTGATAGAGATGAAAAAGGAAAACAAGTAGACATAACACACTATAGAGGAATTATTGGTAGTTTACTATATTTAACCGCTAGTAGGCCTGATATTATGTTTAGTGTGTGTATGTGTGCTAGATTTCAATTAGCACCCAAGGAATCTCACTTAACAGTCATCAAGAGAATTCTTCAGTACTTGGTAGGATCACTTGATCTAGGTTTATGGTATCCAAAGGACACTGATTTTAATATGATAAGTTACTCTGATGTTGATTATGTCGGTTGTAAGATTGATAGAAAGAGTACAAGTGGCACATGTCACTTTCTAGTACAATCCTTAGTATTATGGTTCTCAAAGAAACAAAATTCTATAGCTTTATCAACTGCCGAAGCTGAATATACGGCAGTGGGAAGTTGTTGTGCACAAATCTTATATATGAAACAACAACTAAAAGATTTCAATCTAAAATATAAAACAATACCAATAAAGTGTGATAACACAAGTGCCATAAACATATCTAAAAACCCAATTTCACACTCAAGAACTAAACATATAGACATAAGACATCATTTTTTAAGAGATCATGTTCAAAAAGAGGATATAATTCTTGAATTTATAAATACAAGTGATCAATGGGCTGACATATTTACAAAACCCCTAAGTGAAGAAAGATTTATACATATAAGGAGAGAACTTGGGCTAATCCAAGCAGAAAAGTGGTATTAGAAGTGAACTTTCAAAATTTTTATACACTTCAGATGTATAAACTTCACACCTTAGACGTCTGAGCACTGTAGCAGACAGGTTCAGATGACTGAACCTGAGACTTTAGACGTCTGAGCACCTACTGACTTTTCAAATTCCAAGCTTTAAAATCTTCAGACATCTGAAGTCGCGGGGTTTAAATACCTTTAGCGCACTAAACCCTAACTTCAGACTTCTGAAGTTGTTTGTTTCATTCATTCGAACACCTCACTCTTCATCTTCTCTCATTCTCACTTCAATTCGAAGCCTCTACCTTACAAGGATTCATCCCACGAAACCTAGGGTAACCAAAATCTCGTGTCTTCATGCCTCAAATCAAGCAAACTGCAAACAAAGGTTCTTCATCAGGAAAGGATACTCAAAATATTGAAAAATGGTTGGTTGCTCCTCGAGCTTGAATCCGTTATCGAAATTCACTGAGTTCTGTAGAACCAATCTTAGGTAAAATCTTGGATGTATCATTCTTCACTATTGAATTTCTAGAATTCCCTTCATTGTTTCATGATATTGGTTGGCTTGATTTCATCACTCAACAACCCAAAGGTTGTTTTCCTCATTTGGTCAAAATTTTCTATGCAAATATGACATATGAAAATGGGATTTTTTTGTCGGAAGTTAAAGGAAAGAAAATATTATTGAATTCTGAAATATTGTCTCTCGTTTTCAAAATTAATCTAGGAGAATTTAACTGTCCTATGTTTGCTCAATCCTGGATCCTAGAACAAGGATTCACTCCTGAAACTTTTCTTCCACTGATCACGGAAAATGAACCCATTTATTTTGCACATCCTCCACTGTACAAGCAACTGAATTTAAAAGGCCAGATTCTCCATAAACTAGTTTCAAACAATATCATAACAAAACAAGACTCTTTTGATCATTTTTCTTATATCGAATGCTTTGTTCTTTGGTGTCTGCTTAAAGGCAAGAAACTAGACTTGGCTAGTTTAATCGTTAGGTGGATGTGGACCAAGTTGGAATCTAATCGAGTTATTCTTCCTTATGGAGGAATTCTTACTTTTCTCCTTACTCATCTTAATATTTCCAATATCTTTGAGTTTTTCATAAAAAAGAACTCGATATGATCTTTTTAATGAAACTTCCCTCAAGCAAATGGGGTATGACAAAGGAAGTTCAGGATGGTACTTAAAAATAGGAAGGACTACATATGCACCATTTGCCTCTGCAGCAGCCTCAGCTTCAGCCTCAGCCTCAGCCTCTGCACCAGTATCAACAGCCGCACAATCTTCTTCTACACAAGACCTTGGCTCATCTCAAGACACATCTTCATGGTTTTTATCCTTTCAAAAGGATTTCTCCAACTTTTCATCTAAAGTACGCACTTTACTTTAGAACATTAAAGAAAAAGTCACATCACTTGACAAATAGGTCACTCATATAGAACAATATCATGCCAAATCCTCTAAGGGAAGTGATCCTATGGACATTAGCTCTGCTCCTCCAAGTGGAGATGATGATGATGATGATGACTCTGCAGAAAAAGGAGATTCTGAAGAAGAAGGTGATGAAGGGAATACTAAAGAAGAGGGAACCCAAGAAGAAGAAGAAGAAGAAGGAGAAGAAGAACAAGGAGATGGTTCTGAAGAAGAAGATTAGGATAGTTAGAAACTACCTATCTTAGGACATTATGAATTTTTTTTGTCATAAAGTATCAAGACTTATGTACTTCAAATGTCTGTAATCATGCTACAATGCAAATTTTTGTCGTATTTCTATTCTTGTATGGGAACATATGAAACTTTTATGTATTGTTTCTTTGTACTGATTACCTTTTGTTATAAGAATGACTTATTGATGGTTCTTCATAGTCTTGTTACTCTTTTTGACTAATGACAAAGGGGGAGAAAGTGCTTAGTAAAGATAAAATATATAGAGATCTTGGAGATCTTGATGAACTATAATAGAGATCATAATGAACACTTACATATGCCTACATGAGAACCTACTTGAGAACTTGGAACTACAACATGAGAACTTGATGTGAACAATGGATGGATATATGACACATGTGAACTTAAATTGACATGGATATAAGATGAACTTTCTATGGCTTGCACTTCCTATGGCTTGCAACATACATGAAACACATGATAAATTTTCTATGGCTTATAGTAAGGGGGAGTACTTTATTTTTATATGGCTTGCTTAGCAATGTTCATAGTAAGGGGGAGTACTTTATTTTCCATAAAACCTTTATATTTACTCCTTGTTTGTCATCATCAAAAAGGGGAGATTGTTGGCCTAGCAAGGTTTTTTCAATCGATTTTGGTGATAACAAACAAAGGACTATTTAACTTGGAAAGGTTGAGTTTTTATGTTTCAGGAAAAATGGTTCAAAGTAAAGTTCAAGTATGGTTCAAGTAAAACTCAAGTATGGTTCAAGAAAAGATCAAAACTAATCAATGATACAAGGAGAAACTGAGACATTTGCAGCTCAAGCAAAGAATTTCAAAAGCCAGATTGAGGAGAATATCAAGCTTGTCATACAAAGTTTTAGGAAATATGTTGTAAGTATTTCAAAAGCTAAAATATCATTTGAAATATGTTTTGAAGCTCTTTCAAGAGATTATAAGGACTTAAAGACTTATTTAAAGAATATTGAAACAACTCTTTTAAAAATCATAAGAGAGCAAATTAGTTTTTAAAGAAAAATATTTTCTAAAACAGGTTCTTGGCAAATAAGATGACTGAACTTCATGTTCAGACATCTGAAGAATTACTTCACACATCTAAAGATTAAGTGCAGACGTCTGAAGATTTTATAGATCAAAACAGAAAGAGGCAGTAGCAGTTCAGACATCTGAATTCGTGACTTCAGACATCTGAACCTGGCACCTCATACGTCTGAGCCCTATCTTCAGACATCTGACCCTGTATCTAATTCAATTTTTGAAGGGTTTCAGGAACTTCAGACGTCTGACCTCGAAACCTCAGACATCTGAACACTGTTCAACGGGAAAATTTTTTAAAATCTTATTTTTTAAATTATAGTCGTTTGAACCCCAAATTTTCTAACAACTTGGGAAACCCTTTAAGGAAACTCTTGCAACAAGGAAACTTTCTTTGAAGCCTATAAATACATGATTCTTGTAAATCAAAAATAACACCAAGTATTGAAAATCTCTCAAGCTCTCTTGCTCTCAAAATCTCTCCTTGATTAATCTCTTGCAAGCTGAAAGTATTGTGGTTCTGATTTTATTACTCATCAATTCGTGAAGAAAGATGACTGATTTCTCATCTAGAGAAAAGGAATTTGGTGAAATCTCTGTTAAAGCTTCAAAAGTTTATTTCTTTCTTGATATTTATCTTTTGAAGTACATAGTTTCTATTTGTACTAATCCGCTCTTTGTGTGAGCATCTCTTGTACACTAGCTTTTTGATATCTCTATTGTTCCAAGCTATTGGATCGTTGACCAAACAAGGGTATATTGTTTGGAGAAGGCGGGCTCTAGCCTTGGCCAAAGGAGTGATTGTAAACAGGCATTGTTCCACCTGGTAATGGAACTGCTATAGTGGAACTCTTCAGTGTTTTGCCAAGGGCGAGGACGTAGGCTGTGTTGAAGCCGAACCTCATGAAAACCTTATGTCTTTCTCTCTTCTTTACTTTCTATATTCTGTACTTGCTGCTATTGTATGATTTAAAAGTGAAAGTTGCAGGTTTTAAAGTGAGAAAGAAACAAAGACTTTTGATACTTAGAAATTACGTTTTGATTAACCGTTTGCGGAAACCCAAAAGGGAGTACTTTGGTTAATCTGCGGAAATCTTAATACAGAGAAGTGCATACTAAGAGCTTACTCAAAGAAGGTGGTAAACATTTACAGGGAAATTACCAAAACACTAATATTATTGGTTGAGTGGTTGAATTACTTTTATTTCATCGGTTGGTTTGTTAATTTAAATTTCAGTATTTTCAAATGTGATTATCAGTTATCAATAGTGTTTTTCTTAGTATCATAAGAAAAAGTTTAAAAAAACATTAAAATAAAAAAAAATCCAATTCACCCCCTTCTTGGGAAGCTATTGCTGATTTCAAACGTCATTAAACTTTCCTAATAATTCCTAATAGGTCCCCAACGGTCATAATTCATGGGGTGTCTATATATATCCCTTCATTTGGGAAAATTAGGAACTCGATTAGAAAAGTAAAATCCAAAATTTTCTCTTAAGCAAAATATATCCTACTGCTCATACTCTTTTTAAAACCACTCAAACTCACCTCCTTCATTTCTCTATATCATTTGCAAGTGTATTGAGTGTTAGTATTTAGAGGTTTGCTCTCTTATTTGTTGAGTATTTGAATTGATTTTTATGAGAGCATAACCTAAGTATTCTTAGGAGGCTTTTCTAATAAGCCTACCCTAAGAAGACTTGTGTTGAACTTCTGAGTGTTGCATTCTCGTTGCAATATCTTAGGAAGTTTGTATTTGTTTTTGGCTTGCAAAAATATTTTCAAACTTACTCAAATATCTTGTGGAATCTGTATTGATATATTTGTGAAAAGATATTTGTGTTTGTTACATTAATCTTTGTAGCAATATTTATTCAAGTATATATCATTTGCTGAATACAAAGATTGCATAGCTTTTGCAAACCAAACATATATACTATATTCGTGATTGAGACATCCTATTGATTGACATACTTGAAACTCGCTTGATATTCTGTGTGAACACGTTTGATTGAATATTTTGAGATACACAGATTGTTATTGACACTCTCACATACTCACTACACTGATAGAAAATATATTTGAGAGTTGAACTATTTAGACCACACTGAGCTTACATATTAAATCATTGTGGTGTATATGATTGAATGCATTTGGGTACATATCTGCTTTACTTGAAAGCACTTTTATCAGTACCAATTGATTGTAATATCTGAGTGATTCTAGGCGTGGCCTGAGGGGGCGGTAATCCACTCTGGTAAGGATTATTGTAAAGGTTGAGGTCAATCCTGTGCTAATTGACCTGGTTTGTATAGGTGCTGTTCCACCCAGTTAAGTGAGCAAGTTATAGTGGTAATCCTTGTGCTTATTAGCCAAGGCGGGGACGTAGAAAGTTGGCCGACCCTCGATAACATTTCTGTGTGTCACTTTTACTTTACTGCTTTCTGGTGCATGTGGTTTTGATTAAAATTGCTTTACTTAATTTCTGGCATATTTACTTTACTTGCACTAGATTGTCCTTAAGGTCGTGAACATACTGGTGTTAGGTGATTGACCTAGAGTTTAAATTTAAAAATACCAATTCACCCCCCCTTTTGGGATCACGGTAAAACTAATAGATAGGGATTTGGTCCTTGGTTGGGTTTGAAGGTTCCATATCCAAGATAATGAAGTCATCAGGATAGTATAACTCCTCAACCTTGACCAAGACATCCTCTATCACATTCCAGGGCCTTTTTATTGATCGTTCAGTGAAACTCAAGGTGACCGGGGTGGGCTTTATCTCTCCTATGTTGAATTGCTTAAAGATAGAATACGGAAGAAGGTTCGCACTTGCCCCTAAATCTAAAAGAGCCCTATCAATTGTGTAACCGCCAATTACACATGAGATGGTTGGAGTGTCGGGGTCTTTTAGTTTAGGAGGAAGGTGACCTAATAGAATTGATTTCACATGGTCAGCCAGCCTAACTTGTTTGTTCATGTGCACCCTTGACTTTTTCTTATGCGTGCACAAGTCCTTAAGGAACTTGGCATATGCAGGCACTTGTTTGATAGCATCTAAGAAAGTAATATTGACCTTAACTTATCGGAATGTGTCCATGATGGACTTAGTGGTGGCCTCCTTCTTAGATCTAAGGGTGTATGAAGAGCTGTAGGGTAAGGAGGTGCAGGAACATAATGAGGGAAGTGCTCTATCCTTAGAAAGAGTAGGTGTCTCGGTATCAGCTGCCGGACTAGCATAAAGAGGATTATATGATTCATTATTGGTTTCTTCCCTCGTATTCTTCCTACCCTTTTCTTGGTCTAACTTCTCCCCAACCCTATTGTTTACCTCCCTACCACATTGATGAATGGTTACAGCCTGGGCTTGCTATTGGCTTTTTGAGTCCGATCCCTATTTTGATGCTGACAAAGCACATGTTTCTTATATGTGTATTTAGTATGTGAACAAGTGTAACGCCCTGACCCACTACGTGGGGCCTGGGGTGCTACTTTAGTGACGTTTGTGTACCCAATATCATATTTATTATATAAATACAACGAATATAAATGATACATTCTCCCAAAATACATTACCAGAGTTCTAAACTACCTTTATATACAAAGGTCTCCAAGTATCCCTATTACAGACCATAATACAATACAAAAACCAATTCAATCCATACAACCATAATACACATCCAGGGACTTCAAACATAACTTAAATACATTAGAGTTCTTACATACACTCACAAAAATTGAAACTAGCAATCACCCGAAAATTGAAACTAGCAATCACCCGCCCCGGAGCTCACTAAGCTCGATTTTGAGATGGTCCTGAAAAGATTATTTGTATATTGGGGTGAGACACTTCTCAGTAAGGCAGATTAAGTTAATATCAGTGTGTAGCCACCAACATGAGTTTTAGTGTATACAAACTATCATCAGTTCTTAATTAACCACAGTTATAAAATCATTCTCGAACCATACTCTCACATACACACAATTATTTATAAGCGAAAGTTCTTGAGGATAAGGGAGATTACACACCTATACATGTAGCTCCCTTTTGCTCAAATATGTTATGCAACCTCGTATGACTACAACTGATACCTATCAGGGTACTCGCCTTTCTTAGCAAGCCCTCGGGCAGAGAGTTTACTTCGCCATAAAAATTCATGCAATTTAATTCATATACAAATACTCAAACCTTTACAGTTGAAAAATATGCATTTGCTTCCTCAGTATAAATCAGTTCAATAAATAATAACACCATTTATGTAAATTAGAATATATGTATAAAAGACACTCCCTGGGACTAACGACATGCTTAAACCCCATGACGGGTTGTGCAGCCCGAAAGTTAGATTAAGTCCTAGGGGATTAACCCAGACAAAGTCAAAGTAACCATCTACTAAATACGTCTATAGGTTTCCACAACCTAGTTGTAGATCTAATTGCCTTACTACTTCCTGGTCTGGACCCCAGGGAAGGTACAACCTCTACATAGGCCAATCAGTTGAAACCACCTTACACCTCTCAGTATAGTGTGGGCGCATATGGCCAAATAGTAATTCCTAGCAACGGTACTATGCTCAGAATACAACTGGTCCTCAGGGTTCTTAAACCATATTATGCAATTTAAGTAATAAAAACTGTAGTATAAATCTCATTTCATATAAAACCTACCATTTAATAAAACTCGGCCCTCGATCGTCAAATAAAACCCAGCCCCTAGCCATCAAATAAAACCCGGCTCACAACTGTTAAATAAAACCCAAACCTTAGCCATCAAATCATATCCCAGTATTTTGCAAAGGTAATTCAGTATGTTTCACAAATAGTTCAGTATTTTCACAATCATACCCAAATTCTGTTACACGATAACCATACCAATTATTCACCTACCACACGATTTTTAGTATTTTGAACATAACCATTTAAACAACCAAGAAAACACAGTATATGAAGTTCATACAATAAAACCAAGCTTTCCACCATTCATTTTATTCAAAATACCATATCATATATCCTATGTTTGTAAAGTCCATTTTGAACGGTTGGTTTTTGAAATAACCTTTGAAGTCATAAGTATACATATATATAAAATAGTTTAATCGATACATTGAAGTCATAACTTAATCCCCTTACCTGTTCCTGAAAAAGAATCTGATTCCGTTCAAAAAACGGAAAACCCTAGCTTTTCAATCCTGCTGCCGGAAATGAACTAGCAAGTCGAGAGAGAAGGGAAGGATGATCAGAGACCAAGCATGGGCTTCGGGTAAGCCTACGGGAGAGAGAGAGGGTCACAAGAGAATGAGAGTAGAGAGAGAGAGAGTCCAAAACCTAATTTTAGAGAGAGAGAGAGAGAGAGAGAGAGAGAGAGAGAGAGAGAGAGAGAGAGAGAGAGAGAGATGTTTGTTACTTACTACTTAAGTAAGCTTACTCGTTAGGAAACCATTGACGATTTTCCCTGCTCTCACCCGTCGACTGTTTGGCAGTTGACCATCCCATTTGGCTGAAAATGGCAACGATTTTTCCCAAGCTCTATAAAACCATTGATGGTTTGGGTCCTGCCAAACTAATTTCCTTCTTTTTTCCTTTCTTTTCCTTTATTTCTTTCTTCCTTATTTATTTTATTTTATTTTCCAGATTTGAGTTTCTACAACAAGTCTTTAATTCAAACACACACATAAGGGGAAGTGGAAGTCAGAAGGAACTTCAAGCTTATCATTACTCTGGTGTATTCCATGAAGACTGAAGAGCAAAAGACGAAGACATTCAGTTTAATTTGTATTGCATTTAAGTTTTATTATTATTATTATTATTATTATTATTATTATTATTATTATTATTATTATTATTATTTGGTCTGTAATAATGCATGCATATGCATGATATGATTTGAACGCATAGATAGTACCATAGGCTGACCGTAAGGAATAAAATGCCATAGTTTGACCTTAGGAAAGGTTGACCAACGTTGGATTTTTTGGGTTAATTTAATAGCCCCGATCGAATGACCCATTGACGTTTAAATCACCATGGTCGACCAACCAAACTTAAGGCTAGAAGTCAAATAGTTGACTATGCCTCAGTCGACCGACCATAAAAAGAACGTATTGTCCATGGTCGACTGACCATTCAAATTTGGCTTCTTACTATCCTCGACCGACCGGAACTCAAGAACTGGCAGGCCGGCCTTAAGATTGGGTGACAGAACCTATGAAGGTTTGGAAAATTGCGCCTTGCTTACTCGACCGATCATTCCCACAACCAACTGAACCTATTTCAAAACTCAGAATGATTGTGTTTGTTCTGTCGACCAATGTTGAAGGTCAACTGACCGAACCTCCCGAGTTAGAAATTTTTTAAGTGCTAAAATGTAATTAATTTTGTAATTAAACATTTCCAAAATAACAAGCATGTTCCCAACGGTTATAATTTTCCTAGAGTCTATAAATACCCCTCACATAACTCAGATTAGCAACTTTGATTAATGTTAAAATCCTCTCAAATATTTTGTTAATCAAAGTTCCCCAAACTATTTTTAGTGAAAAAATCATTTCTTTGGGGCAAAATATTTTAGTCTCTTCTACTCTTTTTCACTCTTTATTTTTGAAAAACAATTTTTGAAAGAGAGCACTTATCTTTTTGGGCATTCATTGTTTATTTAAAGCTCTCATCCATTCCTTATCTTTGAAAATCATTTTTGATAGTAGCTTTAAGGTTTCTCCCGATTATTTTCTTAATAAATATTCTTGGGAGATATTATTTATTGCACAAATATTTTTGAACAGAAACCCTAGCTTCTCCAAATATTTGTTTTTGCAAAAATCTTTGTTGGAGAATATATTTATTACACACACACACACACACACACACACACACACACATGTTCATTTATATTTTATTTGTGCAAAAACTTTTTGAAGAGCAAACCCTAGGTTCTCCAGGTATTCTTTGAAAAATATGTTTGGGAGAATATTTTTTTTTAGGGTCTAAATCTTTGAAGTATTTTTCTTCAAAGATTGAAAAGATTATTTTGAGAAAAACACCCATACTCTACTGAGCATATTTCATATCATGTGAGAGTGCATTTTTTAGAGCATCATTGTGTACATCTTTGCTTGTATTTAGAAGCATGTAATTTGTACAAAAATATTTTTTATGTACTGGTTAGGTTTAGCCCGTTAATGGGAGTCTCTGCCCCATAAGGGAGACCGGCTAGGTTCAGCTTGTAATTGAATTGGGGAGTCTCCGCCTCGTAAGGGAGATAAGTTCGGCTCATCCTGGTAATTGAGCTGGGGTGTTCCTCGCCCCGTAAAGAGAGGTGTGTAGGTTGGGGTCAACCTTGTAATGTGACTTGGGGTATTCATCGCCCAATAAGACGAGGAGGTTGTAAACGGTTTTTGCTCCACTTGTTAAGTGAGCAAGGTTAGTGGAATCCTTGGGGGTATGCCCAAGGCGGGGACGTAGGTTGGTTTGGCCAAACCTTGATAACAAATTTGTGTGTGTATCTCTCTATCTTATTTAAATTCCTGCACTTTAATTTCTGCATGTGTATGCTAGTTTATATTCATTGTCATAATCATTTGCATACACATATTTAATTTATATAAGATTTACTGCATACGTGTATGTTTGTGTTCACTGCTAAAGTTATTCTACATACACACATGTACTTTGAATGAGATATGATCTGTGGTGAATCGACAAAATGTTTAAATTAATCAAAAAAATTTTAAAACCCAATTCACCCCCCTTTTGGGAATACACAATTTCCAACAATTAATATCAGAGCGAGATTGCAATAAGCTTAATCGCTATTTGCATAAAGATTGCAACGACTCATTTTCGGTGTTTCCTTGTTTTGAGGGTCAATACTTTGCAAATCCTCTACTGATTTTATTATATAGATTTCACTGTTTGATTATTGAAAATATTTTCGTAAAATTAATTGATTAAAGGATTTGGAAAGTATGTGTAAAAGTTTTTCATATCCCATTGAATTTTTTTTTAAATGCATAGTTTCCCAAACATGACAATGATCTGAAAGTGCATGCTTGGATTTAATGCATATCATGTGAGTGTCATGCATACTGCTACTTTGCCTTGGCTACTAATGTTCTTGAAAAGTTCATGTTGTGTAGTAGTACTAAGGAATATTTGGGAACCATAAGATTTTTGGAAAAATCTGAGATAGAGGAGAACACCATCTTGAGCTTAAACGATTAAGAAAGAATAAAACATAAAGGTACACCTATCCTCCTAATTTATTGAATGATTCATGTTATGATTCACATGATATACTTTCTGCTAGACTTTTGTTGTGAATCATAAGATAATTCTAGTAATAATCTTATGCCATGATTTTTGCGCAAGAACATTTTATTGATACTCATAAGATGTAAGGACAAAGTATACAAGGGATCATAATGCCTTAAATGCCCAAATAGTGTTTTGTGCTTAAAAATTAAATTTTAAAACACACTATTGTTATAATAAGAACCATAAGAAAATCTAACCAATATGTGAGTTTTAATGATCATATCCAATCTAAGCTTAATAAATATACATACATCCTTAAAATTGGATATTGTATGATAATATTGGCTACTGTATGCTTAAAGTTGTAAATCCTCTTTATATGGACAAAGGAAGTTTATTAGTGAAAATAATTTTTAATGCTATATATGCTTAGAGTTTAAATATTTTAAATATAGCATATTTTGTCCAACACACAGAATTGAGCTTTCGGGAATTCAACTCACATATCCCTAAACTCATCATTGAGCTTAAACGATAAATCACTTTCAAATGATAAATTTAATCTAAGAAATTCTTAAGTTCATCCCCATATTAGAAAATATCAGTTATGCTAATTACTGCTAATTGAATACAAATTCCTTGGCTACATAACTGAGGGGGAGCAGAAAATTTAAAATCTCATCTAATAAGCTCTTTATTGCAATCTGTTTAATTTCAGAAATATATTATAATTTCTTATTGGATGATTTGTTGTTGAACAACTAAATACTATCCATAAATTGTGAAATGTCCAAATCCTTTAATGGATTGTTAATTATAATCATTATTCTAAATGCTTACAATCCATCCTTCATGTAAATGCTTAATCTCACTTGATGGATTATATCTTTGATATGAATTACTTTGAGATGAACGTCACTATCCATTGTCTGTAAAATGAACATATTTAATCGATAGTCTATACTGATTCTCTACTGAATTGCATGCCTGTATTGAATGCTTCCTATATGAAAGATGCAGTGATGTGAATTGCATACTGGTAGTGGATATAGGTTCTCACATGCTTGAGTTGAATTATAAATTGATTGCATGAATCTATTAGGTTTCAGGTACATGAAAAAATGAGAAAATGTTCAATTTATAGGCAGCATGCTGCCGAAATTTCGGTAGAACTTTTCCTAAAAATGAAAACATGTATTAAGATAGGTGTCTAATGCATGCTAAAATATTTTTGAAAGGATGAGTGAATTATAAAAGATATTAATTCTCATTCTTAGTAGAAAACCCATGCAAAATAATTAAATAGGTTAATACATGTAAAGCCCAAAAAGCTATATATTTTGAAAACATGTACAATTTTTTTAATAATCCTTATTTTTTTTTCCTAGAATGCTTTAAATTAGGCAAATCCTTTAAGTCTAGGAAAATCTAGCTCATGGACACCATTTGGTCTTAATTCTTAGGATGTGAACTTCATGTAGGAATCAAATGGTCAATAATCATGTCATAAAATTTAAGTCCACGTATCTAGGCAAAATTCATGACATAGGGGTAGTTTTTCGTTTCACACACACTCTTTGAGTTGTGTTATCGTCACTTAAACCCCATTTGCACATATATTGCATAACCTTTAAGTATAGCCTTGATTGGCTATCGTATTTCAAATTGAAACGTACTATGTCATGCTGTGTGCTAAATGATTAATATTTGTTGCATGCTAAAATCATTTGAAAGGATGAACATACGATGAGTGTTTTTAAATGACTATCATCCTTGAGCTAAATTGCAAGTATGCATGCATGCAAGTATACAGGGGAGTTAAAGCCCCAATCTTAAGAAAAACAAATAAATTCACTTACCCAATGGACTCACATTTTCATTGTTTCAACTTTTAGAGTCCGAAGGCTTTTCCAAATACCTTGAACATCATATCCCGTCTCTATTGAATCAATCTTTGATATGAATTATTCATGGTAGGGATGAATACTTTGCACATGACTTAATGTTAAATTTATGGCGTATGTGTGTTCCAAGAGTAGTTTTACTAGTGAAATAAAACTGGTTTAACATATATCTAGTAAAATTTTCTTAAGAATGAAAAATAATACTTATACTGTTTAAACTCTTAATGAACTTTTCACAGTTAGTATCAGTATAAGTAATTAACTCCACCCGTGATGCACTTAATGTCCCAATTTTTTCACACACAGCCAGTCCCAAGCCCGGGTAAAAGAGTAGGGTTGCGTTAGGTAGCTAACAGCTAGCGTAAAATTTGTTAGATCACTATGATATGAATCGTTACTAAATATTTTCTTGGGCGTCCCCTATGAGCGACACGTTGCACTTGAACCACCTAGGCATAGCAAAAATTGTGCGAGGGTGGGCTAGGTTGTCACCCCGAAGTGACGCACCGTGTTGGCGCCTGGGTATGGTGTCAAATATTTGAGGGTTCCTGCATCATTTTGCACATGGGCAGGTAAAGACGTTAGTTTGAGAAACTAGGATTAGATTAGCAAGTTGGAATATAGGAACACTTAGAGGTAAAAGCATGGAAATTGTGGATACAAAGATCAAAAGAAGAATTAATATAATTTGCCTTCAAGAAACTAAGTGGGTGGGGGAAAAAGCTAGAGAAATTGATAAATCAGGATTTAAACTTTGGTACACTAGAAAAGAAAAACATAAAAATGGAGTAGGCATTATTATAGACAAAAACTTAAAAGATAGTGTTGTGGATGTAACTAGAGTAAGGAATAAAATTATAAAAATCAAGATGGTATTAAGACAAGAGATAATAAATATCATTAGTGCTTATGCTCCTCAAGACGGCTTAGTATAAAATCTTAAAAGACAATTTTGGGAAGATATGGATAGTATTATACAAGACATACCAGGGACTGAGAAAATATTTATAGAAGGAAATCTGAATGGACCTATTGGAAGAGATAATAAAAATTATGAGAGGATACATAGAGGATATGGATATGGATACAAAAATGAGTCTAGGGAGATGATCTCAGACTTCGCTATGCCATATGATTTTAGTATAATGAATGTTTGCTTTAAGAAGAGAGAAGAACACTTTCCAACCTATAAAAGTTGACAAAATAGAAGTCAATTAGATTTTTTTTAACTAGGAGGGTAGATTGTTTATCATGCAAGGATTGTAAAGTTATTCTAGGTGAAAGCCTAACCACACAACATAGAGTCTTAGTGTTAGATATATGTATTAAAATATGGAAAAAGAAGAATAAAATAAACCAATGTAAGAGAACTAGATGGTGGAACCTAAAAGGATAAAATATAATAAAATTTAAAGATAAAATGATTAAAGATGGGGATTGGACCATAGAGGATAGGATAGATACAAATACTCTTTGGAATAGATTAGTTAGCTCTATTAAAAAGATAGCAAAAGATATTTTAGGTGAATTAATGGGAAGATTCTCGAATAGCAAAAAGAGTTGGTGGTGGGATAAAGATGTACAAAAAATCATAAAGACAAAAGGAATTGGTATAAAACGTGTCAAACATGTAGAAATAGAGATAACTTTCAAAAATATAAGGAGACAAGAAAATATGCAAAAAAAGCCGTCAGTGAAGTTAAATATAGATCATTTAATAGTTTTTATGATAGATTAGGTTGTTAATTATGTTTATATTGTGCATGCACGATCATCTGATTTAATTTTTAGCTCTCTCTCAATCTCTCAAAATGACCAAGACCTTAGATTGACCTTAGGATCCCAAGTTTTTCACGAAAACCTTTTATTCAAAGAGTTAAACTTATAGCAAAAGGTTTAAATTGGTTTTGAAATCAAAGCAAGGACAAAAATCATTTTTGGAATGAAAAACTCCAAAACAAGTTTTTCAAAATCCCTTTCATGTTTTTTCCATCAAATTGATGAGCACTTTTCTCGATCAATCTATTCTCATCTTAAAAAAATGTTCAACATGAAAGTTGTGGGGTTTTCTCTTAGCTTTCTGTAGATACCAAGAAAGTCTAATTTGGAGTTCTACAGAAAATGTTATATCCAAAAACTGAAGGGTGTCCGTGTAGAAACCCTAGGTGACTCGTTGACGAGAGTTATGGACTCGTCAACTAATGAAGGTCACTCGTCGATGAGTTGACTGGACTAGTCGACGAGTCATATCGGGAATTGAATGCCAACGGTTGGAAGTGGCTAGTTTTTCAAAATAAAATATATTATCCCAACAGCCATAAAACGGCTATATCCCCATTTGGCCTATAAATACAAGCTTAAACAACTAAAACAAAGTTAGAAAAACATATTGGGAGCATTCTTGCTTATTATTCATTCCCAAATATATTTTATACTCCGGTTTGAAGATCAAGGTCATACTTCTCCTACTCTTTCTTTTGAAAAATCTTTTTGGAGAAAATCTTGGGGTTATACAAGTAAGCTTTGAGCATTTATTCATTTCATATATCTTACTTGAAAAGCTTCTTGTTCTTGAGATTTCAAAGGTCAAATCTTGAAGAAATTATTTTAAATTTCTCACATACTCTTTTATTATTAAAATCATTTTGGAGAAATTCTTTGAGTTGATCAAGAAAGCTTTGAGCCTATATTTCATTTATATATATTTTCTTGAAAGGCTTTATACTCTTGACATTTGAAAGGTCAATCATTTTGGAAGAAAACCCTATTTTCTCTTATTCTTATCTTTGAATATTTTTTTGGGAGCAAATCTTTTTGGGTTATTCAAAGAGGCTTGAGCATATATTAACTTTCATATATATTGCTTCAGAGCCTTAGTGTATTTGATTTTACAAAGGTCAATCTTGAAAAGAAAATCATTTTCCATACTCTTACATTTACTTAAAATTTTTTTTGAGGGAAAATCATATACACTATCGAGCTTCATTTTTAACATCATTTGAGAGTGCATACAATTTTTCAACTTGTACATCCTAGCTTTCAAGGAGCATTTTATTTGTATGAAAATATTTTTCCAAAACAAGCTCTCCATGGTTCGGGTTGTGAGCCATGGCCAAATGAGAGTACATCCCTTGAAGAAGGGGACTCTACCTTGTAAGGAGTGGTATACGATTCAGATTGTGAAATGTACTATACGTGGGGTATTGCATAGAGTAGAGGGCTCCATCCTACTAAAGGAGTGCCAAGTGTGGGGTATTTCTTGGAAAGGTTGGTCCTCCTAGAAGGACTATGTAACGGTTTTGATCTTTCTGGTTAAGGGAGCAGGTTAGTGGAATCCTTGGGGGTTTGCCTAAGGTAAGGATGTAGGTGGGATTTGCCGAACCTCATTAAAAATCTCTATGTCAATTTCTCTCTATCCCTTATCTTTTTAAATACCGCAATTGTATGTGTATTTATTTATTTTTGTGATTATCTTTACATCCACGCATTTATATTTTGATTGGGATATTGTTTGGTGAATCAGTTTAATTATCCGCAAAATTTTTAAAATTCCAATTCACCCCCCTCTTGGGATTACACCATTCCCATCACACACAGTCACAAAAAAAAAAAGAAAAAAAAGAAAAAGAAAAATAGAAAGTGAGAACAAACAAAGGGCGGGGGGGGGGGGGGAGTTACTTATCTTCTACATCACGCATGAACCACTCAAAGTAGGGAACCCCATCTTGAAAACTGGGTCAGACCCCTTCTAGGTCTCAAAACAAGCCTCATTAAGATCAGAACACTCATGGGTGTTTGTTGGGCTCCCAGTAGAGAGAAAGGAGTTTAGGGTTTCAAAAGTTAGATATGAGAAGTAGAGAGATATAGAGGGTTAGAGAGGGATCTGAAAATGAGGAAGTTCAAAATAGAAGTTTGGGTTTTAGGTCTAAACAGGGAGATGTTAGGGTTTTAAAGAAGAGAGACAAAAAGAAAGGAGAGCTTGGGGTTTCGAGTGAGGAAGAGAGTTTAGGGTTTATGGGGTTTCACAAACAGAAGAGTGAGGAGGAGAGACAGAGTTTTAGAAGTTCGCAGGATTGGAGAAGGAGAGAGAATAGAGAGGGGAGAGATGAGAGAGAGTGTGAAAATGAGCAAAAATGAATAAAAGAGGTTTTCATATGATCTATATTAAGGGCCATGTGTCACAACCGATGGGTGACACATGGCATAATACCCTCCGCATATCTTGACGAGGCGTGGCCTATTCCCAATTGTTTGATCTATGTTTTGTTGGGACGGTTCGGATCGTGCCACATCACTGATCCGTGTCCCCAACCCCTTACCCTTTCGGCTACCAACACGTGGCGAGGTGGCATCGTCATGACGTCACCCCCCCGCCCCATTAAATGCTGATATAATAATGTGTATACTCTGCCACGTGTCTTTGCCTGGAATTGACACGTGGCTCGATTCATTGACCCGATCTGTTTCCCTGGAACTGGTTGACACACCTAGACCGGTTTAAACAAGTTTTTCCTATATTTCTTAACGATTTTGTTATTATCTTATTTATTTATTTTTAATTTGGGAAAAATAGTATAAAATCACAAAAAAATTAAAAAAAATAGAAAAATTATGGAAAAAATATTCTTGAGGTTAGGAAAATATTTTGATTTATTTTTTACTTGGGAAAATGAAAAAGGCTCTAAAAACCTCCTAAAAATTTTGAAAAAAATATAATGAAATATTTAGAAAAATTCTACAAACTTTTGAAATAAATATAGGAGCTATTTTCTTAAAATATTTTCTTGATCTTTAAAGGGCTGCCACTATGATTTCAAAAAGGGCAATGGGGCTTTTCAAGCCTTACCTATATTAGCTCTGAGGGTTGGTGGGGGGGGGGGGGTGGTTTCTAACGAGATCCCCATTTTAGGGGACTTTGTTAGACAATTCTTAAGTCAGGCCCCGTTTAATTATACTTTACTGAAGTGGGCATGTTTGTTTATTGTATATAGTTTATTAGGAGTAAATTAAAATGCTATTGAATTTTAATTGGGGATAATTTTTAGTTAATTAAGTACCATTCATAAAACAGGTGTTGAGGGGGTGCTAGCACCTTCCCCTAACATAACCAAACTCTCGATCCCGATCCTAGTATACGCAGACCGATACTATTCTTAATTGAGTAGTAATCAGGTGGTCTAACTACACCAAGAAAAAGGTTAGTGGCAACCCCAAACATCCAATTTTTTTCGAAAATTCAAATTTTATTATTTTTCATTCGCCCTCCCTGGGGCACCCTCACTCCCTGGATGTTGCGACAGTATGAATTTAACTTTTTTTTTTTTAATTTTTAAAATTAAAATTTATCCAAATTTTACAAACCCATCATATGCCTATATTAACATCCATCTCATGGTTGCTTATAGTGGTGCTCTTGTTATACTATCAAGGCATGACCCCATTTCTTGCACCATTAGTGGTCCTACTTGTCATGTTGTGAATTTGGAAGTTCCTGTGGCATTTTCAATAAAAGGCGATGTCATATTCTACCTTATTAAGCCATCATTTGGTCATAATATTTTTTGGCCAATGTTTAGACATGTATATATAGCTCAATTTTCGGTTTGTTCATCATAGCTTCATGGTGATGTAATCTACCCATTCTAACACAATGTAATTCACAATGGTTTTAATGAAATATAAACTCACTTAAAAAAATGGATACCTAATGTTATTCTCATCCAAAAAATGAAATTGAAACTGATAGAGTAGTCCACTTCAAACTTTGTTTGGTTTGGAAGGTCCATTGGCATAGAACAATGATTAAAATTGGCTTTGGGCAATTAAGCTCCTTCTGAAGAAATATGATTGGTGTTATTTCTTCGAAAACAAATGTAAGGAAAAATTTAAGTCCTATTCATCCCTACAACTAAGATATTTTTTTTCTTTCAAAGGAGAATAACATAATTACATGAATTTGATTATTCAGAACTAAATTAGTATCACTCATTTCTTGAATGCATACAAACAAACAGTAGTGTCCTAAAAAAAGTATTAACCCTTCTTTCTTCTTTACCTAAAATATTTGTGCATAGAAAGTATGTGCAACCAATAAATGTAATGGAAAAAAAAATTCAATACAATCTTAAGGAACACAATAGCGCATAGAGACAATCATAATCAGTTTAGATTGGATCATGTTTGAATGAAAAAGAGAAAGAAAGAAAGGGGGAACATGGAGGTAATAAATAAACTAAAACAATGGTATAAAATGATAGTGGTATTGATTAGGGTTTATTTACTTGGTTAGTTACACAAACACATACAACACACATAGAGAGGATACCTTAAACAATTTTTTTTTTTTTATATATACAATCATGATGGAAATATGTCCTTCTACTCCTAACATGCAATTTCAATATAGGAAAGTAAGGAAATCATGAAGCACGAGTCATAACATTCAAACAAAGACACATGTGCTTCAACATGTCAAATCATTCTGTTGGGTGAAGACCCCCAAATATGCACAACGGAATATACATACATACATACATATATATATATATATATATATATATCTATATATATATATGTGTGTGTGTGTGTAAAAGATCAAACACACAATGCAGTAATATAAATGGTGAACACAGAACAATTCCACAGCCACAACAAGTAAATAAAGCAATAACAACAATAATGACACCAAGGATTACGTGGTTTGGCCACGCCTACATCCACGGGAGCAAACAACAAGGATTCACTATCTCCTTGTGTAAATTACAAGAGTAATACAAGAAGCCTCTCAATTCTCTCAACAATCATCAACCAACACACTTTGGATTTTTATATACAATGCATTCTATGTATATATAAGCCTCCTCGGAGGTTTCCCCCCCAAAATCCAACCGTATTAATGTCCATTTATTCAAAATTTGAAATTTGCGCTGGGCATCCCAAGCCAAACCGTCGACTAATTGAGCCAAACTGTCGACTGTTTCAGATAGAATATAAATTTTCTGAATTCTGGAGCCAAATAGTCGTTGTTTCAGCTAAATAGTCGATTGTTTCCCTGCTACTCCTCAACACATATGATTTTCCACTCTGTTTTCTTCCTTGTTTATGCAATCCATCAAGTATATGAGCCACAAAAACACAACAATCTCCACCTTGGCGAGTATACACCCCTTAGGAGAAACTAAAAACATGAACCTACTGCTTCACCTTGAACTTGAGACGTTAGGTTGGGACCGTCTCTTGTCTAACAATTAGAGACAAACACCAAGTTCAAGCAACACCGCTTGAACTTGCCGATGGCCTTTTTAGCTTCTACCATCAACCCCGATACAATTGTAGATGCAATACCCTGAGATTACACCATAAGCTTTTAACAAGGCCTTCCCACAATAGTAAACACAAACACTGCTGCAAGCCTTCTATCACCAAAACCCCCTGCATAGTCTTCAACAAATCTCATAACTGACGATCCACTCTGTTACCCGCCGAAACACCTTATTACACCATCATGAGGGACTTTTGACGTATTCCGGACATCATTTCCCGTCCTTGGCTATCAAGCGGTAGACATTTCACATAAACTCTCCACAGAGCCCCCCTAAGACGGCAAACGAAGTCTCTCCGTAGTTCTGTCCACAAAGCCACCCTAAGATAATACCAATCTACCTATGGCTTTGTCCATGCGAATTAGCAAACCAAGACCCATCTTGGCCGTACCCAACATATTGATGTCAAAAAATTTCAACAGAGTTCCCAACTAATAACCCTCAGTCAAAGCATTCCCAACCAATAACATGTCATTCACACAAAATAGATACATCACTCCACTGCATCCTATCACCCTCTTTCACATTAGAAGCCTCATCAACTCACACACCTGGTACATATGCAATACGTCCATTTCCTCCACCATAACACTTATCCTTCTATTTTTCCCTTTGTTGTGTGCGACAACTTGAAAAATAGTAGGAACATTTTTATTGGTAGTAATGAATGCATAAAACTCCAAAATGCCAAATTTATACCAGAATGGTGGTCTGATAGTGCACATGGGCCCATCGTGATCCTACTGGTCTCTCGAGTTGAAACTTTCTACAATATGAACAACGTCATCTTTTCCCAGAGTCTGTAGCTCCACTTGCATCACATGCCCATTTATACTATGATATTGTTGACCCAAGATAGAACTCCCCACATTTCTACCTTGAGTATTTAACTCCACCTGAATTACATGTTTACTACTGCCATCGTTTTCTGGCATTTGTTTCTCTTCCTTTACCTGAGTACGCTACCCCATGATTTTATCACCAAAAACCATATCCTTGATCACCACTTTATTTGCCACAGGATCACCTAGTTTGCACCCACCTTTCTTATACCTCAGAAAGATGTACTATCTAGATATAACACCAAGCCTAGATCCTCCATCACTAGGATAGTGCACCAGTGGACATCCACTCACAACCCAGTAGTCTATCGCAAAACCTACCCACAATTCACCTGCATCTCTTCCATATAGTGATACCTTTGACGATTGGTCACATGAGAAACATGCCATACTTATTGACTTCACCAAGAAGTACCCTGCAAGCCCTGCTTATAACCTGCCTTGCTCACAAAACTTCTTGAACAAAACTAGCGTACTCAACCCCAATGTTTAGCTTGAGGATCTCTCTTCCAGTCTGGTACTCCACCTCAACCACAAGTTTAACCTGGTAAACACATCAACATCAAGCTTATGCCACATGAGATAAACTAAGACCTCTCATGATACACCCATGAAAAACATATGTTTGCCCTGTGATGCTATCCTTAATAGAATAGTCCTTAAAAATTTGAATACATGTAATCACCCATATACCTTAACCGCAATATGCGACAAAACATCTGACTCAGCTCCACCTACAACCTTAACACCCCGCAGTGCATAGATATTGTCCACTACCTTTTCTACTTTCATCACTATCAAGTCACCTTCACACACTTGCATTTCCCCATTTTCAGACTTGTAACTATACTCGTTATAGTCTAAAGTGTCTAATGAAATGACATTCTTCCTTGGACTTGGTACATGCCTTATATCACATATGGTTCTTACAATACCATCATACATTTTTATTTTGACATTTCCAATACCAAGTTATTTGCATGAAATATCATTTCCCATTAAAATACAACCAGCATTAACTGATGTGTAGGTGTCGAACCATTTTCTATTTGTTGTCATGTGATAAGAGCAGCTGGTATCTAGGATCCAATAATCATCTATGAGGCACTCCGAACTCGATGAAACACATAACATATCCCCATCATTGCATTCTGAATCTTCCTCCACTACACTTTTAGATATTGACGGATCTTTAAACATATATTAGTTTTTCAGTTTTCGTCAAATTGATGTTGGAGAATCCTCATCCATAACGTGATACAAAACGTCATCAGCCAAACGGAGTCGGATGGTTGATACTACGGTTGCCCCCAATTCATTCCAACTTGATTTATCCATGCTTTCTAGTTGAATTATGTATAATTCCTTCACCATTCCTTGATGCACTAAAAGATCCTTCACCCTTCTCTACCACAAACTGAAATTCCCGGTTCCATCAAACTTGACAATGTCAAATTTCGCAGATGAAGATCCAAATGCCATTACAATAGTGCTATGATACCAATTGTTGTGTAAAAACCCCCAAATATGCATAAAGGAATATATATATTTGTGTAAAAGATCAAACACACAATGCAACAATCTAAATTATGAATACAAAACAATTCCACAACCACAAAACGTAAATAAAGCAATAACAATAACAATGACACTAAGAATTATGTGGTTTGACAATGCATATATCCACTGGAGCAAACAACAAGGATTTACTATCTTCTTGTGTAAATTACAAGATTAATACAAGAACCCTCTCAATTCTCTCAACAATCATCAACCAACACACTTTGGCTTTTTATATACAATGTATTCTATGTATATATAAGCCTCTTTGGAGGTTTCGCCCTGAAACCCAACCATATTAACGTCCATTTATTCAAAATTTGAAATCTGTGCTGGATATCCTGAGCCAAGCCGTCATTTGATTGGGCCAAACCATTGACTGTTTCAAACAGAATGCAAATTGTCTGAATTTTGGAGCCAAATAGTCGACTGTTTCCCTGCTGCTCCTCAGCACATGTGATTTTCCACTATATCTTCTTCCTTGTTTATGCAATCCATCAAGTATATGAGCCACAAAAACACAACATAATCAACTGAATGGAGATGAATGAACCAAAAGGTTTAATGCTAACCTTTATGAAGAAGAAAAAAACCTTTGTAGATCAAGTGAAAGACCCCTCACAGTGAATTACAGTCCCAAAGCCTTTTTTTAAAGAAGAGGATTATGGAATCTCTCTTTTTTTCCTTCAGTATAAAACCCACTTGAAACCCATAAATTGGTCTTGAAACCTTCAATTTACCCCCACTTGGACGTGCCTTAAAGTATCCTATAGGAGGTCACTTTATAAACCTTTAATGGAAGGGAGGGAAAACCATTTTCAAATTTGAATTTCAAAAAAGCAAATTTGAAAACAAGTGCTAATAAATGTCAATCATTAGCTACCAATGTAAGAGGTTTCAATAAAAATGTGGTTGGTCCAAAATCTCTAGCCACTTGTATGAACACAAGTCAAAAATTCAAAATTTTGACAGACCGATCGACCACCTTGAGGGGTTGATCAACTGCCTATAAGATGGGCACCAATGGCTAGTTATAGAGGGAAAATAGGTCGACCAATCTAAGAGGTCGGTCAATCACCTAGTGAAAATTTGGCCTTTTTCTCTTTATTTCCTTTAAGTTTTGCATCTTCACTGGAATTGAATTTTATTTGGTCAAAAAATTGACTATTGACAATTGCCCCTCCTTTACTAACATTTTGAATTAACATGTTATAAAAAGATAGAGATGTCATTTTTGACCAAATTCTAACAATAATAATACAATTTTCCTTTCAAGTTAGTCATTACTTTAGCCAAGCACGTTTTAGGAATTTCTAGAATTGTTAAAGCTTGTGTTTTTCTTTCTCATTTTCTTGTTTGCTTCTCCAAGATGCCTTTTGCATTCAAATTCTTGGCATCACTGATATTGCTAAAAACTTTATAAACAATTTGAATTTGGAATTTCAAATGATGAGGTCAAGGAGATAAAGGATTACTCAAAATTTGGTTAAGGATAAATTTGGTATGATGGTAAAATCATTTGTGGTTGCTTTGATATAACTTTTTTTATTCTTTATGAAGTAAATGATAAGTTTGACCATAAAGAATATTTTCTTGAAAATGATCATCCATTGTCTCAAACTGCCCTAGTTAATATCTTTAAGACTCTGAAGAACATCTTTAACTACACCAATATCAATTGAATCAATCTTCCATCCAATATCTTAAGTCTTAAATAATTCATGAGCTTTGATTTCTGAAGCCAGTTGACAACCATCAAATCTTCATTTGATACTTCAATCTTATGACTGTTTGGACTAAACCCATCATTTCATTCACTATATTATCCACGCACCTCATTTTTAGGATCGAGTCCATTTGTAGTTCATATGTTATTGAGATGACATCTTGTAACATCCTTTTTTTGACAATAAACACATTTTTTTTTTTTGCATTTTTTCCTCTTTCTTTTTTCTCTCTTTTCTTTAATTTTTCTTCTTTTTTGAAAGACCATCTCCCATAGATAATAATGAAGTCACAATTGAAATTGAAGACTTATTAAGGTGAAAACTTGAATTTCATTAGTTGGCAAAAGACTATTACATCAATTTTGAGAATCAAAGCTCTAAGACTTAAACTCTTTTGTTACATTAGAATCCTAAAAAAAAAAAAATATTATCTTCATCACACAAGTAGTGTAGATCTTTTTTTGTTGACGTTGTTATCCATTGTCTTCCATATGCTTGATATTCATGCTTCAATTATCTTCAAAAGTTTTTTATGCCTCTTAAGTGGACAAAGACTCTAAGAAGTGGTAGATGGCACGGATACAAGGTATCGACATTAGATTTTAGTTCAGGGGTGTATTGAAGAATGGAACTTTGCATGGTGATTTCTCTAAACAAGAAAGTCCAAAGGATGGACAAAGACACTAAGAAGATACAAAAAAGATTGAAAAAGTGGAGTCACCACCTTTATTAATATTTTTTAAAGGGAAAACAAAGGAAAAAAAAAATCCTAAGAGGTCTATGATATAGAGAAGGTTTGGGAGTACACTTGTGTATACAAAAGGTGATTTACCAACCATTCTAAAGGATATCAGTAAACCAAAGGAATTATCAACACTCATTATAATCTATGATTGATTACAATGAATGAATTTAAAGATGATTTTGAAATCAAGAATCATGGGGAAGTCACCATTAAAATTTATCAATTTAAATCAGTGATTGAATGGATTGCAAGCATTGATTGTGTTGGAAAGTAATAGAGATTACGATTGGAATTCTATGATTGAAGTCAGGAATTTAACAATGACAAGGTTGAAAATTTCCTAATTGAAATAAGGAATTTATGAAGGGTGAGATTTAAATCCTAGATTGGAATCGGTAGTTTAATGATGATAAGTTGAAAAATATATAGATTGAATCCTAGATTGAAATCAGGGGTTTAATGATGATCAGTTGAAAATTTCCCTTAATAGAACCACAAATTTAAAGGAGATGACATTTAAATCCTAGATTAAAATCAAGAATTTAAGGATAATGGGGTTCAAAATTTCCTAATTGTAATCAATAATTTATGGAGAAATGAATTTAAATCCTTGATTGGAATCGAGAAATTAATGTTGATGAGTTGAAAAATCTCTTGATTACGATCAAGGTTTTAATGGAGGAAAACCTTCAAATTGCAAAGATAGATTTAAAAGTGAAAGATACTCGGGATTTTTAAAAATGGAAGATTTTCTTTTGGAATGAGAGTTTTTATACAAAAAATGAAGAGGATTTTTTGAAAACATTACTAAATTTCATCATTAGCCATAAAGGAAACGATTAAAAGCTCTTTTTTGAAATGGATGACATTTTCATGAAAAGGGGAGGAATTCCAAGTTTTCCATCTATGCCTCAATCTTGTGGTGCATGTACCTATTCCTATTCACCCATATAGGCTTAAAGGAGAGTACTCACCCCTACCTAGGGATGAAAAGGAGAAAGGTACCATACGATGGAATTCTCTTTTATAAGTAAAGCTTTAAAAATCAATGTGGACAAATATAGAGGTGACTATTTATAAAGACACCTCTGAAATACGCTCGCAGCCAACCAAACCATAATAAAAAGATGCTAACCATGAAAGAAAAGACAAGTTGCCAAACAAGATTTTCCATACGCACTATGTTGACCTTATAGGTTACGCTCGGTTTTGATAATGAAAAATACTCTTGTATCTAATAAGTATCTAGCTCATGTGTAGGTTTATATTAGCAGACACATTAATGGCATGTGAAAAGCTTAAAGCTTGAAGACCAGTCCGTATTTTCAGTTGTAATATATTTAGTGGTCTATTTGGTCTGTAATAGTGATTAGGACATTTGGTTTGTAATAAGCACACACAACACATGTATGGTTTATCTTGTAAGCTTAAACCAAATCATAATGCAAAATGACCTTAGCATGCCCTTAGGGTGTACCCTTCGGTCAACCGACACTGAAATTTTTCGGTGTCTTAATTTTGGACCGAATGACCCTAGGACACTCACTTATGCATACATATGTTTGAACATTTGACTTGGGTAATTGCATGCTTGAAAAAGGACAGAAATGTACAAGTCTTGCACTTTCGGTCGACCGACCTACACGGGTCATTTCCTCCTGGTCGACCGAAATCGGTCTGGATCAACATGTTGACCACTGTTCGGTCGACCGAGCCCGTACAGTTCATTTGACCCCGGTCAACCGAACCACCTAGGAGTCAACATTTTGACCTCTCGGTCGACCAAGAGATTTTATACTCCAACTACTTGGTCGACTGGAGGGTCCTTGGGAGAATTCCTAGCGGCTTTGTCTACTGAACCAGCCAGTTCAAAATGGTCTGGTCGACCCAAAACTCGGAAAATTGGGAAATTGCCTTCTCCTGGTCGACCGTGCCTTTAGTTCAATATTTCCCTAGTCGATCGAACCATTTGAGACTTGGTCGACCGAAACATTTCTGGTCGATCGGACCTCTCGAGTTGCCATCATTTTTACCACGGGTTAAATATTTTTAAACAGGGTTAAATTGATTTAAATGTCATTAAACTTTTTTAATAATTACTAATAAGTCCCCAACGGTCAAATATTTGTGTATGTCTATATATACTCTTTCATTTGGGAGAGTTAAGCATCGATTAGCAAAAAGATTAAGAAAATTTCTTTTAAGAAAAAATACTCTCTTTTGATTCCCATTTGCTCATACTCTTCCAAATACACTCTAGCTTACATTCAAAACTCATTAAATCATTTGTAAGTGTTCTTGAGTGTTTAGATAGGAAGGTTTGCTCTCTCTTGGTTGTGAGATTGATCTATTTTTATTGAGAGCTGAACCAAAAGGATTCTTAGGGGACTTAGACTAATAAGTTCATCCTAAGAAGACTTTACTAGGTCTTCTGAGATTGCATATTTGTTGCAATATCTTAAGAAGCTCATATTTGCTTTTGGTTGCAAAATATTTTTAAAATCATTTGCAAATATCTATTGCTCTTTATTTTGAAAACCATTTGAGGAGATATTTGTGTTTGATGTGAAACATCTTTGTTGCAATATTTATTCATTCATATATTTTTGCTGAAAACAAAGATCATATATATTTTGCAATCTAAGCATATACATTTTCATGTGATTGAGATATTCTATTGATTGATATTCTTGAGGCTTGCTTGGTATTCTGTATGAACACATTTGATTGAAACATTTTGAAATACACAGATTGTTATTGATACGCTCACGTATTCACTAGACTGATAGAAAACATCTTTGAGAGTTAAATTATCTAGACCACACTGAGCTTACATTGTTAAATCATCTGTGGTGTTTGTAATTGTGCGCATTTGTGGTACAAATTTGCTTTATGTAAAAGCACTCATACATTGTACCTTTTGATTGTATATCTGAGAGATTCCAGGCGTGGCCTGAGGGGGCAGTAATCCAGCCCGGTGAGGATTGGTGTAAAGGTTGAGGTCAGCCTTGTGATAATTTGACCTGGTTTGTATAGGTGCCGCTCCACTCGTTTAAGTAAACAAGTTATTGTGATAATCCTTGTGCTGGTTAGCCAAGGCGGGGACGTAGGCAGTTGGCCGAACCTTGATAACATATCTGCGTGTCACTCTTTATTTACTGCTTTTTAGTGCTTGTGCGATTAATTAAACTGCTTCATTTAATTTTTGATATATTTATATTATTCGCATTAGATTGACCATAGGGTTGTGAACATACTACTGTTAGGAGGAATACCTAGGGGTTAGATTTTAAAAATACCAATTCACCCCCGTCTTGGGATCATGGTAAAGCTAACAATTGGTATCAGAGCCACGTGGCATAGACTAGTTGTTATTTTGCAAAAAGATCACATATGAGTCATAGCTCTGTGACCCCTTTCCTTGAGGGACCATCTTCCACACGACCTCCTATTTTCAGTGTTGTTAATTACACCTTTTGGAAACAGAGGATGCGCATCTACCTTCAGAATACTGATTGGAAGGTGTGGAGGATTGTCTCTAAGGGAAACTATGTCCTTATGAAAATTGAGGGTGCAGCTAGGGTTCCTAAAACTGAGGATGAATATGATGATGATGATATGAAAGTTGTTAGTCTTAATGCCACTGCCATGAATTTTTTATACTGTAGTCTTGATATAAATGAATTTAACAGGATCATGACATGTTCTATTGCAAAAGAAATATAGGACAAGTTAGAGGTCACATATGAGGGTACTAAAGATGTGAAAGATAGTAAGATAGATATGTTGACCAATTAGTATGAGGCCTTTAGGATGAATGTAGGTGAGTCCATTCAAAGCATGTACACTAGATTCACACACATCATAAACTCACTGCATGCATTAGGAAAGACCTATCCCACATATGAGATGATCAGGAAGACCCTTAGAGGCTTACTTCCTGTTTAGGAAGCCAAGGCTATGGCCATTGCTGAGGGTAGAGACCTTAAGGCCATGAGCTTAGACGAACTGATAGGTTCCTTGATCACTTATGAACTGTCCATAAATGAAAGACTTAATGAGCATAATAGGGCTAAGAAAGTGACTGCACTGAAAGCATCTAATAACACATCTAGTGAATATAGTGAATCTGACATTGATGATGAAATGACCATGCTAACCAAAAAGTTTAGCAGATTTTTTAGGAAGAATAGGAAGCCATTTAGAAAATACAGAGACTCTACTAATGAGAAGGGTGAGTCCAGTAAAAGAAAGGAAAAATCAAATGCTCCTACATGCTACAACTGCAACAAAGTGGAGCACATCAAACCTGATTGCCCACTGTTGAAAAAGGAGGCTAAGAAAAAGAAGAAAGCCATGAAGGCTGGGACTTCATGGGACCAATTCAGCAGCAACGACTCAAATTCGGATCATAGTGACACAGAGATCGCTAATCTGTGCTTGATGGTACACGAGGATGAGGTATTGTCTTCTTGTTCATCATCTTCTTGTTATTCATCTGATGAACGTGATTCTGACAGCATGCCTACATTTAGAGAATTACAATTTGAATATATTCGTGTTTCAAAATTGTTAGGTAAAATGACCAAAGAGAATAATGATTTGAAAAAGAAATGTGAAAATTGGTCAAAATTGTTTAATATGACAAAAACCTCTCATGCCTCTATTTTAAAAGAAAAGGATACTACTATTGTTGAGCTTGGGAGGAAATTGGAGGATAGCTCCAAAATTATTTTTAAATTCACCAAGGGCAAAGAAAATTTTGAAAAATTACTTGGTGCCCAAAGAAACTCCTTAAGTAAAGAGGGTCTTGGTTTTAATGGTATTGAAAATGTTAGACGACCTAATCTTTACCTAGGACACTTTAAACGTGAGTTAAAATCTCATATTCCTCCTAAAGAACCTAAGTGTAGATTGAAATGTTTTAAATGTAAACAGATTGGTCACATTCAATTTGATTGTCCACTTAGGAATAAGCATACTAGAATTAGGAAGGTATGGGTAGTTAAGGGAGAACCTGCTACTAACCCCCGTGGACCCAATAAAATTTGGGGACCAACATCAGTCACTTAGCTTATTTTGCAGGTATGCCTAAGATCGTCCTCCTCCAAGGACCGGTGGTACTTAGGTAGTGGGTGCTCACGACACATGACCGACGACAAGGGAAAATTCACTTCAATTGTTCCCAAGGATGGAGGTTACGTGACATTTGGTGACAATGCCAAAGGACGCATCATCGGGGTAGGTAAGGTTGGTAAGGATTCCTCTCTTACTATAGATAATGTTTTGTTGGTTGATGGATTGAAACATAATCTACTTAGCATAAGTCAATTGTGTGACATAGGATATAAAGTATCGTTTGAAAATGACAAATGCATTGTAGAAAATAAAACGGACCACAAAGTGCTTTTTACTGCTGATAGACATGAAAATGTCTATACTACCTCTCTTGATAATTTAGCTTCACAATAAGTAACATGTTTTTCTACTATAAATGAAGCTAGTTGGTTGTGATAGGCGTTTAGGACATGCTAGCATGGATTTATTGTCTAAACTTGTTAGAAAAGAATTTGTTAAAGGTTTGCCTAAAATGTCTTTTGTAAAGGATAAAATCTGTGATGCATGTCAAATTGGTAAGCAAACAAAATCTAGTTTTAAGAAAAAGAAATTCACATCTACTACTAGACCCTTGGAGTTGCTTCACCTAGATTTATTTGGAACTAATTCTGTGCAAAGTCTTGGTGGTAAATCTTATGCTTTTGTAATTGTGGATGACTTTTCTAGATTTGCATGGGTGTTATTTCTTGCACATAAAAACGAATCATGTGAACAATTCACCAAACTTTGTAGGAGAATTCAGAATGAAAAAGGATATAAAATCACTCACATAAGAAGTGATAGAGGCACGGAATTCAGAAATGAAAGCATAGAAAAATATTGTGACTTAGAGGACATATCACATAATTTCTCTGCACCTAGGTCACCTCAACAAAATGGTGTAGTAGAAAGAAAGAATAGGTCACTGCAAGAAATGGGGAGAACTATGTTGAATGAGCGTAACTTACCTAAATACTTTTGGGCTGAGGCTACTAATACTGCATGCTATGTTATGAATATGGTGTTAATTCGACCATCAATTAATAAAACCCCTTATGAACTGTGGAACAACCATAAGCCTAATATTTCCTATTTTCATGTGTTTGGTTGTAAATGCTTTGTGCTTAGAGATAATGAGCATCTAGGAAAATTTGACTCTAAATCTGATGAAGGCATCTTCCTAGGCTATGCACTTAATAGTAGTTTTCAATAAAAGAACTTTGACTGTGACTGAATCTATTCATGTTGTCTTTGATGAGTCTAACCCATTTTCTAATAAAGATGATGAAGATGATATTGATATTAGAAAATGCTTAGAGAAAATGTCTATTGAAAACAATGCAAGTGAAAATCAAGAAGCAAATGAAAAATCACCTGAAGATAATGAAAATAGAAATCAGGAGAAGATAATGAAAATGGAAATCAGGAGGTGCCTAGAGATTGGAAATACATTAGAAGTCATCCTATAGATCAAATCATAGGTGGACCATCTCATGGAGTAGCCACAAGATCCTCCTTGAGAAATATAGTGAATAATTCCGCTTTCTTATCCTAAGAAGAACCTAAAAATATTAAAGAAGCCATAGAAGATGAATCTTGGGTGTTGTCCATGCAAGAAGAGCTTAATCAATTTGAAAGAAGTAAAGTGTGGACCTTAGTTCCTAGGCCTAATGAGCACACCATCATTGGAACTAAATGGGTATATAGAAATAAGAAAGATGAGAATGGGGTAGTAACTAGGAATAAAGCTAGACTAGTTGCTCAAGGGTATAACCAACAGGAAGGGATTGACTTTGATGAAACATATGCTCCTGTTGCTAGATTAGAAGCCATTCATATGTTACTTGCCTTTGCTGCTTTTAAAAATTTTAAATTGTTCCAAATGAATGTTAAAAGCGCTTTTCTAAATGGCTGCATAAATGAAGAGGTATACGTAGAACAACCACCCGGTTTTGAAAATCATAAATATCCCGATCATGTTTACCGGTTGTCTAAAGTCTTGTATGGATTGAAACAAGCTCCTAGAGCTTGGTATGAGAGGCTTAGTGGTTTTCTATTAGAAAATGAGTTTACCCGTGGCAAGATTGACACTACACTCTTCATCAAATCCAAAAATGATGATATGCTTCTTGTTCAAATTTATATTGACGATTTCATTTTTGGAGCAACCAATGATGAGTTGTGTAATGAGTTTGCCAAATGCATGCAAAGTGAGTTTGAAATGAGCATGATGAGTGAACTTAGTTTCTTCTTAGGTCTACAAATTAAGCAAGCTAATCATGGAACTTTCATATGCCAATCTAAATACATTAGGGACTTGTTAAAGAAATTTAATATGGAAGATTGAAAAATTCTTGGCACACCTATGAACTCTTCCATTAAGCTTGATAAAGATGAGTAAGGAATCCCTGTTGACGTAAAATTATATCGTGGCATGATTGGAAGTCTCCTATATCTCACTGCTAGTAGGGCCGACATTATGTTTAGTGTATGTATGTGTGTTAGGTTTCAGGCTGCTCCTAAGGAATCTCATCTAAAAGCTGTTAAACGAATCCTTGGGTATCTAGTTGGGACTATAGAGTTAGGTTTGTGGTACCCTAAGCATACTACCTTTGAGATTGTTAGTTACACTGATGCTGACTTTGCCGGTAGTAAGGTTGATAGAAAAGGCACTAGCGGCACTTGTCATTACTTAATACAATCTATTGTTTCTTGGTTCTCCAAGAAACAAAACTCAGTTGCCTTATCCACCGCCGAAACTGAATATATTGCGGCTGGAAGTTGTTGTGCCCAAACTCTTTATATGAAACAACAACTTGTGGATTTTGGATTGCACTATGAAACAATACCGATTAAATGTGATAGTACTAGTGCAATCAACATCTCTAAAAATCCTATCTCACATTCACGAACTAAACACATTGAGATCAGACATCATTCTCTTCGTGATCATGTGCAAAAAGGAGACGTGGCTCTTGAGTTTGTATGCACTAATAAACAGTGCGCCGACATATTCACTAAGCCACTACCTGAGGATAGGTTCATACAAATTAGACGTGAGTTAGACTTAATGCATAGTAGAGAAGCTTCCTAAAGTTAAATGTTTCATAACTTGTATAAATTTAGGGGGAGCTCTTTCATGAAAACTTTCCAAGTCTTAGCAACTAATTCTATTGTTGACTTATCTTCTTGCTTCAGACTTTGTGAAAGTTGTTTGTTGATTGTGTGCATATGTTATACATATATCTATTGCATGATTATATTGATTATCATCTATATTGCATAACTTGTCCAATTCATGCTCATATTGATAGTTTATTTGTTGTATTGGACCATACTGAACTGTTTGAGTAGTTGTGCATAAATTGTTAGGAAATTTAAACTCAAACATGTTACATTTAAACAGGTTTACTTTTGGAAAGTCCGATTTACAAACAGCACTCTGCCAAATTTTTTCAAAAATTCTTTCCCAAATTACTCTTGTATAAATGTACTAAACACCCATTGCCTAGGATTTTAATTCAAATGACCCTTTTTGCTGTTGCCAAAAGGGGGAGATGGAAAGATGCAAAATAATGGGTAAAAGAACCTATGTTTTAAATATACATTGGATGCACATTGTGAGGGGGAGCCTTCTTGGGCTTAACCCTATATTTTGCCAAATTGTATTTGTCATCATCAAAAAGGGGGAGAATGTTGACCTTATAGGTCACGGCCGGTTTTGATAATGACAAATAATCTTGTATCTAATGAGTATCTAGCTCATGTGCAGGTTTATATTAGCAAACACATTAATGGCATGTGAAAAGCTTAAAGCTTGAAGACCAGTTCGTATTTTCAATTGTAATATATTTAGTGGTCTATTTGGTCTGTAATAGTAATTAGGACATTTGGTTTGTAATAAGCACACACAACACATGTATGGTTTATCTTGTAAGCTTAAACCAAATCATAATGCAAAATGACCTTAGCATGACCTTAGGGTGTACCCTTCGGTCGACCGACACCGAACTTTTTTGGTGTCTTAATTTTGGACCAAATGACCCTAAGATACTCACTCATGCGTACATATGTTTGAATATTTGACTTGGGTAATTGCATGCTTGAAAAAGGACAGAAATGTACAAGTCTTGCACTTTCGATCGACCGACCCACACAGGTCATTTCCTCCTGGTCAACCGAAATCAGTCTGGGTCAACATGTTGACCACTGTTCGGTCGACCGAGCCCATACAGTTCATTTGACCTCGGTCGACCGAACCACCTAGGAGTCAACATTTTGACCTCCCGGTCGACCAAGAGATTTTATACTCCAACTACCTGGTCGACCGGAGGGTCCTTGGGAGAATTCCCAGCGGCTTTGTCGACCAAACCAGCCAGTTCAAAATGGTCTGGTCAACCGAAACTTGGAAAATTGGGAAATCGCCTTCTCCTGGTCGACCGTGCCCTTAGTTCAATATTTCCCTGGTCGATCGAACCATTTGAGACTTGGTCGACCGAAACATTTCTTGTCGATCGGACCTCTCAGGTTGCCATCATTTTTACCGCGAGTTAAATATTTTTAAACACGATTAAATTGATTTAAATGTCATTAAGCTTTTTTAGTAATTACTAATAAGTCCCCAACGGTCAAATATTTGTGTATGTCTATATATACTCTTTCATTTGGGAGAATTAAGCATCGATTAGCAAAAAGATTAAGAAAATTTCTTTTAAGAAAAAATACTCTCTTTTGATTCCCATTTGCTCATACTCTTCCAAATACACTCTAACTTCCATTCAAAACTCATTAAATCATTTGTAAGTGTTCTTGAGTGTTTAGATAGGAAGGTTTGCTCTTTCTTGGTTGTGAGATTGATCTATTTTTATTGAGAGCTGAACCAAAAGGATTCTTAGGAGACTTAGACTAATAAGTTCATCCTAAGAAGACTTTACTAGGTCTTCTGAGATTGTATATTTGTTGCAATATCTTAAGAAGCCCATATTTGCTTTTGGTTGCGAAATATTTTTAAAATCATTTGCAAATATCTATTGCTCTTTATTTTGAAAACCATTTGAGGAGATATTTGTGTTTGATGTGAAACATCTTTGTTGCAATATTTATTCATTCATATATTTTTACTGAAAACAAAGATCATATATATTTTGCAATCTAAGCATATACATTTTCATGTGATTGAGATATTCTATTGATTGATATTCTTGAGGCTTGCTTGGTATTCTGTGTGAACACATTTGATTGAAACATTTTGAAATACACAGATTGTTATTGATACGTTTACGTATTCACTACATTGGTAGAAAACATCTTTGAGAGTTAAACTATCTAGACCACATTGAGCTTACATTGTTAAATCAACTGTGGTGTTTGTAATTGTGCGCATTTGTGGTACAAATTTGCTTTATGTAAAAGCACTCATACATTGTACCTTTTGATTGTATATCTGAGAGATTCCAGGCGTGGCCTGAGGGGGCGGTAATCCAGTCCGGTAAGGATTGGTGTAAAAGTTGAGGTCGGCCCTGTGATAATTTGACTTGGTTTGTATAGGTGCCACTCCACCCGTTTAAGTGAGCAAGTTATTGTGATAATCCTTGTGCTGGTTAGCCAAGGCGGGGATGTAGGCAGTTGGGCGAACCTCAATAACATATCTGCGTATCACCCTTTATTTACTGCTTTCTAGTGCTTGTGCGATGAATTAAACTGCTTCATTTAATTTCTGATATATTTATATTATTTGCATTGGATTGACTATAGGGTTGTGAACATACTGCTGTTAGGAGGAATAACTAGGAGTTAAATTTTAAAAATACCAATTCACCCCCCCTTTTGGGATCACGGTAAAGCTAACACACTATAATTAGAAAATACACACAAGGTGAATATATTCTTGCTCTCTCTTATCAGAGACACATCTTCCTCCTCCTTGGTTCACAACCCGAATCGTCAGTACAATAGATTGATAAAATTTTTGAACACTCAGATGCTTCTCAACAAGCTTATGAGTACAATAAAATTCCTAAAACATATTCATAGGATATAATTTTGAAGCTCAATGAGTGTATATGATGTTTTCAATAATTCTTTTGCAACAATCAAATATATGATCTTTGTATATAAAATACATATATATATATATATATATGTATATGATACCTTTGCTCAAAAGATCTAAACTTTATTTAAAAAAAAATTTCTCCACAAAAGATATCTCAAAAATATTTATTTTGGAGATTTTAGGATTTGCTCTCAAATAGTTTTTGCAATAATGGAACACAATGAAATCTTTGAATAAAGTATGAACGTGAATGCTTTCTAAGATCTAAACTCTAGAATAAACTTTTCCCAAAAGTTTTTTCAAAAAAATGATATATGAAAAGCTAGGATTCTTGCTCTTAGTAAAATATTAAATAAAAATATGAGAGAACAAAAACTTTTACAATGAAGATTAAATTCCCAAATATAAAACCTTGTATACCAAACCTCAATATCAAACGTTCTAGCAAGATGTGTGCGTGAATGCTCTTGAAAAGCTGAGAGAATGCCCAAAAGATGTTTGAACTTGATAGAGTGTAGGAAAAGTATGCAAAAGTTGTTCAACTAGGGTTTAGGGTTGGTATTTATAAACATGCTTGGCAGAAGGGCGTATCTTGACCATTGGATCATTAAAAAAATATTTTTGTAATAAAAAATCTACCTGTTGCGCGCTGGAGCGTCAGTATGCCCGATAGACTTGTTGACGAGTGCACACATTCGTCGACGAGTGTTCAACACTCGTTCATCAACGAGAACATGGGTTCGTCGCCGAATGGCCTGTCTGAGAAAAATGAGGTCTCAGTATTTTCTCATCGACAAGAACAAAACGTTCGTCATTGAGTGGCCTTATGAATTCATTGACGAGGTCTCTATTTTTCAGAATTATTTTGCCTTTAAAATGTCCATCCAACCTATAACTAATGTAAATAGATTTTTCATGAAATTCATGAGTCCTAAGGTCAGTCTAAGGTCTTTTTGAGCTTTCAACTATATCATATGAGATATGTAAATACAAGTGAGACTAAACACACATTACAACTGAAAATCTGAAGTATCTTCGTCCTTTGCTCTTTTAATTTCATGGAATGTGCAAGGTTGAATGCGCTTCAAGTTCCTCATGGCTTCCATAGTATTCGTATCATCCGTGCGTGCTAAATAATGATCCTTCTAAAAGGCTCAATGCACAGATGAGATAATTGTGTGTTGTCATTATCAAAATGGGATTGGACTCAAAAAGTCAACATTATGTTTAATGCTAAAGCCTGAAATATAACGTCCAAGGTTAATGATGCCATCCTTCGGCGACCTTCCGACAACCTCGACTGACTAAAAAACATGACTTCTCTCTCTCTCTCTCTCTCTCTCTCTCTCTCTCTCACTCTCTCACTCTCTCTCTCTCTCTCTCTCTCTCTCTCTCTCTCTCAGCTTACTACTTGCCACCTAGAATGGAGACGCAATCACCACTCTGGCGAACTCTAGCCCTCACAACTGTCATTACCACCTGCTCTTGTGCATGCTACTGGTGTTACCCTAGCATGTGCTACCAACGAAGATAAAGAATCCCATAACTGCCTTCTTCTTCAAGGTTGATCATGTGACTAGCCTCTACTGTGTTGGAGTTCCCATGACTTCAGCTAACTAACTACGTAGACCCCTTAACCCTTCGAGTACACCTCCCACTGCTGTAGTCACACTCAATTGGCAACCCATGAATTACCTAACCTTGAATCTACACCACACAACACCTTTAACCGAACAAATTTTGCCACCAAATATCAATGCCATTTGGGACCTAACATCCATGGGATTTATGTATATGGAAGAAAAAATAACCTAAGATTTTACATATATTTGGGTGACGAACTTAATGGTAATCTAAACTAATGAAAAATCTAGAAAAATAAACAAAAGACATATATATCAGAGCATAAATCAATAAATGCTCAACTAGGGATGTGAGCCTATCTTAAGAAAATCACACAAAGAGTTCTCACACTAGTAAAAAAGCCTATCCCTAAGCATCTAAGCCTCGTGAACCTCCTTAACCTCCTTTGTTCTTGGGTTCAAGTTCAAGAACACATGTTTCCTCCTCTTTCTTTTCACTTTATGCTGACAACCAAGGCCCCAAACTCTCTCTCTCTCTCTCTCTCTCTCTCTCTCTCTCTCTCTCTCTCTCTCTCTCTCTCTCTCAACTTTTAACATGCAAACCTCCACGTTGTCCTCTTCCCTTATGTTTTGTCTTTTTCCCTCACCCTAGCCTCCTATTTATAGGCAAAGGCTAGGGACAAAGTAACATTTCCCAGAGTTCCCCTAAGAGAAAGGAGGAATCACCTCCTTGTCCTTTAAGGTGTTTTGGGCACACAATGGGACTTGAAATAGCCCCGAAAAGGCTTATCCTATCCTAGATAAAACCTTGAAGACCCGAATAAAGCCCTCTTGAGATCTTAAGGTGCAATTAACACAAAATAAGACAATTAAGCAAAAGGGACCCAACAAAATAAAGGAAACAAGCCTAGTCAAAATGGGCATCAATAGTTGCCCCTTTTTGGCTAATGTCTTTTTGGGAAGGTGTTAGACAAAGAAAAAGATACCCGTGTTTATATGTAAGGGTTCAAAAATAAGCAAAATCAGGTTATGCACCTTGGTACTTTATCTCAAATGAACTCAAAGTGTAACTATGCAAACAAATAGTGAGCCCAAACATCCATAGGGATTTCACACTTACCCTACCTTGGATGTAACTGAGAATTCAATTTGAGTATGAGTAGGATTTTTATATGCATGGCCACATTCTTAAATGAATGCAATAGATAGCCATTACACACAAAAGGGTGGCACTTGGTATAGAAAGACTGGAATCTAGGAGCTAATACATGCAAAAAGGCATAACCTGCAGTGGAGAGGTATGAAAACAAAAGTCATTACATGCAAAAAGGCACATCTCGGAGTGGAAAGATTTGAAATCAGGAACCATTATATGCAAAAAGGCATGACTTAGATTGGAAAGACTAGAAACCAAGAGCCATTATGTGCAAAAGGCATGAACTAGAGTGGAAATATTAGAAACCAAGAGCTATTATGTGCAAAAAGGCACGACCTAGAGTGGAAAAATTCGAAACTAGGAACCAATATGTACAAAAAGGCATGATTTTGAGTGGAAAGATTTGAACCAAGATCCATTATGTGCAAAATGCACAACTTGGAGTGGAAAGATTTGAAACTAGAAGTGATTATGTATAAAAAGGTAAGACCTAGTAGTGGAAAGATTTAAAACTAGGAGCTATTATTTGAAAAAAGGCACGACTTGAAGTGGAAAAACTTTAAACCAGGAGCTGTTACATGCAAAAGGAATGACCTAGAGTGGAAATATTTGAAACCAGGAGCCACTACGTGCAAAAAAAAAAAGGCACAACTTGGAGTGAAAAGGTTTGAAGCTAGGAGCCATTATGTGCATAAAGGCACAACCTATAGCTGGAAGATTTAAAAGTAGGAGCCATTACATGTAAAAGGAATGATCGAGAGTGGAAATATTTGAAACTTGGAGCCATTGGGTGCAAAAAGGCATGGCCTGGAGTAGATAAAGCATGCAATGATCTCTTAGACATGCTAACCAAGGGGACATCCATTAGGGTTCTATGCCTCCCCACCTCAGATGCCAACAAAAAACAAGGTTGAAAAAGGATATAAATGAAAAAGAATCGAGCAAAATTTCCTTATTTTTTTTAGAAAATTCTCCATCGCTCACATCCACTGATCTCTAATATTTGTAGACACACACTATCTCGAGAATTCTTCACAAACTGTGGGCTTTTCAAGATGTGGTTCTCCTAAGTATGAGTAGTGGTCAATTGTTATAGACGTTGATGTGAACCCATGAGATCGGAATCCCTTGAACCCACAAACAAATTGAAAACTTATCCAAGAATGCAAAGAATCAAGTCAAGAAGATCTAGAACCGTTGAAATCTTGTTTCAAGAACATAGATTCAGTGAGAATGCCACAAAGGTTTGGCCTTTGATAAGTTCTTAGATCATTCAAGAACAAGTAAAGAAAACTAAAAATTCTTTATGGAGAAATCTGTATTCACGTTCAACTTTTGGAGAATGCTGGTACAAGTTTGCTTTTAAACCCCTCCGTTAGCCTTGGCGGCTACATGATCTTAATTGTCATGTTTTGATGATAACAACCCATTAGTGGTTCTAGGTAAACTAATCTTTAGTTATCAAGCTATGATAAGTACAAACTCAAATGCAAAGATTAAGTAAAATCTTAATAGGTTAGACATCATAAAAAATGAGGAGATTGTTAGCCTTAGTGGCTACGTAGTCATATTTAATATGTTTTGATGGTATTAACTTATTTGTTGTTCCAAGTGTAACATGTCTTTGTGGATCAAGTTAGTACATGCACACGTGACAAATACATGAAGATACTGGATCAAAGGCAAAGATCGGATCGAGTGGACATTCAAGTAGGAAAGATCAAGGTGGACACTCACTCGGAAGAACTCAAGCACATTTGAATGAAGCAAGTGTAAAATCATATGTAATAAGGAGTGTTTGAGGTAGGAACTACTATAACTCTCACAGTATTTTTTCACATAAGATTACTGAGCAAGAGTTGAGCAATTGCATATACATACTAGTTTATAAAGCATAGTTTTACTCTTATGAGTTTTTCAAAGACAAAAACAAAGAGTTAAGCAATTGCATAAACTACTAATTTAAAGAGTATAGAGGATTTCCCCAAATCATAAGTTTCATGCTAATGAGTTTTCAAAGTACAAAATAAAGAGTTTTGTAAAAATATCCTATACTCAAATGTATTTTTATATAGGACAAGTTTTAAATTATATTAGTGTCATAATATTTTAAAAGCTTGGTCCTGGTTGGGTTTAAAACCTCATTTATGCACCTCTCAAATTTCCTGAACACCTTTCAATATTTGGAGCATAACTTTTGTTAGAAAACTCCAAAAAAGGCGATCTTGGTATCTAAGAAAAGTTAAGAAAAAATACCACAAATTTTATATTGAAGACTTTTTTAGTTAAGGGGCAAATCAGTCGACTGATTGGCGTAATCAATCGACTAATTGGATTAAATAGTCGACTAATTGGCATAATCAGTTTGCATCGGGATTTAGTCCCCAACAGCCATAAATGACTAGTTTTCAAAGTAAACATATACAATATCATCCCAACAGCCATAAAACGGCTAGTAGCCCATTTTACAATAAATACAAGTCAAAAGACTTGTTTTAAACATTGATTTAGTAGTTTATAAATCATTCCCAAGCACACCACATTTTAGTTTATATTTCAAGTGCTCAACTTCTCTTTTGCTCCTTATGTAACGACCTGCTTATTTGACCATAACTTTTTTTTTTTTTCCTTCCATAATAATTTCTAATATAATAATCCTGACAAATCATAATCAACCTAGACCCATGGGTACCAGGGATATACCTGAAATACAACAATGATACCTAAGTAGTAGGAAACAAAAATACATATACATATTAAATCATCCAACCAACACAATAACAGAGTTATACTAAAATTGTTATATACATATACATATCCCAAAAAGACCAAAAAGTGCCCTAGGGTCACAACCTAAACATCCATCAGACCCTAGCGTAACGACTTACCCTTCTGACAGGGTAGAACCGTCAACCTCTAATGCTGTGGAGCTCTATCCGCTTTTCTATTCGGGGCTCCTGAAATGTTTATATAACTAGGGTGAGACACCTCTCAATAAGGGAAATAAATTAATATCAGTGTGTGGCAACATGAATATTTTCGTGTTATACATATAGTTGTACATAAATTATATTTGATTAAAACATAATTTATTATAACATGGTGTAAAATATTGAGTTTCTATACATGAAATCCTCATATATAACTGTACATAAAATAATACCCTGGATGGATAGCTGGATGGTGTCATGTCTTACCCCCACATGACTAGGTTGTGCGGCTCAAAGGCGGGACCTAGCAATGGCTGACCGACCACGCTAGAGGGACGCCTACACTACCATAAAACCACATTGACTGCCGATCTCCCATTGTCCGTTACGACATGTGGTAGCACTAACATATACATGATCATGATCATATAGCTACGGTACCGTGCCTCATGAAAGCCTAAACCAAGTCATCCGGGTTCTGATAACATATAGTATATTTCCAAATAATGATACATGACTATTTCATTATAATATCTGTCATGATAATATTTTTATAAAATTTTGGATAACATATCATATAAAGTTCATGGCCCTTACGCCGGCATTTTGTAGCTTGTAAATCACGACCTTACGTCGGCATAGCATGTCATATAAAAACTATGGCCCGTACACCGACATATCATATAAAACCATGGCCCTTAGGCTAACATATTATATAAAACCCTGGCCCTTACGCCGGCATATCATATAAAATTCATAGTTTGAAATCCCTGTACCATTTTTAATATCTTCCTAAAAACAACAGTAATAACATGCTTATTCTGAAAACATAATATTCTGATATTACATAAAATCATAGAATTTCAGACTCATGCCACACAAAAGTGAATATTGTTCCATTCATAAAATTTACACAAAATCATAATCCTTGTTAAACTGTATTAAAATTGTTTTCCTATTAGTAGCAGTATATCCAAACTCAGTTCTATAATATACATAATTTCCTTGAAAATTAAAGTTGAATACTAAAACATAATTTCATGGAAATACTATCTTAGTTTATCCCCTTACCTGACTTATGGAAAAACCCACAAATTACTCAATAATCAACTTACCCAAATTTTGGGATGGTTCCCAAGTTAGCCTAACCAACAAATCACTCTAGCAGATTTGTAGAGAATCTTTCCAGAAGTAACGTGGCGGCTTCGGATCGTCAAACTGACAAAGAAAGGGTCTTAATTTCTAGAGAGAAGGGGGAGAGAGTCGTAGGAGAGAGAGAGAGAGAGAGAGAGAGAGAGAGAGAGAGAGATATTCTATAAATTTTTCAAAGAAAAAATGGGTTTTTGAGCATATATAGAAATCTTGTCCACGTGGCCTCATCGACGAGTCGCATCTCCTCGTCCACGAGTCAATGAAGGGAGCTTGTTGATGAACACCTTCTTCTAGTTGACAAGTTTCAGAGTCTGGAAAGATGCATGTCCCCATTTACAAGCCCAAGAACCCTGCTCATCGACCAGTACTGGTTCACTCGTCGACGAGACCCTACTGAAATTCCTTAAGAAAATTCTTTTTTCTCTCCTTATTTTATTATTTAATTGTTATAATTTTTTGAGTCTTTACATTCTCCTCTCTTTATAAAAATTTCGTCCTTGAAATTTACTATCTATATTTACACCATCCTTTATAGAAAATGGGCTACTTATTTTATTACTTACCCTCACTTGTGGCTGAGGAATACCATGGTTACATTCAAAGTTCTAGGAGATTACATATACACATAAAATAAAATTCTCCCACAACCAAAATACTATGTACTACCAGAAATTTTTTTTACATCTAACTAACTTGCACAAAAGAAATTTTACATATTCACTAGTAACTTTTCTCGATTACTACTAATCCCCGCGGAAGAGATATGGGTACTTCTGTCATATATGCTCCTCGAGTTCTCATGAAGCTTCCTCTATCGCATGATTTTTCCACAAGACTTTTACTAAAGGAATCTTCTTATTGCGCAATTCTTATTCTTTCCTATCCAAAATCTGTGCTGGTACCTCCTCATATGCCAGAGTATCCCCAAACTCTATCTCACCATAACTGACCACATGGGAGGGGTCTGAAACGTATTTCCTCAACATGGAAACATGGAATACGTCGTGTATTTTGAAAAAAATGGGCAGTAAGGCTAGCCTGTAGGCAACTGATCCCACTCTCTCAAGAATCTCAAATGGGCCAATAAACCTAGGGTTAAGCTTACCCTTCCTTTCAAATCTCATAATTCCCTTTAATGGAGCTATTTTCAAAAACACGTGATCTCCAACATCAAACTCTAGTTTCCTGTAGCGAGTATCAATATAATTCTTTTGCCGGCTTTGAGCTGCACTAATTCTATCTTTAATAAGCCAAACTTTATCATATTCTTGCTGCACTAACTCTGGCCCCAACACTCGCCTCTCACCTATCTCATGCTAGTATAAAGGAGAATGACATCTCCTACCATAGAGCGCCTCATAGGGTGCCATGCTAATGCTGGCCTAATAGCTGTAATTATATGCAAACTCTACCAGTGGCATATACTGAGTCCAACTACCCACAAAATCTAGTACACACGCCTGCAACATATCTTTTAATATCTGAATCACCCTCTTAGTTTGGCCGTCTGTCTGTGAATGAAACGCCGTGCTGAAAGATAACTGAGACCACAGAGCCTCCTGAAAGTTCCTCCAAAATCATGACATGAAACGTGGGTCTCGGTTTAACACTATAGACATCGGCACACCATGAGAACAGACTATCTCCTAAACATAAATCTCTGCCAGTCTGTCCATGAAGTAGTTGACTTTAATAGGAATAAAGTGAGCGGTCTTCATCAATTTGTCAATGACCACTCAAATAGCATTCTGACCATGTGGTGCCAATGGAAAACTCATCACAAAGTCCATAGATACATGATCTCACTTCCACTATGGGATGTAAAGTGACTGCAACTGACCCGCTAGCCTACGGTGATCAGCCTTTACCTACTGGCACGTCAGACACTGCTGTACAAACTCGTCAATTTCTCTCTTCATGCCGCTCCACTAGTAAGACTTTTGCAGATCCCTATACATTTTAGTATTACCAGGATGAACCGTGTATACCTATGAGCCTCTTCTAAAATCATCCTTCTGATATCAGCATCTGTAGGCACACATAATCTGGTACGGAAACACAGAGTTTCATCATCTAAAATACTAAACTCCTCCCCCTGGTCGTCCTAAACCTTAGTTATTAGCTCTGCTAATTCTGTGTCATCTCTTTGAGCTGTCTTAATCCTTTCCTGTAGAGTAGGCTACATTACTAGGCTGGCAATAAATGCCTGAGAATCACTCTCTACCAACTCCACACCTAGTCTCTCTAGATCCATTTGGATCGGATGCTAAACCTCCAAAGCTGCCAATGCTGCTCTTACTGATTTCCTACTTAGAGCATTGGCTGCCACGTTTGCTTTCCCTAGGTGGTAAGTAATGGTATAGTCATAATCTTTAATAAGTTCCAACCATGTTCTTTATCTCATGTTAAACTCCTTTTGAGTGAAGAAGTACTTCAAACTTTTGTGATCGGAGAATATCTCGCATCTCTCACTGTACAAGTAATGCCTCCAAATCTTCAATGCATGCACCCTTGCAACCAATTCTAGATTAGGGTAGTTCTTTTCATACTCTTTCAACTATCAAGAGGCATAAACTACAACCTACCATGCTACATCAATGCACAACCTAGCCCTTTCAAAGACGCGTTACTGTAAATTATGTAACCATCACCCCCTGACGGAATGATCAACACTGGTGCAGTGACGAGCCTCTGTTTCAATTCCTAAAAGCTCTATTCACAACCGTCATCCCATTCAAAATTAACATTCTTCCTGGTCAGATGCGTTAGAGAACTTGATAATGCTAAGAATCCTTCAACAAACCGACGATAATAACCTGCCAGTCCCAAGAAACCCCTAATTTCCTGAATGTTCCTCAACCTTTTCCAATTTGCCACCACCTCAATCTTTCTTGGATCCACTGAAACACCATCCCCTGAAATAACATGCCCCAGAAACGACACTTTCTCTAGCCAAAATTCACATTTACTAAACTTGGCATACAACTTCTTTTCCATGAGCATCTGAAATACCAACCGTAAATGCATCTTATGCTCCTCAAAACTCCTCAAGTATATCATTGTATCATCAATGAAAACTATGATGAACTGGTCTAAATACTGGTGAAAGACTCTATCATCAAGTCCATGAATACAATAGGAGCATTCGTCAGAGCAAAAGGCATAACGAGGAATTCATAAGGCCCATATCTGATCCTGAAGGCTCTCTTCAAGACGTCTTCTACTTTTACTTTCACCTGATGGTAGCCTGATCTGAGGTCAATTTTGGAATAGACCTGCATACCCTGAAGTTGGTCAAATAAATAGTCTATACGGGGTAGAGGATACCTATTCCTGATTGTCACCTTATTAATTTCCCTGTAATCTATACACATCCTCATAGACCTGTTCTTTTTCTTTACAAATAACACTAGAGCTCCCTATAGTGATATACTAGGCCGAATAAAACCCTTATCCAGCAAGTCTTGCAACTGACCCTTTAGCTCTCCCAACTCTGTTGGAGCCATTCTGTAAGGAGCTTTAGAGATCGGTGCCTTCCCAGGAAGTAGATCAATAGCGAAATCTACCTCGTAGTTGGGAGGCAACTCAGGTAAATCTTATGGAAAAACGTCTGAAAATTCCTTAACCACTGGTGTATTACCCAACTTCAATTCATTTTCTGACACCTCCTTTACAAAGGCCATAAACCTCTGACAACCATCTAAGAGTAATCTCCTCACTCATGTGGCTGATACTAACTGTGGCGAGGGTTGCACACGCGACCCTATGAACCTAAATTCTAGTCTTCCCGGAGGTATGAATATTACTTCTTTCGAACGACAGTCTATATTGGCATAATTGGCTGCCAACTAGTCCATACCAAGAATTACATCGAACCCATGCATATCCAATACTATCAAGTCAGCTGACAAGACTTTCCCCTGAATATCAACTGGACAGCCTCGAAGCACTCTACTACACCTCACTACTGACCATGTCGGTGTAGTTACTAATAGTTCGGTGTCTAACAACTGTGTTTCTGCCCTACATAATCTAATACACCCTATAGACACGAACAAGTGTGCAACTTATGAATCAAAAAATACAATAACTTTAAATGAAAGCATGTTAATCATACCTGTCACCATATCGCCGGCTGTCTCAGCATCTCCAGGCGTCAAAGCATCTCGTTGGAGTTACATTCCTCAACTAGCCTCCACGGGGCGCTTGATAGACTCCTCGGTATGGTCTGGGAGCAGGAGCGGTACCAGGTGGTGTAGGGCAATCTCGCACCAGATGTCCCTGCCTACCGCAGTGATAGCAGATGACTCTCCCCACTCGACACTCTCCCAAGTGTCTCTTTCCACAAGTATGAAAAATAGGAAAATTTCGCACCACCTGCAACTCACGACCTCCAGTCTCCTGTCTCTGTCCTTTGCCATAGTGTCCTCTCCTCCACTGACCCTGCCTAGCTCCCTGCTGGAAGCCTGAAAGCATAGATCTCTTCTTCTATCCCTACTCCTCTGCATCCATTAGCTCACTAGACTCAGTCAATGTTGCCCTATCGACTAACTCAACAAAGTTTTGTATCTTCAACACTACTACCTGCTTGTATATTCCACGCCTCAACCCTCTTTCTAACTATCTCACCTTCTTTACTTCATCAGGAACAATATACAGGGCAAAGCGGGATAGCTCTATAAACCTCGCCGCGTACTGTTGGACCGACTGCTATCCCTGTTTCAAATTTAGAAACTCTTCCACTTTAGCTTCCCTGACAGTGGCTAGGAAATATCAGTCAAAGAATAATTCTTTAAATCGGTCCCATGTCATAGTTATCGACGTCGTCCTCTGCTGTTCCAAAAGTCTCATAGCAGTCCACCACCTCTCAACCTCCCATGTGAGTTTATAAGTGGCGAAGATGACCCTTTGCTCCTCCGTACACTGCAATACTACCAAAACTTTCTCGATCTCCTGCATCCAATTCTCAAGGGTTGCAGGATCAACTCCTCCTAAAAATGCTAGAGGATTCATGTTGGTAAATTTCTCTATCGTGCACCTATGGCCTGCAAATGAGCCTCCTTGCTCTCTGGAGCTCCTAGCGATCTCAGCCATAACCTGCTGAGCTATGTTGCATAGTACTGCATCTGAATTAGTCCCGCCTGCACTCGAGGGCCCTACACCATCACTACCGCTTGCATGGGCACTACCACCTCCAAGGTCCATCCTGAAAAGACAATAAACATGGCTCAGGGACCATATTCTTATAATTTACACGTCTAACTAAAATCCCCTATCTTGACATCCTTATCTTATTTCAAGATTCAGTCCTACACTATAGAAACATAATCTGGCAATAGTTTATTATGACTTTCCTAAAATCGTCACCTTAAGAAAGACACAAAAACAACTATGGAAGTCCTGCCTCTAGACTGCAGAACAAAACCTTAAATCTTTTTCCTATACTCTGGTATCGTTTCCGCTGCACTCTAAAGTCTACAAAACCTAGCAACCTAGGCTTTGATACCAAACTATAACGACTTGCCTATTTTACCATAATTTTTTTTTCCTTCCATAATAATATCTAATATAATAATCCTGACAAATCATAGTTAATCTGGACCCATGAGTACCATTGATACCTAAGCAGCGAGAAACGTAAAATCATATACATATCAAATCATCCAACCAACACAATACCAAAGTTCTACTAAAATTGTTATATACATATACATATCCCAAAAAGAGCAAAAAGTGCCCTAGGGTCATAACCCAAAAATCCATCAGACCCTAGCATAATGACTTACCCTTCTGACAGGGTAGAACAGCCAACCTCTAATGTTGTGGAGCTCTATCCGCTCTTCTATCTGGGGCTCCTGAAATGTTTATATAGCTGGGGTGAGACACTTTTCAGTAAGGGAAATAAACTAATATCAATGTGTGGCAATATGGAGTATTTTCGTGTTATACATATAGCAGTACATAAATTATATTTGGTTAAAACATAATTTATTATAACATGGTATAACATACTAAGTTTTTATACATGAAATCCTTATATATAATTGTACATGAAATAACATCCTGGATGGATAGTTGGTTGGTGTCATGTCTTATCCCCACATGACTAGGTTATGCGGCTCGAAGGCATGACCTAGCAATGGTTGGTCGATCACACTAGATCAACATTAGTCTATAAGTACAATGGGTGTGCCCCTCTTGGTTTGGATGCCAGAGGGACACTTGCACTACCATAAAATCACATCGACTACTGATCTCCCACTGTCCCTTACGATATGTGGTAGCACTAACATATACATGATAGTGATCATATTATTACGGTATTGTGCTTCATGAAAGCCTAAACCAAGCCATCCGGGTTTTGATAGCATATACTATATTTCCAAATAATGATACATGTCTATTTTATAATAATATCTGTCATGATAATATTTTCATAAAATTTTGCAAAACATATCGTATAAAATTCATGGCCTTTACACCAGCATTTTGTAGCTTGTAAATCACGACCCTTACGCCGACATAGCATGTCATATAACAACTACAACCCTTATGCTTACATATCATATAAAACCACGACCCTTACGCTGACATATCATATAAAACCCAGCCCTTATGCCGACATATCATATAAAATTCATAGTTTGAAATATCTGTACCATTTTTAATATCTTTATGAAAAAACAGTAATAACATGCTTATTCTGAAAACATAATATTTTGATATTACATAAAATCATAGAAGAATATACTAATGCCTTACAAAAGTGAATATTGCTCCACTCATAAAATTTACAAAAAATCATAATCCCTACTGAACTGTATTAAAATTGTTTTCCTGTTAACAACAGTATTTCCAAACTTAGTTCTATAACATACATAATTTCCTTGAAAATAAAAGCTGAATATTAATAAATAATTTCATAGAAATACTGACTTAGTTTATCCCCTTACATGGCTTATGGAAAATTCCACAAATTACTTCAAAATTACACCCATGTGTTCCCCAACTCAACACCCTGAAATTTTCATTTTCCCTAACAAAACTTCAGTATAAATCCATCTAATACCTTCCTCAACCCAGAAATATCAAATACCTTAATATATATTAAAATAATCAACTTACCCAAATTTTGGGATGGTTCCCAAGTTAGCCTAACCAACAAATCACTCCAACATATTTGTAGAGAATCTTTCCAAGAGTAACGTCGCAGCTTCAGATCGTCAAATCGATGAAGAACCGGGCCATATTTCTAGAGAGAAGGGGAAGAGAGTCGTAGGAGAGTGAAAGAGAGAGATTTTGTAAATTTTTCACAAAAAAAAAAGGGTTTTTGAGCTTATATAGAAAGCTTGTCCACATGGCCTCGTCGACGAGTTGCATCTCCTCGTCGACGAGTCAATGAAGGGAGCTCGTCGACGAACACCTTCTCCTTATTAATTAGTTTCAGAGTCTGGAAATAGTCCTTTCGGTAACTTTTCATCGACGAGACGCACGTCCCCGTCAACGAGCCCAAGAATCACCTTGCTCGTCGATGAGCCTTTTTCATTCGTCGACGAGAACTTGTTGAACTTCCTTAAAAAAATTTCTTTTTCTCTCCTTCTTTTATTATTTAATTGTTATAATTCTTTGGGTCTCTACACCTTAACTTTCTTGTGAATCATTAATTTGGGAGAGTTGTGTGAGGTTTTGGCTGTATTAATTATTAGCTCATTCAAGGAGTATTTGTTTTGTATTCCATCTTCAATTTGTAAAAGGTTCTTGGTGAACCGGATCACAAAGGGTTCTTGGTGAACCGTGGTTCAAGGTTTTTGGTAAACTGAAGTGCAAGGATTCTTGGTGAACCTTGTGGCTCTTGGTGAGCGAAAGGGATTTGTTCTCGGCTGTAAAGGCTTCTCTGCCGGTGAAAGAGTTTATAGTGAATTGTGGAATTCTTAAGTGTGTCTCAAGGCGTGGATGTAGGCAAGAGGTCAAACCACGTTAAACATTGGTGTTAAGATTCTCTTCCCTATATTCTTTAATTTACATCTTGTGCACGATTTTCATTTTATTTATTGTGATATAACTGCTTGTATCTTGCCAAGAATTATATTTTGTAGAGAAAAGCCTAAATACGCAAAAGAGTCCATTCATCCCCCCTTTAGACTCTACTCTTAGGCCAACACCCTCTGTGATTTATGATGTATTCCCAAGAGGGGGGGGGGGGGTGAATTGGATATTTGAAAAAAATTAGGTCAAGTATGTCCTATTTCTAAAATCACAACCAGTATTACACAACCTAGGGTTTTACTAATAGTCTCAAATCCTATAGATATTCAAGTATGCAAATATTTAAAACAAATACAATAATTAAAATAAATAAAATATAAGCATTCAAGTGAGGAAAATAAAAAGTGCAAGGAAGAGAGAGCAGACATAGCAATTTTTACGAGGTTCGGCAAACCTTGCTTACATCCTCGCCTCAAGCCAGCCCGCTTAAGGAGTCCACTAACCAGCTCCCTTAACCGGGCAGAGTCAAACCATTTACACACTCCTTACAAGGTGGAGCCCCCTTTTACAACCACTCCTTACAGGATGGAGCCCTCCTCTTCAGGCAATGCCTCACGCCTGGACACAGTTCACTACCTGAACTACAGGGATACAAAAGACGTGAAAAAGTTTTGTGTACAACAAGATGCTTCTCAAATAAGCTAGCGTGTACAATGGAATTCTATATGCACTCTTATATGATAGGATTTATGCTCAATAGTGTTTTAGGGTTTTCTTTCTCAAAAGAATATATTTGAAATCAGTGAGAGAAGAGTGCTAACCCTAAATGATCTTTGATTTAGGAATGAAATATGCAATATATGCTTTCAAAGATCTTAACCCCAAAGTGATATCTCCTAAAATGATTTCAAAAGAACAACTTAGTGTAGGGGAATCTAGGGTTTAGCTCAAAATAATTTTTGCAATAAAAGACAAGTGAGCTTTTGAATCTTGCAATAGGAATGCACAAAGATTCACAAGCTATGAGAAGTTTCTCCAAGGAATATTTTCTAAGAAAAGATGTGGGAGAAACTTTAGATTAACTCCCCAAAAGATTTTTGAAATCAAGAGTAGAAGAGAGTATAGATCTTTGATTATAAAATTGATGCCCAAATAAGTACTTCTTCAACAACCCTCAAGAGCAATAAATTTGCAAATGAAGGATGTGAATGATAATGAAAGCTCTCTTTCAAATAAATATTTTTCAAAGGAATGAGAAGAAGAGAGTAGTTGCTTGCTTTGCTAAAGGATGAGAGAAATGAAGCTCAAAATATTCAAGAGTATATTCAAAATAATCAAAAGTTAATAAAAAAGCTTTGAGTGTGGTATTTATAGATTTTTTGAATATATGCCCGTTAAGTTACTGTTTGGGCATTTAATAATGATTAAATTTTGAATTTAATGATCGTTTTTGGCTTTAAAAATAGCCCAACCCGAGAGGTCCTGTCGACTAGCCTTAGGCTATTTTCAAATCCCCGAGGTTCGATCGATTGGGCTCAAGTTCCGATCTGCCAGATCATTAGGTCGATCGACTGAAGCTTTATAAATTCTAGCCAAGGGACTTACCAGTCGACTGGTTTGTGAGGTTTGATCGACCGGGGCCTTTACAAAATGATGTTCTGGCCCACTGTTAAGTCCAGTTGACTGGGCTGTAGAGGGCAGTCGACTGGGCCTTTTATAATTTTGAGTTTTAGCCCTTTTTTGACCTTAAAATCATTTCAAACCTTCATGTATTTGTTAGGAATTTTGAGAAAAAAAAAGTTTTTTGTGAAATGATTGGTTACCTAAGGGTTAGTATTGACCAATAAATCACATCATACAAGATAGGCACTTACAATACAAACTTCGTGCATTACAATTGAAAAATATAAAATCTTCCTTCCTTGCTCTTCACTTTTCCATGCAGCATGCTAGGTGATGTATTCTTTAAATCCCTCACGACTTCCAATTTACCTTGATTCTTTGTGCCTTTTGAAAGATAAATCTTTTCAAACACTAGATGCACAAGTGAGATACTTAGGATTTTTCATTATCAAAATGGGATATGACTCATAAAGTCAACAATCTCCCCCTTTTTGATGATGACAAATACAAAAGCAAAAGTGGGTTTAGCTTGAAAAGGCTCCCCCTTAGAATATGCATAATTTACTAATAGATTTTTGATGGTTGGAAGTGGGAAATGTCAGGAAAAATGATGAGAGCTATGCTATGAGGGAAGATAAATCAGAGCACCCATAGTACTCGAATCGACCTTTCATACCCAGCATAAGAAGGACTCCTCATTTGGAAGAAACGTCAGCTTGTTTGGTAATCTCTGTACCTCGACCATTCCCATATTTGAGTAATCAGAAAGTGCCATGGAAATACGAATGTGAGGCTTAACTTGAAGGAGGTGTGAACAACATAGTTGGAGTCAAGGGCATAACTCGCAACGTCAAGGTATACACTCTGGAACTAGTAGAGAAGGTTAACATACGAAATACAGGTGAATAAGTTAAAGCAGTCAAGAAGCCACTGGAAAGGGATTGGGAAGACATCTCAAGGAAATTCAAGCTTCGTTACTACCAGAATAAATAAAGGATCGCTATGACCTTGGCTATACTCCTACTTTCACCGATCACAAGAAAAAGGCAGAGGAGAAAATAGTGCAAAGAATTGAAAGGTTCTCAGGCAGGACAAGTGGCAGGCAGGGAATAAAAATTCCACCAATAAACGAAACTTTCCAAAGAAGCAGTTGAGCAGATCTTGAGTCCAAAATGAAGCAGATGAGTATATCAGTTTTGGATCTAGTGGATTCCGTAAATAGCTTGAGCGAATGGGTTTACCCTTTGGCCGTAGGAGCGGAAATACTGAATTGGCAAGCTTTTGATTACCTAGACCATTTCATGTAATGCTTTTGTTTTCTTTATTTCAACTTTATTTCTATAATCTGTTGACATCTTTGTCTCGGAAATTTTTCTCCTTTATCAATAAAATGAGTTTTGCATTTCCATATATCACTTGCATCATGAGTTCAGTTGCCAAAAAGTTGTTTGCATGGGTTTCATGTAGGGATAGGGAAAATAACAATACCAATATTCATGAGTTAGAAACATATGTTAATTTTTAAAAATTAATCCAGTAGGCTGAAATAGACGAAGATGAAACAAATTTGTCACCCAAAATGCGAAGAATGTTGAAATATGATGAAAAACCAACTTTGACCAGTAGTGACCCCATAGTCACAATAAATTTGGGGACCAACGAAAAGCCAAAACAACTAAAAATTGGGGCACTATTAAAGTGGGATGAAAAAGACCAAATGATTGACCTTCTAAGGGAATACTGGGATGTTTTTACGTGGTCATACTAGGATAAGTTGGCTTTGGACACGAATCTAGTGACACACAAGATACCCACTTATCCTGATAGTAAACCTGTAAAACAAAAATTGAGGAGAATACGGCCAGACATGTATATAATAAAAATAAAGAAGGAAGTTCAAAATAGTTTAAGGTTGGATTTTTAGAAGTAGCTAAATACCCTGAATGGATGGCCAACGTGGTTCCCATAATGAAGAAAAATGGAAAAATCTGAGTTTGTGTTGATTATAGGGACATAAACAAAGCTAGCCCTAAGGACAATTTCCCACTTCCACACATAGATGTGTTGGCAGATAATACAATGGGGCATGCTTTGTTTTCCTCCATGGATGGATTCTTAGGATATAATCAAATTAAGATGGCCCTTGAATATAAAGAAAAAACCACATTCATCACATTATGGGGAACCTTCTGCTATAAGGTTATGCCATTTGATTTGAAGAATGTGGAGGCCACTTATCAAAGAGACATGGTGACCTTGTTCCATGTTCTAATGCACAGAGAGATAGAAGTATATTTAGATGATATGATTTTAAGTCTCGGGATGGAGGTAACCATGTGACGAATCTAGAAAAGTTGTTCAAAAGTTTACGGAAATGTCAGCTAAAATTAAATCTAGAAAAGTGCACATTTGGTGCCACCTCCGGAAAGTTGTTGGGATTCATAGTAAGTGAAAAGGGGATTGAGGTTGACCTAGATAAAATAAAGGCCATCCGAGAAATTCCTAGTACTAAAACTAAAAATGAAGTCTGGAGTTTCCTAGGCAAGTTAAATTACATAGCCCGCTTCATATCTTTGTTAACTACTACATGTGAGCTTATATTCAAACTACTGAGGAAAAATAATCCCGAGAAATGGGATGAGGAGTGTCAAGAAGCCTTTGAAAGAATAAAATAATATCTTTTAAATCCTTCCGTATTGCTTTCCCCGGTACCTAGAAGGCCTTTCATATTATACCTGGTAGTGTCAGAAAATTCTATAGGTTGTGTATTAGTGCAACATGCCGAGTTTGGGAGAAAAGAGTGGGCCATCTATTATCTAAGCAAGAAATTCACAGAGTATGAATCTAAATACTTCGATTTGGAAAAGACTTGTTGTGCTTTAGTACGGGCGGTTAGCAGATTAAGACAATACACATTGTATTACACCACATGGTTAATGTTAGAATTGGTGTATTTCCAAGAGGGGGGTGAATTGGGTATTTAAAAATTTTCTTTTAGGTTAAATCAGATGACAACAATATTACACAAACCTAGGGTCTATCTGAGCGAATACCAATTACCCAGCAATAATTTAACTGAGCAAATAATCAAAGCAAGTATAGTAGGCTCAAAATTTTCTAATCATGCACAATATATAAACAATGTACACATTAGTTAAATACATGTGCAAGAAATAAAAGTGCAAGAATTTAGAAGCCAACACGAGATATGTTATCGAGGTTCGGCCAATACAGCCTACGACCTCACCTCAAGCTCACAGGTAAGAGGATTCACTTCCTTTGCTCACTTACGGGTGGAGCGTCACCGTTTACAACACACTTTCCTTATTGGGCAAGGGAATACCCCAGGTCACATTCACTGGGCTGACCCCAACCTTTACAACAACACCTTAGAAAGGCGCACTTGGTTTTCTTAACCCAGTCTAAACCATCCGATGCACATTATAGGCTAGTGCAATCCTCTTTCGACCACACGTCGGGAAAACAATAGATAATCATGTAATTTTTGTGTACAATACAAGTGCCTCTTACACAAGAAGATATGTACCACAATACAACCAATAAGCACAATGCACTCACAAATTGTAAGATTTTATGCTCAAGTGAGATTTGTTTAGTGTCAACTCTCAAGAATGTGTGTATATATATGTGTGAGAGTGAGACCTTTGATTCAATATAGTATATTCAATAAATGAATAATCAAAGGTACTTTAAAGACCCTAAACAAATATCTCAAAATATTTTATCAAATATCAAGCACAATAGATATTAGGGTTTAAGCTTGGAAAATATATTTTTATCAAGAACACAAAGCAAGCTTTTGACTCTTGCAATAAGGATGCCAAGATTCACAAGCAAGGAGGAGTTCTTCCCAAATAATACTTATCAATAAAATATAAAGGGAAAAACTATAGCTAACTCACAAAATCAATCTCAAACAATGCAAGTATGTGAGAGTAGTTAGCTTAAACAGAATGTATAAATGCCCAAAAGATTTGAGTATTTATTCAAGCCTCAAATTGCAATAATTTTGCAAATGAAGATGAATAATACAAATGCACTCTTTCTAAAATATGCAATCAATAGAGTATGAGAAAGAATTTTAACAATGAGCTTATGAAAATGTGGGAGTATGAGAGCTTTAGCACAAAATGATTTTTAGAGAAAATTTGCTAATCAAAATGATAATCCCCTTGCTAACCAGGACAAATGAAAGGGTACATAAAAAAATCGTAAAAAATATTACCATTGGGGAAACGACGATCATTTTTGAATAGTTTATTAAAATTAGCCCCTCTTTAATGCGGTAAAAAATTATGAACCTGAGAGGTTTGGTTGCCCGAAGCTATGGGCTAGTCGCCTGAACATACACAGTAAATTTGAAGGATCTTGAGGGTTCGATTGGCTATGGGAAAAGTCGGTCAACCAAGCCAAGGAGATTTTCCGAACCTTCGTAGGTTTGGTCACCTGGCCTAATGTTGGGTTTGCCGGTCTTTGAAGTCCGATCAGCCGAGGTGATTTTGAACTAGAGTATTTGTCAGCTGGGGACGGTAGAAAATGTCAATTTTAAAGGTCGGGTGACCATGGGCAATATGTTTAATAATAGGTTGGTCGGCCGTGCCAAGTCAAACTTTTGACACCTGGCTAGGTCGGTTGACTGAGGCGCTTCTAATGCTAAGAGGTCGATCGACCGAGCACCTTGAAAAGTCAAGGTATGCCCAAAGTTTGACCTTGCACTATTTTCAACCCCATGGGAAAGGATGTGATATTTTAATTTAAAGGGTTATGGGTCCTATGGTCAATCTATGGTTTTGGTTTGAGCATTCAATCCTTATCATGCATGAGATGCAATTATTACAGACCATAAAACTTAGTACTATTACGATACGTCTTGAAAGTATAAAGAAAAATCTTCATACTCTACTCCTTTGCAATTTCATGGATTGCACCGAATAGTGTGCGCGTTTAAGTGCTTTTCGGGTTCCATTTCTCATCTGTCATCTATGCTTAGAAAAATGAAAATGTTCATACACTTAGAACACAAATGAGATACCATGGTTTGTCATAATCAAAATAGGGATCGGACTCAAAAAGTCAGTAATCTCCCCTTTTTTATGATGACAAACACAAGAGAAAAATTTTGGGTTCGCCTGACAAGACTCCCCTTAACAATATGCATAAATAAAAAAATGACATTCAGTTCACATACAAGCATGAAGACTTCAGAATTTTTCAAGATGTGCATTCAAGTGTAGTTATCATTTTCCATTTTGAGTAACAAAAGTTTAGGGAGAAAGGACTAATTTTGCTCTCATAAAACATCTCTCCCTTTTGTCATCAACAAAAGGGTAAAAAAAAAAAAAATATCTCTCCTTTTTCAAGAGGACCATAAACAGCAGAGCCAAAAAAAAAAAAAAATTATAAACTTTATGACTAAAGATATAATTTTTGCACATAAGTCATGAATGCTTTGAAGCTTATACACTAGCAGCAAGAGATAAAACTATATCATTTAAAAGTTCATTTCTTGCCAAGAAAAAAAAAAGCAAATTAAAAAAAAAAATTCCCCTTTTGGATATTAGCATCAAGTACTAGGGACAATGCTTGCGATAAAATAATTTTAAGCATTAAGGTATAAACAAGCTTCGTTTTTCTAGTTAAGCATTTAAGTACAAATCACAAAATACCAGAAAAATCAATCATATGGATCCTAAGAATGTCAAAAGATTTAAAACAGGGATCATATGGAATTCATAGTATAGTTGTGGTTAAGGGAAACATTTTCAGTTAAGATATTCAAAACAATCATCATACTTGAGTGCAAGGCATGGTGAATGCAATACAAATTTAAGCCTTAGAGTGGGTGAGCGCAACAAGATATAAAACTTAGTTCAAAAGCTCCCCCTATAAATTTTGAATATGAGCTTAGTTCAAAAGCCGTGGTGAAGGAAATTTATTAACCACACATACGAGCCACAGTAATCAATAGGTCTAAGCTGAAAGTAAGGTGAGCAAATGAATTAGGATGAAATAATCAATAGATTTGAATTCGAGCTTGGATGAAATAACTACTTATACTAGATAAACACTGATTTTACTAAGAATGCTACGGAGTATAAGCAATCATTTTGAACCTTTTTGAAGCAACTATACTGGATATTTATTGACCAATTTTATTACATGATCAGCATAGTCTTTCTATGGAACACAAGTGCATAAGAAAAGATGTATTAAGGCATGATTTTGTGCTCATAACCAAGAACAATTCATATATATTCATGTAGCTTTAAGAGAAGGATATGATGTTTAAGGTTCTTAGAGGAGCCTCAATATTCAAAAAGCTAAATGTGATGCAGAGGAGTCTTTTATGCTCTTTTGTAAGACTAGAGCTCAGCCCTTCTAAATGTTTGATGATTATGTAAGGATGAAACTTAATATTCATGTGATTTTCACTCATTCTTTCAAAAATATTTTATCATTAACGTACATGGTTTTATGTTGGGAAACATTTAACTAAATTTTGGCATTATGTCGTCTATAAATTGAATATTTTTCCCATAAAATTTGTACCTGAAATCTGGTTGTTTTCAATAAATAAAACATATTGAGCATGCAACAACCTAAAATCCACTACCAGCATGCAATTCTCATCACTGCATCTGCTATGTAGGAGGCATTCAATATAGGCATGCAATTAGGTAGCTCAAATAATAGCTCATATGAAATATAAATTATCCATAAAAGAAATTTAATCATTTGGTACATTATGGATAATTTGCTGCATTTTTGATCTCATAAGGCATATAGTCACAAAATATAATTATGAGAGCATTTAATTTGTGCAGTCACTAAAGTGAAATGCTCCCCCTGAGTTATGCACTATCACCACCTTATGTCTTTCTTCCTTCTTCAAGGTCTTTAGCCAAAAGTTATAAGATTTTCAATGATTCAAGCTTGACTTTGGATGCATAGGCTTATTGGACCAAAAAGTCATGATGAATATTCCTTTAAGAGTAATAAGCCTTCTTCACCCTCCTTTCTTATGAATTTCAATTCGCGAGAGGCTCAAGTTCAAATGGCTTTCGATTTAAACTGCATGTGCATAGGTTTCTTTGAAATTTATACTTCCTCTAGGTTTAAACCTAGGCAATCATCTTTTCCATTTAACTTGTTCTAATGAGATGAAGTTCTAAAGAGTTTGATGTTAACGTTTGAGAGCTTATGAAACTAGTAGGGATAAATACTCTTAAAGATTAAATCTCCATTGAGTTCAAAAGAGTGTTCAGAAGTGAGCACAAGTGGACAATGTTCAAACTATTTTCATGCTAGCGAATATGTCCATTCAGCTTAGACAAGAAGCACTTAAGAGTATAGCAATTTATGATTATCAGTGCTTAAGCCTAGAGTGATGACTAACATTTTGATCAAGGCTGTTATGTTCAGAAATGTGTTTAAGAAGAATGATATATAATAGGATGGATTCCTTAAAGCTCAATTTTGTGCAATGGACAAGGGTATGCTTAACTTAAGAATTTCATATTAGTATAGATTAAGCATTTAGAATTATGTACCAAGCAAGGATGCTTTTGTCCATTTGGAAGTGGATTTTAATCAAGAATACTATAGCCAATGTTTACATATTTTACCCAATCATTGTGATATATAATCATTAAGTTCAGATTGGATGATGTTCTTGATTTTTCGTATTGCCTTTATTTTATGATGATCTTAGTATACAGAATATTGTACAATGAGTGTACATACTAAGTTTGATATTTTAGGAATAGGCCCCTTCCCAAGCCTGCAACCAACATAACCCCTAAACCTAATCCTAAGATCTAAGAAAGAAATCAATGATTATTTTATACCTATTTGACTCCGTTTTTCCTTTAGTCGTAAAGGGTCTGCTTTCATGATCATCCACATCATTTCTTTATACAAGCTTCAAGCACCTCTAAATGTGACGAAATATTTAATGTGCCATTTTCTTTTACACTGTAAGCAGGTTTTGAATTTTTGTGAAGGGCTACGCTTACTAATCTTATGTTTCCATGATAAGGCATGATTATGGAATTTATATGATGAATATAAATCATTTTTGAAAGGATTTTTCTTTTTAATTCCTAAGGATTTATCATCTCTCATTCATCCCTCTTGGAATATTATTTTCAACATTTTCTTCATCTTTTTCCTTTTTAGAATGACATGATAATCTTTTAGTTCCTCCAATTGTGTAGTCATCCTTTTGTTTTGTTTTTTCAAAAAGATTTTCTGCTTAGATGTTTTAACTAGAGCTTATGCATTTTAAATAAAGTACATTCTAGTTCTTTGTTAGAGGGTATGCCTTTATCATTAAACTCATTGCATGATTCAATAGAGGACTTATCATGAAAATTATTACATGAATTATTAGCATAAACAACACAAAGACTATTAGATGATTCATTATAAGATGTATCACAATATTTTTCACGAGAATCATCGCATGCATCATTAACAGAGCTATCGGGATATTCAATAGATGATTTAGCATAAAATATATCACATGATTCGGCATAAGAATCACTAATAGAGGCAAAGAAAGGATCATATACCTCTTTGTTTGTTAATGGTATTACCTTATCATTTACCACTTCCTGATCATCTGAACTTGACACTTTCAGAGTGGTGGTTTTCTTTTCCCTCGACTTTCCATATTTCTTGTCCAGCTCTTCCCAAATTTCCCGTGCACTACAACAAGCCATGATCTCTTGAAAGACATTAGTCTCTAAAGGACAATATAAAATGTCCATGGCATTACAATTAATCAAATTAAAATCATTTTCATTTATTAGCGCACAATTTCCTTTAGCAATCACTTGTCAGGCCCTCCAGTCCATTGATTTTATAAATACGCTCGTTTTAATTTTCCAATGGGTGTAATTTACACCACAAAATACAGGGGGACTAGTAAGTGACTGTCCCTCACCAAATAGGGATACACCAATGTGAGCCACTGAGATCTTTTGCAAAAAACGTTTAAGTCTAGGGCAATGAGGATCTGATACCAATTGTTGGAATTGGTGTATTCCTAAGATAGGGGGTGAATTGGGTACTTAAAAATTTTCTCCTAAGTTAAATCAGATGACAACAGTATTACATAAACCTAAGGTTTATTTGAACAAATACCAATTACCTAACAATAATTTAATTGAACAAATAATCAAAGCAAGTATAGCAGGCTTAGTATTTCCGAATCATGCACAATATATATACCATGCACACATTCATAATTAATTAAATATAAACATACATGCGCAAGAAATAAAAGTGTAGGAATTTAGACCCGACACTAGATATGTTATCTGGGTTCGACCAATACTGCCCACGTCCTCGCCTCAAGCTCATAAGCAAAAGGATTCACTACCTTTGCTCACTTACGGGTGGAGCGACACCATTTACAACACCTCTTACTTATTGGGCAAGGAAATACCCTAGGTCACATTCACTGGGCTGACCCCAACCTTTACAACAACACCATAGAAAGGCGCACTTGGTTTTCTTAACCAAGTCTAAACATCCGATGCACATTATAGGCCAATGCAATCCTCTTTCGACCACATGTCGGGAAAACAATAGATAATAATGTAATTTTTGTGTACAATACAAGTGCCTCTTACACAAGCAGATATATACCACAATACAACCCACAAGAACAATGCACTCACAAATGATAAGAATTTATGCTCAAGTGAGATTTGTCAAGTTATGTGTCAACTTTCAAGAATGTGTGTATATATATGTGTGAGAGTGAGATCTTTGATTCAATATAGTATATTCAATAAATGAATAATCAAAGGTACTTTAAAAGCCCTAAGCAAATATCTCAAAATATTGTATCAAATATCAAGCATAATAGATATTAGGGTTTAAGCTTGCAAAAGATATTTTTATCAAAAACACAAAGCAAGCTTTTGAATCTTGCAATATGCCAAGATTCACAAGCAAGGAGGAGTTCTTCCCAAATAATATTTATTAATAAAATATAATGGGAAAAACTATAGCTATCTCTCAAAATCAATCTCAAACGATGCAAGTATGTGAGAGTAGTTAGCTTAAACAGAATGTACAAATGTTCACAAGATTTGAGTGTTTATTCAAGCCTCAAGTTGCAATAACTTTGCAAATGAAGATAAATAATACAAATGCACACTTTCTAAAATATGCAATCAATAGAGTATGAGAAAGAATTTTAACAATGTGCTTATGAAAATGTGGGAGTGTGAGAGCTTTAGCACAAAAAGATTTTTAGAGAAAATTTTCTAATCAAAATGCTAATTCCCTTGCTAATCTGGACAAATGAAGGGAGTATATATAGAAATCCTCAAAAATATTACCATTGGGGACATGGTGGTAATTTTGAAAAAGTTTAATTAAAATTAACCCCTGTTTAATGCTATAAAAAATTGCAAACTCGAGAGGTTCGGTTGCCCGAAGCTATGGGCCAGTTGCCCAAACAGACACAGTAAATTTGAAGGATCTTGAGGGTTTGGTTGGCTGTGGGAAAAGTCAATGGGCCAAGCCAAGTTGATTTTCCAAAACTTCGTAGGTTCGGTCTTCTGGCCTAGTGTTTGGTCTGCCGGTCTTCGAAGTCCGGTAAGGCAAGGTGATTTTGAACTAGAGTATCGGTCGGCCGAGGATGGTAGAAAAGGTCAATTTTAAAGGTCAGGCAACCATGGGCAATATGTTTAATAATAAGTCAGTCGGCCGAGCCAAGTCAAACTTTTGACTTCTAGCTAGGTCGGTTGACTGAGGCTTTTATAATTCCAAGAGTTCGATCGACTAAGCACCTTGAAAAATCAAGGTATGCCCTAACTTTAGCCTTGAACTATTTTCCACCCTATGGGAAAGCATGTGATATTTTAATTTGAAGGGTTATGGGTCCTATGGTCAATCTATGGTTTTGGTTAGAGTGTTCAATCCTTATCATACATGAAATGCAATTATTACAGACCATAAAACTTAGTACTATTACGATACATCTTGAAAGTATAAACAAAAATCTTCATGCTCTACTCCTTTGCAATTTCATGGATTGCGTCAAATAGTGTGTGCATTTAAGTGCTTCTCGGCTTCCATTTCTCATCTGTCATCCGTGCTTAGAAAAAAGAACCAGTTCGTACACTTAGCACACAAATGAAATGCTGTGATTTGTCATAATCAAAATAGGGATCGAACTCAAAAAGTTAATAGTTAATTTTCAAAACGGACCCGATCAAGTACATTTTCAAAAAATTTGTGGTAAATGGTCGGGTTTCCCACTAGCAAATGTTGTTAATAGAATACGACATCACATATATGACAAGAAAGGCCATCAAAGGAAGTGCCATAGCAGAATACTTGGTAGACAGAGCTATTGAGGATTACCAACCCATGGAGTTTGAATTTCCAAATAAAGTTATAGATTCGATACATCAAAAAGAAGAAGATCAGATGGGATGGGTGATGCTTTTCGATGGGGTGACTAATGTCTGGGGGCATGGAATTAGGGCCATACTCATATCACTAGAAGATAAATATTACCTGGTCATAGCCAAACTCACATTTCCTTGTACCAATAATGTAACTGAGTACGAAGCGTGTATGTTGGGCTTGCGAGCCGCCCTAGACCGAGGTATTAAAGAATTGACCATGAAAGGAGACTCAACCTTGGTGATTCAATAGTTGACTGGGGAGTGGGAACCCTAAGATGCTAAGTTGATACCATATCAGGAGTACATTCAAGAGATGATAAAGGAATTTGATTTTCCTATTTACCGAGGGAAAATAATGTTATTCCTGATGCACTGGCCATACTGGTAGCTTTGTTCAAGGTAGAACCCGGATTAGAGATTGAACCAATTCAAATAAGGTTCCAAGCAAAGCCAGTATACTGTGCGATGACTAAAGAAGCCGACCGGAAACCATGGTTTCACAACATTAAGACATACATTCAATGGAAGGAATATCGCAAAGGAGCCTCCAATAACGATTGAAAGACAATTAGGAGATTGGCTATAGGATTCTTCTTGGATGGAGAAATATTATAAAAAAGAAACCATGATATGATTCTCCTACAGTATGTAGAGTTGCAAGAGGCAAGACAAATTATGTAGGAAGTCCATGAAGGTGTTTGTGGTACCCATGCTAGAGATCATTCGCTAATTTACTGGCTCAAAAAATCCTAAGGAGCGGATACTATTGGGTGACCATGGAAAAGGATTGCATAGAAGATGCCCAAAAATGTCATAAGTGTCAAGTTTATGGGGATTAAATACAGGTTCCACTGGCCTTACTCTAAGTCTTATCTATGCCTTGGCCTTTCTCAGCCAGGGGCATGGATGTGATTGGGCCGACAACCCCAAAAGCCAGCAATGGGCATCGCTTCATTTTTGTGGCCATTGATTACTTCACTAAGTGGGTAGAAGTTGCGTCATACTCCAGTGTCACCCAAAATGTGATCAGTCACTTCATACGAAGACAGATAATCTACAGGTATGGGATCCCAGAGAGAATAATCTCTGATAATGCCAAGAACTTGAATAACAAAGTCATGACGAAGCCATGCAATCAGTTCAAGATCAGACATCATAACTTAGCCCCTTATAGACCTTAGATGAATGGAGCCATTGAAGCAGCCATCAAAAACATCAAGAGTATCCTGGAAAAGATTACATAAACCTACAGAGATTGGCCTGATAAGCTACAATTTTCCTTGTAGAGACCCAAAAAATTATAGTAATTAAATAATAAAAGAAGAGGGAGAAAAGGAAATTTTAAAAAGGGTTCACAGCAAGATCCTGTTGACGAACACGAAGCATTCATCGATGACACAACTTATTGGGATTGTTGATATGGACACGTGTCTCATCGACGAGGAATTACTGAGAGGGGTGTTTCAGGGCCTGAAATTCATCGACGAGGAATAAGTGCTCGTCGATGAACCTCCTTCTTGCGCTCGTCGATGAGATGACGTGGCTCGTTGATGAGTCTGCATTTTATAAATATGCTGAACCCAAGTTTTTGATGAGAAATTTTGCATGTGGAGCTCCTCTCTCTAGAATTTCGCCCTCCTCACCTTCTCTCTAACTTTCTGGCTCGATTCTTCGCCGAATCAACAATCCGAAGCTGCCACGCAACTCTTGGGAAGTTTCTCTTCATTTCTGCAAGAGTGGATCGTTGGTTAGGCTAACTTGGGAGCCATCCCAAAATTTGGGTAAGTTAATTATTTTAAGATTTATATGGTACTTGGTATTTTTGGACTTAGGAGGTGTAGTAGATGAATTAATATTGAAGTTTTGCTAGAGAAAAATGTGAATTTCAAGGTGTTGAGTTGGGAATACCACAGGTGTAGATTTAGTTAGTTTTGTGGCATTCTTAGTAGCCAAGTAAGGGGATAAATTAACTCAGTTTATTTTTACAGAAATTTATTGTTTTAAAACAGCATGTATTTACAGTAATTATGTATGTTATACCAGAATATTTGGGAATACTGCTGTTGAACGGGAAAAACAATTTTAAAATATTTAAACATAAATATTTTTAGCTTAAGTATTCAGTTTAATATTATTTAAAATTGTGTGACATGAGTATCATTTTATGAATATTATGTTATGGCAGATTTTCAGTAAAAGCATGTTTACAATAGTTTTTTTGGAAAATCATAAATAATACAGGAAATTATGGTTTCAGGATTTTATGATAAACAATACAAATTTCAGTTCAGTATGTTATAATATGCTTGGCACAAGGCCATGATTGATAGCCGGTGTAAGGCTGTAATTATGTATGTTATTCGGCGCAAGGCCATAATTATGTATGCTATTCAGCACAAGGTTGTGATTATGTATGATATGTCAGAATTCGAAAAATGCTATCAATCTAGTTTCATGTTAAAACAATATATATAAACATACTATATGTTATCAAAACCCGGATGGTTTAGTTTAGATCAGTATTCAGACCTTAGTATTGTAGCTATACAGTTCAGTTCAGACTAGTACCACACTTGCCAGTAGAGAGTGTGGGATATGGATAGTCGATGTGGCTTCAATGTAGTGTTGTAGTCATCCCCCTGGCAGTACGAACTAGGGTCGGGCGGGCCCAACGTACTTACAGACACATTTGACTTGGCAGTGGTAAGCCAACCATTGTCAGGTCCCGGGTTCGGGCTGCACAACCCCGTCATGAGGGGTAACACATGACATCAGCTAGATATCCATCCTAGGTAATATTTCAGTACTATTAGTTATAGCAGATGATTTTATAATAGCTGAAATACAGTATGATTTAACATGATCATGATTATGTATATTTTAACTAGTATTATATCACCAGTTTTTATCTAGACATGTATTATGTATTGTTTATCTATTAGGGCACAAATATACTCATACTGCCACACAACTGATATTAGTTTATTTCCCCTTACTGAGAGGTGTCTCACCCTAGATTATAAAACATTTAAGGGAATCTAGTTAGGCAGGCTGACCGAGCTCGACGTCAGTAGAGGTAGTTCGTACTACTCCTGTAGGAGGGTGAGTTGTTGAGCTAGGGTCGGATGGTTTTTGGATTATAATCCTAGTTTTATCCTTTTGACCTTTTGGGATGTATATATATATATATATATATATATATATATATATTTAACAGATTAGTAGCACTCTGGTATTGTAACTATTGGATGGTATGTATGTAATGCATATTTTTTGCTGCTTAGGTGTCTGCTGTGTATGATAGGTGTATCCTCAGTACCCACGGGTTTGGGGGTTGATTTTGCTATATTGGTATCAGGGTTATTATTAAGAGTGATATTTATGTGGGAAAAAAATTCTAATTGTGGTAAAAAAGGTAGGTCGTTACATGCCTGGTCAGCTTACAGAATCACTGTTCAAACTTCCCTAAGGCTACTCTTTCTCTTTGGTGTATGAGATGGAGGCTGTAATTCCGGTAGAATTCAAAATCCCCTCATTATGGGTCCTAAAAAAGCAAAATTTACAAAAGTAGAGTGGATACAATCTAGGTATAACCAGTTGAATCTGATTGAAGAGAAAAGAATGGCGCCATAGTTCATGGGTAGTTATACCAAAGGAGAATGATTAGAGCTTTCAAGAAAAAGGTAAGAAAAAGGTGCGCCCTTGATAGTTCCAAGAAGGAGATCTAGTGTTGAAAAAGATTCTACCATATCATAGTGACCCTAGCGGCAAGTGGACCTCGAATTATGAAGGACCATATATGGTAAAGAAAGCATTCTCAGGAGGTGCTTTGTTATTAGCAGATATGGATGGGACTGATCTTCTGGACCCTATAAATTCAAATGCTATAAAGAAGTATTTTTCTTGGAAACCATGTAAACTCTCAAAGGGATTCAATATAATAACTGTGCGGTTTGTTCCATGAATCTCATGTCTATTCGCTACTTTTGTTTTAATCAAATAACAGATGGCCATCTTTGGCCGATTGGTTTTCCCATAAAAGAACCAAACATTGATTTATCATTCGTTAAACTCTTTGAGGCTAAATCTTCAACCATTTTTCTTCTAAAGTCATTTTTCAAAAGTTTAATCGAGTTAGGGATTTTAAGTGTCTGACAAATCTTATGAGACAACAATTAGTTACCAAAAGAATGGCAGACTGTTTTTCTACTACCCAAAAAGAAAAATAAAAAAGAGAAAAGACCCCTTGCTAGCCCTTTTAAGCTTGAAAAAATCAATTCTTGGTTAAGCCGTCAAAAGATCACACCCCACACTTGGGCAATTTCGAAATAATTAGTCCCAAATAGAGCTCCAAATGAAAATGCTATCCAGAGTCTTTCATAAAAAGAGAAGCAAAAGATGCAAAAAAAAAAAAAAAAGAAGAAGAAGAAGAAGAAGAAGAGAAAAAATAAAAAGTAAGAAAAACAAGGGACACACTTCAAATGTGATCTTTGACCAAGATTACCCTCTATAAGATCGACAAATTTGAGCCTTATTGTGCCCCTTTCTTCTTTGACCTATACCCCTTAGCCTACATTATAGTCCAAATGAAAGTCCTGACCAGATTGGTGTATACGTTGTTCTCTCTAAAGATTTATCCTACTCGATGTTGAGTTTGAACTACGTAATGATCTGATCCTAAAAAGGTGTGTAGGCAGCTTGTTCAAATGACGAGTTTAGTCAATATCTTGCAAACACCTCCTCACAAACTGGGGCAAAAGATGTTATTTTGGGATGAGTTTCTTTGAGCTTTAGTTTCCTTTTTCTTCCAAAAATTGATATCCTTAAGCCTATGTTTTTTCCTAAGTCTTAAAGACCATCTTGAGATGAAAACATGGGCAGAACTTGACTAAACTATGGGCAACAGTTAAACAAGGAAGTTCTATGGGTTTCACAACATAATAAGCTAGAAGAGGTGGGATTTCCCTCGATAAAATTGGGGCAGTTGGTTAGAGTGGAAAAATAAGCTATTTAAGAAACTAGCCCATTAAATTAACATCGACACCATATGGCTCCCAAAAACTGGTATAAATTTTTTCCTTTGAAATAACATGTGAACATAGTAAAACATCTATTTTGTGCATATGATCCATTGATTTAGAAAATTGATGACATAAATGAATGATTATTTACCTTTCTTAACAAAAAGAGAAAAAACAAGAAACCCTTTTTCACTCTTCAAAAGCTCCAAAAAGAAGAATTGATAGTCAAAGAGGTATCCCGCAAAGCTCAATCAGAATCATTGTCATATTTTTCTGTTAGGGTTGTCCTCTAAGGGAATGGTTAGAAGATTAAGAAAGGATCTGAAACGCAATTGAAGAAGGAAGATCAACATGCACACCCAGGAATACATGCACATCATGCATACCCCCCATATCCTAACATACATACATATAGCAACATGCATACATATCATGTAACATGCATTACTGTCATGCAACATGCATACATACCATGCAATATGCATACATCCTATTAGATTTGGTGCAACCCCAATAGGGGGGGTGAATTGGGTATTTAAAATTTAACGCCTAGGTTAACTGGTTTTGTCAATAATACAATCTAACCTAGGGTCAGTCTACACAATCAACAAATAAACATACATGTGCAATAAAGATAAAGTGCGAAAATGTAAAGAACATGCATGATATGTTATTGGGGTTCGGCCAACTGTGCCTACGTCCCCGCCTTAGCCACACCAGCACAAGGATTATCACTATAATGCTCACTTAAATGGGTGGAGCGGAACCTAATACAACCAAGTCAATTCAAGGGGCTGACCTCAACCGACACTCCTTAACAGGATGACGCACCTAACTTTCCTAACCGGGTCTAAGCCAATCAAGGACTATTCCACAGGGTTAGTCTCCCTCTTCAGGCCTGCGCCAGGAATACAACCAATGTGTATAAAAAGTTTGTACACAAAAATGCGCTTCTAGACAAACAGATGTGTGCACTAATATAGCTCAATCAATAATGCAAGCACGAATGACTTGTAAATATGCTCAATGCTCTAATGTGTGCTAAACACTCAATCACGTATAAATTTCCAGTTCAGATCTAGAGTGCATATTCAAGCCATATTTGAAACACATTATGTGAATAATACAATATTAGATTAGGGTTTCAAAATATGCTTAGCAAGTTCAAACAAACAAACTCAATTAATGTATTCTAATATTCAAGGCACAATGGAGTTGTTTGAAGTACTAGCTTTTGAAAAGGGTTTTGCACACAAAATCTAGGTTTAGGTAACTTGCAATATGCAAGAACCGTAAATCTCAAAGTCTTTCCACACTAGATTTATCAAATGAAATCGGTGAAAGAACTTTAATGCTAAACTCTCTCAGAAAATCGATTAAGCAATAATGTAAATGAGAGTTCTAGCGATTGTGATTAAGCACACTAGCCTTACAAGATACTCACAATGCTTTGGAGAAATCAAGAATCAAGAGTTTGTGAGTGTTTGGTAGTAGTATTTGGCTAATATAGGGTTTTGAAAGTTGAGAGAATTTTTGCCCTAATCAAGTTTGCTAATTAAGACAAATGAATGAGTATATATAGGCAATGAAGAATTTTTGACCGTTGGGGACATAGTGGGTATAATTAAATTTGTTTAAAAGACCATTAAGAATATTAACCCTTTTTACTCCATTTAAAAATTTGGTAAAAAATATTTTAACCCACGAGATTTGGGTGCCTGGCCAGAGGTTTGGGTGCCCGAACAGACAGTCAAAAATTCATCTTTTAGAAGTTTGGGTGCCTGAAGGATGAGTCGGTCGACTGAAGCAAAGTCAGTTGCAATTTGTTCGATAGTTCAGGTGCCCAACTCACAGTTCGGTTAACCAAGCTAGACAATTCGGTCGCCCGACCCCTCTTTTGAACATAAACGGTCAGTCACCCGAGTAGTTGAAAAGTGCTCTAACGAGCTTTCGGGTGCCCGAGGAAGATACGTTCAAAATAGGTTCGAGTGCCCGAAGACCAAGTCAACATGTTAACTTGTTCAGTCGCCCGAGCCACTTTACATGACATAGGTTCAGTCGCCTGAACCCTTTCATCTTTTCCCATTAAGTTCATTTTAGCCTTATTTTGATTCCCCTGATTATGATAAGTGATGTAGGGGACTTGTATTCTTAGTGAAGGTACCTAAGGTCCAACTATAGTCGTTTTGAGCATACCTACCTACCATGCATGATGCAAATTATTATAGGCCACACAAGTGCACAGTTCATAATAAATTACATCTTAGAATGAATAAATAGACAAATGAATACAAAATACAACACATAGATCTTCATTCTTTGACACGAACACTGCAGGCCATCATAATATGTCTTTTAGTCCTGAAGCGCAAATAAGGTGAACCTGCGTGCAGTTTTTAGTACAACCATTAGTACCAAGAGTATTTGTCATAATCAAAACTAGGTGTGACCTGTAAGGTTAACACATTCCCGCATTCTAGCATCATAAGTAGCAACACGCATACACAACATAGCATCATTCAGTCATACTTGTCTTGATTGTATAGGCTTTTGTACATCCTTTTCCATCCCTATCTAAGCAATCCTTGTTTCGCTAATGTTTGAATAATAGGGCACTGGCTAGGTCTAAATTGAGTCATCTACCCTAAAACTGGGGCACTAACCTAGTTCGCATCATCTACTTTGAAGCTGGGGCATTGACCCTGGTCTGGCTTGCGTTGTTTACTTTAAAACTGGGGCATTAGTCTCCCATTCCAAAAATTGTGGTGTCTATTTTGAAACTAGGGCATTAATCCCTCATTTCTAAAGTTGTGGTGTCTACTCTGAAACTGGGGCATTGGACCTTAAAGCGTGTTGTCTGCCTTTAAATCGAGGTGTTGATCCTGGTCCAAACTGTGTTGCTCACTTTGAAACTAGGGCATTAGCATTCAGTATACTTTGGAACTAGGGTCCTTAGAACCAAGAAATTTGTTCCAAATTTTTTCATCTACCCTATAAACTAGGGCACTAGTCTTTAGGTAGTAGAAAATGTTTATCCAAATACTAAGGGCCTTTTTTCCTCCAAAGTTCAAATAATCTCTTCTAAGTTATTCTGACCATCTTGTTCATTTGAGAGGTCTATTCCAAGTTGTCATGACTATCTCATTTATCCGAGTGGTCATCAAAAAATTCATTTGGCACTCGGGTTCCTACATCCGATGCAGGTCATCCTTATGTACTTTGGCCCTTGGGTTCCTACATCCGATGCAAGTCATCCTCATGTACTTTGGCACTTGGGTTCTTACACCAGATACAAGTCATCCTCATGTACTTTAGCACTCAGGTTCCTATACTCAATGCAAGTCATCCTCATATAATTTGGCACTTGAGTTCCTACACCCGGTACAAGTCCTCTTCTGGTACTATGGTACTCGGGTTCCTACACCCGGTACAAGTCCTCTTTAGGTACTATGGTACTCGGGTTCCTACACTCGATACAAGTCCTCTTCAAGGTACTATGGTACTTGGGTTCCTACACCCGGTACAAGTACTCTTCGGGGTATTAAGGTTCTTGGGTTCCTACACCCGGTACAAGAATTCTTCAAGTACTATGATACTCAGGTTCCTACAACTAGTACAAGTCCTCTTTAGGTATGGTACTTGGGTTCCTACACCTGGCACAAGTCCTTATTAGGTACTATGATACTCGAGTTCTTACACCCGGTACAATTCCTCTTCAGGTACTATGGTATTCGGGTTCCTACACCCAATACAAGTCCTTTTTAGGTACTATGGTACTTGGGTTCCTACACCCGGTACAAGTCCTCTTTAGGTACTATGGTACTTGGGTTCCTACACTCGGTACAAGTCCTCTTCAGGTACTATGGTACTTGGGTTCCTACACCTGGTACAAGTCCTCTTCAGGTACTATGGTACTCGGGTTCCTACAACCAGTACAAGTCTTCTTTAGGTACTATGGTACTTGGGTTCCTACACCTGGTACAAGTCCTCTTCAAGGTACTATGGTACTTGGGCTCCTACACTTGGTACAAGTCCTCATCAGGTACTATGATACTCGGGTTCTTACACCTGGTACAAGTCCTTTTCAGGTACTATGGTACTCGGGTTCGTACACCCGGTACAAGTCCTCATCAGGTACTATGATACTTGGGTTCTTACACCCGGTACAAATTCTCTTCAGGTACTATGGTACTCGGGTTCCTACACTCGGTACAAGTCCTTTCCAGGTACTATGGTACTCGGGTTCCTACACCCAGTACAAGTCCTCTTCAGGTACAATGGTACTCAGGTTCTTACACTCGGTACAAGTCCTCTTTAGGTACTTTGGTACTTAGGTTCCTACACCTGATACAAGTCCTCTTCAGCTGCTTTGGTACTCGAGTTCCTACACCCGATACAAGTCTTCTTTAGCAACTTTGGTACTCGGGTTCCTACACCCAAGTAGTCATCTGCAACCCTTTGTGGGTCTTTCAATGATAACCCTTCGTGGGCCCATACTAACCACTAACCTCCAGTCAAAGCCGGTTAACTACTAATGGCCAAAAAAATCCGCTGAAATGAGGCATTTCTTCTCGACGGTTCAACCTAGTAAAAATAAGCATCTTTTATTTTTATAGTCGTGTTGCTACAAAATAATAGAGGAATAACCTCCAGTATCATTTTAAAGCAATAATGCCTATAAAGAGGGGTAGTTGTTGACACCCTAATTTTTTCAAGGTCATGTTAATTATAAATCATGTCACCCACGAGGGTCCTGAATCAAATTAGTCCAAATTTTGATCCCAAGGTTGGTGTTCATCATTAAGTCTTTTGTTGACCATTCCCAAGTGAGTGATGGGTATAATTAAGCTAATCGTATAGCCATATTCATAAGTGTGAATTACGGTGTTATCCCAAAATGGGGGTGAATTGGGTATTTTTAAAAGATTATGACCTTTACGATCTAATTTTGAAAAACCTTCAATAACAAACTTTCAAGTTACCTAACAACAAGGTTAATGTTTCACAATTAATCAATCTAATATGTGTCTTTGTCAAGCATACACTTTTACCCAATTACTCATAGATGTAACAAGTGTTCAACACATACACAATGCACAAGTAATTTAAATACAATGCAGAAATTAAAAAGGAGTTAAGGGTAAGAGAGATGCAAACACGATTTTACAAGGTTCAGCCAACTCGGCCTATGTCCTCGCCTTGAGCAACCCACTCAAGGATTCCACTAAATCCCCACTCCTTTAACCAAGATGAAGCTTCTCTTACAATCCGCTGCTTACAAGAGGTATAACTTCCTCCTACTTCGATGCTTACAAGAGATACAACTTTCTCCTCAAACCCAGTTCACAACTCGAACCGTGATTACAATATAGAATTACAATTCTGCAAAACTCAATATTGTTTCTAACCAAGCTAGTGAGTACAATAGAAAATCCTAACACATATTCATATGATAAAAGTTGAAGCTCAGTATGTATGTAACGATGTAATCGTTATATAAATGATATGCTTCAAAAAATTACCCTTTAATCAATATCTCCTAAAAATTTATTTTTTTAAAATAAGAACTTTAGAGATTAGGGTTTAATTTCAAAAGACTTTATGCAAGAACCAAAAATAAGATCCTTTAAAATAATATTAAATAGTGCTTAGATATATGTTCTTGCTATCCAATAATTTGTAAGATTAAATCTTTTACTAAAATAAGCGACTTTGAATAATGCAAAGATTAAAACAAAACTTTTCACAAGATATTTCTCACGAATATATATTTAGATCCTTTAGACTTTTCAATCAAGTAGATTTCGCAATAACAAAATATCGAGTCTTTGAATGAAAATAGGAACTTGAAGATCAGCAAATATTCAATGTTTAGAAAATCCTTTCACTAATAAATTTTTATGTAACAACACAAGGATTTTTCTTCTCAATAAGAATAATAGATGTATGAGTATGAGATATGAAAAATCTTCAAAATATCTATATATTGAAAACACAAACCAATCCCTTGTTTACCAAACCTCAATCACCAAAGCTTGCTTTCAAGATGCGTAAATGAAATCCCTCTGAAAAGCTGAGATGATTTGCCCAAAGAGTATGAAATCAGTAGAATATTGGCAAAGTCTTGGTATAGAGGCACACGTAACACAAGATGTGTGAATATCTCTCTAAAACTCTTGCTTCTTGTGTTTTTAGGGTTTTGGGAGTGTTTATAGAGTTTTTTTTGGAGTGAGTTTCCTTGTTGCCCTAGATACTTGGAATATCTCCCAAGTTTTTATAACATTTAAATTTGAAAAACTCATTTTTGGAAGTTTTCTGTTGAAGTTCAAAATTTAAAATCTCCATAGGGTCAGCCGACTGAGCTATTAGGTTAAGTCTTCTGATGTTCCTTAAAGCACTGAAAATTATAGTCTTGACACAGGGTCAGACTACTAAACTTTAGGTTCAATCTTTTGAGGGTGTTCTGCCTGTTATGTGTTTCAATAAATAAATCTTTAGTAGACTGAACTAATTCTTCAGTCTTCTGAAGAAATACTTCAGACGTCTGAAGTAAAACTTTAGTCGTCTGAGCGTGCATCTTTAGACTTCTGAGGGTACACCTAAGTCGTCTGGGTAGACCAACTTCAGAATTTTCATTTTGATGTCTTATAAAACATTTTAGGGGTTTTGAAATAAGGCCTCTGAGTCCATGTTTAACCACAGAAGATTTTCATGAGATGCATGTGTCCTAAGGTCAGTATAGGGTATATTTTGAGCTTCTAGCTATATCATATAAAATATGCAAATGCAATCAATTCTAAATACCCATTCCCATGATGAACTTGAACTTGATGCTTGCATCTTCATTTTTCTACTCTTTTAGTTCCATGGATTGTGTCAAGTTGTATATGCTTTAATCCTCGTAGCTTCCATGACTTCCTTATCTTCTGTGCATGTTAAATAATGTTCTTGCTCACAATCTCAATGCATAGGTCAAATACTAAGTGATTTGCCATTATCAAAACATGATTGTACTCATAAAGTCAACAATAAGTGTTTAGCCAGCCCTTGTTAAGACATTAATTAAAAATTATTATTATTATTATTATTATTATTATTATTATTATTATTATTATTATTATTATTATTGGTGTTAGGATTTTGGTAAAGTCATTCTTGTCAATTTTTGGATTAATTGAAAATTTCTTTTTTGGTGGTATCTCAATTTTAACTCCTATACGTTTTCATAAGTGAATAAGTCTTAGGCAAGCGTGACCAAATAAACATTTCAGTAAGTGGGGACGTGCCCAAGTCATGCGGTATATGGAAGTTCAGAGAAATACAATAAGTACAGGGAAATATTGGGAAATGTCATACAATGTAGGGAATTGTGGAGAAATAAAGTAAAGGAAATACAAAGGAAATAAAAAATCAAATAAAAATCTGCAATTGGCGCACACAGGGATATTCTGAAGCATCCTTGGAGGCCTTATTCACCAAAATGGAAAGAAAAGTGAGTAAATCAAAAAGTGATTAAATGAAGAAATCATAAGAATTAAACATGTGCGCAAAAGATACCTCGGTTGAGAGCTAATTTGGAAACAATCTCGTAAGAAATATTGCAAAAGATCAAGCAAAATTTGAAATGTTCCCTCCACATACTCATGGCCAAAATCTCCATTGATTGGAGAATCGACCCAATCACAAGAATTGGAGAACGAATCACTATTTGAAAGAAAGCCAGTAATCAATTGCTGCTTGGAAGGAAAGAAGGAAGAAAAGACATACCTAAGCTTGCCTAGAGCAAGACACACACAATCAAGAGAAGGAGAGAAGGAGTACATACAAAGACTGAGAGCAAGGAGGACAGACAAAGGCTGAGAGAAAGAAGTCTCTAAAGAAGTTCTCAAAGTAGCAGCAATCTTGAAAGGCTTTTGAAGGTTGGAACCATCCCCTCAAGAGGCACACCCTTTGGTGCCACACTACCCCCATCTGAAGAAGGCACTCCTTAGTGCTTCCATTCAGAACTCAAAAGACATCCCCCCGAAAGACACCCTAGACTGACAAGCAGGATAAGAAAACCAGAGAATAGGAAGACAGAAGGTAAACTAAAAGGCTTTTCCTTCCTTAGTTATATTCTAAAGTATTGAACTATGGATGAGATTGTAAATATAGGAATTTGAACCCAAATTTGGGTTCAAACCTCGACCTGAACCTGAACTGAACCCCATCCTAAGCCTCATTGGACCTAGCTATAAGCTGAACTTGAGCCAACCTCACTGAACTGAACCCTAACCAAACCCACTGAAACTGGATCTTAACCAAGCCTATATGTTTTAAGAGAAATCAAGCCCACACACTTTAAAACTTCCCCTAGTCCAATTCATTTTAAAATTCTCAAAGTCCACATGCTTTAAAAAAACCCCAAGCCCAACTTGATTTTAAAAAAACCTGGGCCCACAAACGTTTTAAAACCCCAAGACCACAAATGTTTTTATACCCCGAGCCCAGCATTTTTTAAAGAAATCGAGCCCACAAAACCCTAAGCCCACAAACACTTTAAAACCCTAATAACATTTTAAAACCAGAGCCCACACGCATTTTTTTAAACTCCCTAAGCCCAATAACATTTTAAAACCCAAAGCTCATGAGTTTTAAAGAGGGCTCGAGCACATATTTTAAAACCAGAGCCGACTCATTTAAAACCCCAAGCCCACTAGATTTCTAAAACCCTAAGCCTAACCATTTAAACTCGAACCCAACACGTGTCTAGTCCACCAAGCCCAATCCGAGCATATCTGAGCCCACACGAATCCAGGGGTTGACTCCTGTGAGTTAACCCCATTGCAACTTAACATATTAGGGTTCGAACAAGTCAAATCGTCCCTAAACCCTAACCTCTAAATTTGAAAACCCCAGAATCACCCAAACACAACCAGCATTCGACCCACATGCAAGAACGAACCACAAAAACAATCACAAAGAAAGAACAAATAGAAATCAAAGAAAGGTGGGGTGATACTTATCTTTTGCACCTTCGAAACCTGAGTAGCCCGCCTACTGGGCCTCAGATTGAGCTTCTGATTACGTGCTTAAATTGCGTAATTAGGTGTTTTAATTCGTGCATTAGGGCTTATATTTTTAATTAAATGCTTAATTACTCTCAATATTTTAACAAAGTGTCCTATTCATAATCTCTGGGTTTTATTGAATAATTTATGAATTTTTGGCATTTTTTTATCACGGGAAAATTTTCAAGAGCTAAAATTGGCATCAGTTCGTAATGCATGCAAAAATTTTCCGTCCAAGCTCCAATCGAGACAATTCAAAATTTTGGAGATAGATGAGAAGGTTATCTACAACTTCGGTGTTTTGAGCTTTGAGAGAAACGGGCTCCAGAAGGGTCAAAATCACCTTTATTTGCAAGGAAACAAAAAAAAAAAAAAAAGGAAACAAAAAAAGAAAAAAGAAAAAGCTTGATGTGACCCAGCCATGTAGCCAGGTTGAGTGTTTTCCATGGGTCTTGCTGGGCGTAGGGCTTCCTCCCTCTCATTATAAATCTCTTTTTCTTTTTCCTCTTCAGGTAGCACCCCCTTCCCTTTTTCACTCTCTCATTCTTTTTTTTTTCTCCCTTTCTTCTCCAATCTCTCGGCTCCCTTTCTCCTTTACTCTCTTTTCTCTTCTCCCTTTTCCATCCTTCTCCCTATCCTTCCCTACTCTCCCTTTCCCTCTTCTTCCTTTCTCATCCCTACTAGTTGGTGCTAGCCACCCTGATCTCGGTTGCTGTCCAGAGCACACCACCTTGTTGCCCTTAGCCACCCCTGTGAACTCCCTCTACTGCGTGTCTCTTGCTGCTCAACCTACGACCACCCACCAGTCGCCAGTCGTCCCAAGTTGCTGCTGTAGTGCATCCACAACCGTGAGCCCCTTTATAACCACCAGCTCCACTCCACCATTGCTGCTAAAACCACCATCCAAAAGTCCAGCTACTGTGCTGCACCAGCCACCCCGTGAACCAGCCAACCACCCGCGGACCATCTACTACAGTCCAACCACCACCAACACCTCTCATATGCAACACAGCCATGGCCACAACCACTTTCATCTACTGTAACTCCTTCTCTTCATGACTATTTCTCTCTCTCTCTCTCTCTCTCTCTCTCTCTCTCTCTCTCTCTCTCTCTCTTTTTATTGTTAAGTTGAATATTGTTATTTTATTTATTATTGAGGTTATTTGAAAACTTTGAATCTTGAGTATTATTTAAAATGTTTTATTATTATTGCAGTATATTTATTTATTTATTGTCTCAGGTAATTTTAGCGGTAGATTTAATTTGCGTTAATTGATTAATTAAGTTAAGTCCTGTTGGATTCTAAAAAAAAAAGAATAAAATATGAAAAAAAAAGGTGTTTTTGTTTTTAAGAAATTAAATTAGTTGTTCTTTTCAAAAATTTAATTTTTGTTGAAGCCATATTTAGTTTAGAGCTAAAGTTCGTATTTTTATCGTGTCTTATTATTGTTCAAGTTGTTAAAGATTTTATTTTTTTGTTTGAGTTCTTGGTTGCCTTTAAATTTCGATTTTGGTTCAAGTTCTTGATTTTGTTAAAGGTTCGATTTTTATTGTTTGCGTTTGTGTTTATGTGAGTTCCATTATTGCTTGTTTTAATTACGTGTTAAAGTTACCGTCTTTAGTTTCTATTCCGAAGTTTAATGCGTGTTTCGATGTCTGCCTGATTAGACATAGGTTTTTTGTTCTTCTTATTTAATTCAGTGCATGCTAGGATTAGGGTTTAATTTGCAAGTTCGTTTAATTTTTCAGAAGAAATCTCAACCAATCCTGAAAATTTCAAATCTAAGATGAGTTCAGTAACTTTTTATTTTCGATTGGAAACATGAAAAATTTGAGATTAAACCGTGTTCCCTGAGGAGACGATCTGGCCTTTGGGCTGAATATTACACGACAGAACTCTTATACTTGAGATAGCTTCCGAGTTGCTCATTTTTGAGTGAGTCAAGTTTTTAGCACCATTGCCGGGAAGTGCTAGTTTTAATTTTAAATTTTGTGTTTTTCCAATTATTTTTGAGTTTTCATCAAATAAAAAAATCAAAAAACATAACAAAATTGAAAATTTTGAAAAAAAAAAAAATTTGTCAAGCTTGTTTGCTGCTGTTTTAGTGGATTTCTATTGCTTGCATTGATGTTTGATGCCCTGGGATTGAGATAATTTGAATAGACTGTCTAGAATTTCACCTAACACCAGTAGGGATACACAAAGTACAAAATCTGACTGTTCTCCTGTTAGTTTTAAGAGTGATTCTGAAATTGATTTGAGCAATCTATTTGACCAATTCTTTGAGGAAGTCATGACTGCACCTACACCACGTACACTTCAGGATTTTCTACAGCCCACACGCACATCTACACCTTTATGCATTGTGTCACCACAAGATGTACCGAACTTCAATATTAAGCATGGTATGTTATCTGTGATACCCTAGTTTCACGGGATGGATTCTGAGAGTCCATACCAACACTTGATAGATTTTGAGTTAGTCTGTATCACTTTCATTAATAGGGCTAGAATTGATGAATATATCAAACTTTGCTTGTTTCCCTTTTCTTTGAAAGATAAGGCAAAAATCTGGTTTAATTCTCTGTGACCTAACTCTATTACTAGTTGGGCTGAAATGCAGCGTGAGTTCTTACATAAGTTCTTTCTTTTTCAGAGAACTCAGTACTTGCAGGAGCAGATCAATCATTTCATGCAAAAAGATGGCGAGACATTCTGATTATGCGCTAAAACTGCGTAATTAGGCATCTTAACTTGGGCATTAGGGCTTCTATTTTTAATTAAATGTCTAATTACGTCCAATATTCTAACAAAATGCCCTATTTATCATTTTTGAGTTTTATTGAACAATTTATGAATTTTGGGTAATTTTTTATCACAGAAAAATTTTCGGGAACCAAAACTGGCACCAGTTCGTAATTCATGCATTACTTTCCCGTTTGAGTTCTGATCGAGACGATTCAAATTTCTAGAGAAAGAAAAAATGATTGTCAACAACTTCCATATTTTGAGTTTCAAGCCAAATGGGCTCTAGGAAGTTCAAACGTGGCAGTGATCACGGACAGCAAAAATGAAGAAAAAAAAAAAGTAAAAAAAATGTTTAGCTTTGATGTGACCCAGCCATGCATGGCTGGGTCGGATCCTTCAATTGGGTCTCATGGGTCTAGGGTGTTACTCTCCCCTTCCCTTTATATAGCCTCTTCTTCCTCTTTTCATAGTGTGCCCCACGCACCAATTCTATCCCTCAAACTCTCCTTATCTCTTCTCTTTCTCCTTTGCTTTGTTCTTTTCTCTCTTACTCTCTCCCTCTCGTTTCTCTCAACTCTTTTCCTCTCTGTTTCCCTTTCCCTCTCTCCCTGTTTCTATTATTCTCCATCTCCCGAGCCTTCCTCTCAGCTTTCTCCCTAACTTCCCCTCAAACTCAGTCCAGTTCTCAGCAGACAGCAACCATTCGCAGCCACCCGAGTTGCCTTCCTCTGCAGAAGTCTCCACTGCTGTCGTGAAGCACCAGCAAACCTCCAGTAGCATTCCAGGAACTCCTCCACAGCACAGATGGCCAATCCTTTATAGCCCCAAAGACTTCTGCCTAGCCTTCAACCAGTGACCTGAGACCAAGCAGCAGCTCCTCTCCTCCATACCAGGATAGCCGAGCCAGAGCCTAGCCATAACAAATCCTCTGCAACAGCGTGCTGCAACCAACTCCTCTGTTTCTCTCTCTCTCTCTCTCTCTCTCTCTCTCTCTCTTATGTTTCTTTTATTTATTTATTTATCTTTTTTGAGTTGTTAGTTAGTTTGGATATAATAAAAGTTTAGTTCTTTTTTTTGTTTATCTGAATTTTCTTTAATTGTTGAATATTGTTGAGATCTTTAATTATTATTAAGGTTCTTTATTTAATTAGTTTCTTTCAATCAACGGTCGATTTAATTTAATTGAATAGACTAAGTCCGGTGTGATTCTAAAAAAAAAAGAAGAAGAAAAAAATTATTGTTTTTATTAAATCAGTTGTTTGGTTAAAGTTTGATTTAATTAGGGTCAGTTTCATTAAAGTTAGTATTTTTATCGTATCTGTGCATGTGTAATTTCATTATTGAGTGTTTTAATTACGTGTGTTTCAATTTTTGTTCGACTGTTAACATAGAGTTTCCATTCTTGCTATTTAATTCAGTGCATGTTAGCGCTAGGGTTTAAATTGTGTGTCATTTAGTTTGTCAAAAGTGAAATTGAACAATCTTGAAAATCCCAAATCTGACCTGATTTTAATAACTTTTATTTTTCGATTGGAAGAATGTAAAATTTGAGATTAAAACGCATTCCCTAGGAGACGATCTAGCCCTTAGGCTGAATATTAGATGATGTAACTCCTATACTTGGGATAGCTTCCGAGCTGCTCATTTTTCGAGTGAGTCAAGTTTTTGACGCCGTTGCCAAGGAATGTCGGTTTTAGTCTCAAATTAGCATTTTTTCCGTCATTTTAATTAGTTTTATGAACAAAAAAAAAAATTGAGTTTTGAAATAAATATGGCTGCACCTGCACCGCGCACAATAATAGACTTTTTACAGCTTGAATATGCCACTGCATCTTCTTCCACTATTTTTCCTAATGAAGAACTTAATTTCATGAAATAGTGCGGGAGGACGTCATTGCTACCCCAATTCTATAGGACGGAATTTGAGTGCCCTTATCAGTACCTATCAAAGTTCGAGTTAACCGATAATATGTTTTTCCCTCATGCTAGAACTGATGAATCTATTAGACTGCATTTAGTTATTGCTCCTTTACAGGATGGGGCACATATGTGGTTTCATTCCTTGAGATCTCACTCTATCACTAATTGAGCTGATATGGAGCGTGAATTTCTGCATGCATTTTGTCCCTTACAGAAAACTTAATTTTTGGAGGAATAGATTATTCATTTTGTGCAGCAGGGTGATGAGACATTTCGAGCTTGTTGGGAGCGATTTAAGGATCTGCTAAGTACTTGTCCACATCACGGGTTTGACTCATGGAGGTTAGCTGATTGCTTTTATACTGCTTTTACCCCTGATTGTAAGTACTTTGTCCAGACCATGTGCAATGGAGAACCCTTCAGTGAGGATCCAGATCAGGTACTATCATTCTTTGACTACCTAACTGAATGCGTACCAGAGTCGAATACATGATACAACCAGGCACCCATGACTGTACACCCTATCGAAACAATCAGTGGTAAAGAGGCATATGAGCCAACATACTATCCAGATAATCCTCCGCCTCAATACCAGCCACAACAGATCCCTTAGAGTTGTACACCGTCAAAATTTTTTGAGGATAGCATGACACAGATGGCAAACATGCTCCAGCAGTTCATGCAAACTAAAGTCAATCATAATAATGAATTGTGGGATACTATTAATGCAATAAGCATGCAGTTGGACATCTTAGAAAAAGAGGAATTACCCGTGGAACTTCAGCCTAGTTCTTAAGAGTACCAGTAGCAACAACAACAAATGCACGATGTTCTCTTTGAGACAGCAGAGGCCAACACATCGAGAAGAAGGAAAGAAGTTCCCCAACCTGAGATGCTCATTGACAAACAACCAGTTGTCCCAGCACCAGAAGTTACAACTGAAGCAGTTGAATTCAAAGAAAAATCAGAGGAAACATACCTAGAAGTGGAGCAGCTAGTTAATGAGGAGGCTGATACCAATAAGGAGTACCAACCTGTGGTACCTCATACTCGGATCTTGGAAACCGTGGAATCGTCACTCCTGACTAAATTAGATATTAAGGAGCCCAATGTAGAAGCAGACCCTTGCAGTGGTAAGATGATATGTACACCCGATAAAGAGGGTGAGTAGTCTTATGAGAGTCTCATTAACTAAAACATCTAATTACACAATTTAAGCGCGTAATCAAACAACATCACAAAGTACTTTATCCTTGTACTTCCCAATTGAAAAAGATATTAGCATTTGCCTATTTACCTTAACTTTCCCACAATCATTCAACCACTGCAACTTACACAGTCTTGGGTGTTTCAAGGTAGGTAAATTCAAACTTTCAACTAAAGTAGTGCTAGCCATATTAGTACAACTTTCCCCATCAATGATCATACTACATACCTTGTTGTTGACATGACATCTAGTATGAAAAAATTTCTCCCTTTGTTGTTCCATTGTCATCTTCTTTGACTTGAGCACTTAAAGCACGCCTAGCCACAAAACACTTACCCTCCACTAGATACTCCACATCATTATCATAAGTGTTGGTCATCATCGCTTTCGCTTTTGGTTTTCACCTCTCCATTAATACGTGCGACCATGGTCCTCTTATTTGGACATTGTGAGGCTAGGTGACCTACTCCCAAATAACAACAATACTTAATATCACGATTACAAGTTTGGAATTCGGTTTCACTTTTGTTGAAATTGGGAACTTCATCTCTTCTTTTTGGTGGTTTAGTTTTTTCCTTTAAAACAGCTCCTTCATCTTTCTTCCAATTTGATCTTCATGAAGTAGAAGAGCTCGAAATTTGAAATGATCGAGTTCCTTTCCTTTTAAGCTGTCGTTCCACCTTTATTGCCATGTGCACCATGTCCTCTAACTCCACGTAGTGTTGCAACTCCACCACATTGGCAATGTCCCGATTCAGCCCATTCAAAAACCTTGTCATGGTAGCTTCCATATCCTCCTCTTCATTAGCCCGAATCATGGCGATTTCCATATCCTTGTAGTAGTCATCCATGCTCCTATAGCCTTGCGTAAGACTTTGTAATTTTTTATACAAGTCCCTATAGTAGTGACTAGGGCAAACCACC